>NC_053501.1:94926253-95254065 GCF_905171775.1 Rana temporaria
GATATGAAATCTATTTGAGATTTGCCCTAACAGCAACCTTCATGGTATTGAGCATCTGCTGTATATGTCTGACCCACAGGTGTAAATAGGTAAATTGACGTTCCATCATAAATATCTCATTGTTGTATAATGTTGTGTAACACTACCCCTGAAGGAGCTGCTGGTTTGTTTTGGGTGGCATGTTACCTCTATTCATTCGCGGTTTGGGTACTTGATGAGAGCTGAGAAAAGAAACTTCAATGTCCACACCTTAGGATTTATTTTTCCTTTGCTTTATTACCCAACGGGGTAAAAGATTAAAGTAGTAATTGAAGAGGTGGAAAAGTTAATAGGTAGTAGATTCAGGTGTACAACTTTGTTCGGAAACACTCCTTCTTCCAGCAATGTAGCTCTCGTCGCCACTCTAGCCAGAGTGGGTACTGCGCACCTGGATAGGCCTCTCTCACTAGCCTAGCAGCCAAGGTGTCTCATGGAAAGTTTTGCAAAGTCTCTGCCACAGACCTTCCCAAAGATGAATATATATTCGGTCCAGAATCCTTCTCAACACAGGATTAAGCACCCGGATCTCTCTTGAATAAACTCTTGTGAATTCAGTACTGACAGGTGAACATCACTCAGCCTTTCAGTAACAGTGCATCCTTCGATGAAGTTCAAGGCCTCTCCTGAGATACCAGCCTCATGCTCGGTACTCTCCAAGACAGGTTCCTCATCACGTGGCTTCCTCCCTTAGGACGGACAGCACAGGACCACTCTGCGAACGTAGACCCAGTCTGACTACTTGGTAGATCACAGTTCCGGACCAACGTGGTCCCAGAACCAGGAACACTTGAACACGCACCCCTGGCCATGAGAGCCACACACAGGGGGATGGTGGGACGACAGCCAGGATCTGCAACAATGGCGACAACGACAAACTAAATGAAGTCTGTCCCTTAAGTACCTTCTCCCAGCATGCACAGTGAGGCGATCAACCCCCGCTGATTGGCTGCTGAGTTTAACACCCAATACACCCTGACTTGACTGCTGCCACCCTTGGCCTGGGGTGGTACCAACACCCCAGACATCAATAGTGGTCACTCACAGTACAGCCAGGGCTGGAACAGAGGTCCAAATTTGGAAAAAAAACAATACGGTCAGAGGTAGTTAAATCTCTGGACATCCTCGAAATTTAAAGCAGCACCAGCTATGAAAGTAGCAGGCCGCTACAGTTGGATAAACACAAAAATATTTAGTGCTCATGATGAGATTCAGACTGAAGTAGATTTTAGTTGGAACTTTGCCTGTTCGACAAACGGGCAAACTAAATGGTTTGTTTTCCAGTCCGCCAAGCGGAACCTCCAGTTGCAGGGGAGCTTCTCGCTCAGGCTGATTGTTAGGATGTTGGTTATTACACCCTATTGATGCCCCATCTTGTTCGCTGAAGCTTATTTTGACCGCCTTAACTGTGGGTCAAACTTATCCGGTAAGCCCCCTAATTTCTAACACGAGGTGGAGTGATTTTTTTTCTAGAGGGCTTTCCAGGGTATCCTCACATCTTTCTCCCTGGTGATATGTTTCACTTATACATGGATTGCGGTACATAGGTTGGTTAGAAATACCACTTTCTTTCGGCTACTTCTGGGCTTAATCTCATTCAAGTTTCTCTTGGGACTTTTGTTACACACGTTTTATGTGGAATGTTTATTAATTTCTTCTACATTTGTTTTTTCAATGTGGGTGTGTACACATGTTTTGCACTTCACTGGAATTAATGTTATTTATGCTATATATTGGATGAATTTTATGTCATTAGTTGATACGCACTTTGCACTTTATTATTCACATCACTGCACATTTTTTATATTGGTTGTTAGGTAGACAACAACCAACCAGCTTCCTAGCAGCCAGTGACACATTACTGGCCAGACATTCAGCTGTCTACTGGGAATATCCAGTGGTCAGCTGAATGTAAACAAAGGGATGCGGTGATATGGACATATTTGGTCAATGGCCATGGTGGTTGGTCAGTTACCATACCCACCCCTTTGTTTATTATGGGATACTCAACTTAACAGTAACAAAGCCAGGGACAACTTCCACCATATTTACAGCTCCGATTAATTCTTCTCCTTTATCCTGTACATCTCCAATTGATTCCTCCCCTTGGTCTGTACAGCTCTGATTGATCCCTCTTTCGTAGCTAATAGTCTCTGTTAGATCAGCAACAGCCCCCTATAGGCTAGGAACTCTTAAGTTGGATACACAATATGCAACTTTTATTGTCCAATTTCCTTTAGATTTACCTTCAACTATGTAATGCAAATTGCCTGCCTGACTGCATACAAATTGAAAGTGTTTAGGTTTGACCTCCTATTATATGGTTTTGGTAAATCTAAAGGAAAAAATCTAAAGAACATTGTATAGTGTGTATCCATCTTAAGTCACTTAGAAAATAGCACAAAGTGTTTTGAACTCCATGCTGGAGTACCTCCAACTCCTTTGTAAACACTGATAATAATAAAATAATATTATTATTATTATTAAAGGACCCAGAGGTCCCCAGGGCCCCGGATGGCAACCCCCCTTTAAAAAAAAAAAAAAAAAAATCATATTTTATTTCTTTTTTTCTTTTTATTTGTTTTATATATATATATATATATATATATATATATATATATATATATATATATATATATATATATTTTTTTTATTAAAGGGCTCAGAGGTCCCCAGGGCCCCATGTGGCAAACACCCTTTTTTATTTTTTTTATAAATGTTTATTTTTTTATTTTTGTTTATATTTTTATTTTATTTGTATTAAAGGGCCCATAGGTCCCCAGGGCCTTGGATGGCAACCCCCCCCTTTTTTTTTATAAATGTTTCTTTTTTATATATATTTTTTTATTAAAGGGCCCAGAGGTCCCCAGGGCCCCGGATGGCTACACCCCTTTTTTTATATATATTTTTCTTTATTTCTTTTTTTGTAAAGGCCCCCCGCTTCTAAATTTGCGGCAGCCCCCCCCCTGCTTCCGAATTTCAGGCGGCAGCACCCCCCCCCCCGGTTCTCTGCTCCAGGGGGCCCATGCCTGAAGCTATGTAAGTGGCCAAATAATTCCTGATCCCTGCCGCCTGTTAAGCCCCTGTGCTGCCCACAAATCAGGCTGAAAATCATCAGCGGCACGCAGCCAGTGACAGCACTGCTTCCCTTCCCAGTGTTTTAAAATGTACAGCACCCCTGGCTTCCCTTTAGACGTGCACTTCTCCCTTCCTGCCACTGGGTGCTGCTTGTATATAAAAGTGAATTAGAATGTGATTTTATAACATCCCCAATTTGCTCTTCCCGAGGCTGACTTCTTCATGTCCTGCTCCTCAAGGTATGTCACTGTTTGCTAATCTATATTGTAAATAGAAGTTTTCTGTAGAGTGTGCCCAAAGTCTTTATAATATTTGATGATTCACTGCAGGTCTGGTCAGTGTTTTAAAAAGTTCCTCTATTTTACACATGGCATGGCATGGGGGTCACAGCACCATCTGTCCATTCTGCTTTAGCACCATGGGACCCCATGCCATGCCATGTGTAAAATAGAGGAACTCTTTAAATCACAGACCAGACCTGCAGTCCAGGCTGAGTAAGGCCTCAGAGCACATGGCATTACTGTCTGTATTTAACTGCTTGATAGGCTTATTTTGGGCCTGGCTGGTTCACATGTATGTGTTTTGGCGGTCCACATTTGCGCAGGCACAGCAGCCCATTCATTTTAAATGGGCCGCCATGCCTGCGTTTCCTGCAAAGAAAAGCGCATGCCTCATGTAAT
The DNA here is from genome assembly GCF_905171775.1 of Rana temporaria. Classification (NCBI taxonomy): domain Eukaryota; kingdom Metazoa; phylum Chordata; class Amphibia; order Anura; family Ranidae; genus Rana; species Rana temporaria. The sequence continues at coordinate 94,930,048 of NC_053501.1, forward strand.
AGGCTGCGCACACGGCACGCCTATGCCCATCAAGCACTGAAATACAGCACTGTCTGTCCATTATGCTGTCTGCTGTGACTTATCTGCAGTTCCCGCACTGTCAAACTTGCTACATTTTTAGACGTTTAGGTCACGCTTTTAAAAACAGTGCGTTTGTGTGTGTAAGAACTGCAGGTAAGTAGCATGGTGCAAAAGCAGAATGGATTTCAAGGCAACTGTATTTTTAAAATGCTGAATGCACCTTTTTTCTGCAGGAAACGAAGACATGGCAGCCCATTCAAATCAATGGGCTGCTGTACCTGCACAAGTGAGGACCGCCAAAACATACATGTGAACCAGCCAGGCCCAAAATAAGCTGGAGGGGGGCCCAAAAAAAATGTTTGCCCAGGGCCCAAACCATATTAAAGACGGCCCTGAATACATGTCTACGCTGTAAATACCTATAGAACTGTTTACTCTGGAGTTTAGATTGTTTACACAAGTTCTCATATGATAATATATTTTTTATCATACATCTGACCAATGTTTGTTACCTTTTTCTATTTCCAAAATTTACTATCCTCAAATGCTTCCAAGTGTTCAAATGTTGCGTTATTCCACAAGGCAGTTTCTGGCGGGATATCAATAAATACCGTCAGTTGTTTTGCCTCCTTCCATATTGACCTAACCAGCTTTAGAATGGGAATTTTTACTCCCAACCCTCCTCAAGTCAGTTGTTTCTAGTCCTACCAGAAGGTCACTTACTTGCATCCTGCTTAGCAAATATTCTTCCACTCTTGTTTCTGGTTCCTGCATTACCCAAGATCTTAAATGTTTTAGTTGCCCTGCCAGGTAATATAAATATAAATCTGGTAGTGCAAGCCCTGCTGCTGTTTTGGGTCTTTGTAGCGGTGTGAATTTTAATTTACATCTAGCATGTGCACAAATAAACCTAGTCATCTGGGAATTTCGTTTTTCAAATATCTATTTTGGTATCTTTACAGGGGAGTGCGCAGACACATATAGACCCTTAGGCAATATAATAGATGTAAATCAGCTGTATTCTTCCTGCAATGCATACTTTGCTTACATATTGTGTGCCAAAAGGTGACCTTCTTTATAATTTCAGAAAGCTCAACAGGTATTCTAATCCCTCTCCACGCCATCCAAAAACAAGTTTTGTCTTTTAGTTATACCTATATTTAAATGTATTCCTTTCATAAGAATGTTGACATGTCTCCTGTGAAAAGTTTTTCATTATCTCTCACAATTTTTTGCATGATTACAGATGATTTGCTCTTCCCCATCATCCTGAGGAAGCAGGCCAGGCTCTGCGAAACACGTTGAGGCACACAGGATTCCTTTGAACATTGATATGTTAAGCAAGCTGCTCAAAGTGGTTTCAATTATTTGATATATGGTATGTCCAGGTATCCATAAAGAGAAGGGAGCTTTATAGCTTGAATTGTTTTTTTTTTTTTTTTTTTTTAAAGGGTGTAAACACAGTGGGGCAGATTCAGATAGAGATACGACGGTGTATCTCCTGATACGCTGTCGTATCTCTGAGATCCGACGGTAGGATCTATGCGACTGATTCATAAGAATCAGTTACGCATAGATCTCCCTTAGATCCGACAGGTGTAAGTGACTTACAAAGTCGGATCTTAGGCTGCAATTCCCCGCTGGCCGCTAGGTGGCGCTTCGGTTTTTTACGCAACGAGTATGCAAATTCCGATTTTCCCCGATTCAGAAACGAACGCCCGCCCGTCGCTTTTTTTTACGTCATTTGCGTTAGGCTTTTTACGTCATTTGCGTAAGTCGGTCCCAAATACGGATGGACGTAATTTACGTTCACGACGAAACCAATGACGTCCTAGCGACGTCATTGGGAGCAATGCACGCCGGGAAAATTCGCGGACGGCGCATGCGTAGTTAAATCGGCGCGGGGACATGCCTGATTTAAATACTACACTCCCCCTAGCCGCGGAATTTGAATTCCGCCGGGGGATTTACGATCCGCCGGCGCAAGTTTCGAGGTAAGTGCTTTCTGAATACTGCACTAGCCTCTCAAACTTGCGCCGGCGGATCGTAAATCAGATAGATTACGCGGGTCTAAAGATCCGCTAATCTATCTGAATCTACCCCAGTGTTTTTAATAAATGTGGATTTCTTTTATGTGTAGTCTATGGGCACCTAAAAGTCAATTTGCAAATAGCACTGTGTATAGAATCTTTTACAGTTGGGATGTGGTGTCCCCATAGTTAGACCATTGTAATTGACAAACACAACCTAAGGAAGTCTTCGACCTGAGGATGAACACCAGAGATAGTATTCAGGTGTAGTTTGGGATCACCTGGGGCTGCCTCATATGATGCAGGACGCTAGTGACTATGTCACCACCCGGGAGTTAAAAAATTACCACAAGACTATAATTATGGTTGGCACATTTATAAGGGGCTGCGTTGTGCGGCAGAGGACGTAGTACTGTCAGTTCACTGGCATCCTGTCAGGGAAGTGGGTCCACATGGTGGATCCAGTGTTTTACATTTAATTGTCTCACTGTTTTGCAAATTGACTGCCGCTGATTGCATTGCTTTTGTACATTCTTGCAATTTATTTTGGTAATTTTTGTAATATAACTGTTCAAGTGCCATAAAAATGTATTTTATATTTACTTAATTGTAGTCATTTGCATAATGGACAGTATCAGCATTTTCCCCCACACTTGGTGGCATGGGGACATGCCATGTTTTAGACGTAGGGGAGAGAGTAAGGGTGTGCTAGCATAATTCCCACTAGGTAGCACCCTCCCTTAGAATATACAGTAGCTCACAAAGGTAAATATTTTTTTATATCTTTTCATGTGACAACACTGAAGAAATTATACTTTGCTATAGGGTTGTCCCGATACCGATACTAGTATCGGTATCGGGACTGATTCCGAGTATTTGCGGGAGTACTCGTACTCCCGCAAATACCCCCGATACCGAAATAGAATACTACCCCCCCGCCGCCGCCGTTACGCCGCATCCGCCGACTGTTTAATACGTGCGGGGAACATTACAGCTGTAATGATTGGCGCCGCGTATAGACACTCCCCCTTGCTCGGGTGAACTGTCCAATCCCGAGCAAGGGGGAGTGTCTGTACGCAGTGCGGCACGAATCATTACAGCTGTAATGATTGGCGCCGCGTATAGACACTCCCCCTTGCTCGGGTGAACTGTCCAATCCCGAGCAAGGGGGAGTGTCTGTACGCAGCGCGGCGCCAATCATTACACTCCCCGCGCGTGTTAAACAGTCGGCGGCAGCGCGGATGCATGTAAGGGGGATATGGGGGGAGGCAGGATTCCCCAGTCTGCTTGAGTTTCTTCACTTTCCTCCAGTCTTAATACTGAACGTGGTATGCCAGCTGAAAGCATATAACAATCATCATGGAAGAAGGACAAGGGTGGCATTCACATGAGGAAGAGGTTAGCAGGAAAGCAACATTTGCCATTTCCATGGATAAGACCCAGCATGCATATTATAAGCAAACTTATTATTCCAAGGAAATCAGCAATGTCAGCGATTTTAATGAAAGTTCACAGTGATGCTCTGTAACCCACAACTACCCAGCTCCTCAGCATTAGATACAGGGTATTTACATCCAAAAATATTGTAAGTCTACACATAGCTTCTACTGTACTCTCCCTCTGAAAATGCCTGTTGCCGCATACTTGGAGCGGTGAAGGAGCAATGTGTATACCACTCCTCCATCGCTACTGGTGGGAGACATTGCTGCATGGGGGGAGACAATGGCTGCATATGGGGGGAGACAGTGGCTGGATAATGGGGGGAGACAGTGGCTGAATAATGGGGGGAGACAATAGTTGCATATGGGGGGAGACAATGGCTGGATATGGTGGGAGACATTGCTGGATATGGGGGGGAGACATGGCTGGATATGGGGGGGGGACATGGCTGGATATGGGGGGGGGACATGGCTGCATCTGTGGGGGGACATGGCTGCATATGGAGACACATTTAAAAAAAAGTATCGGTATTCGGTATCGGCGACTACTTAAAAAAAAGTATCGGTACTCGTACTCAGTCCTAAAAAAGTGGTATCGGGACAACCCTACTTTGCTACAATGTAAAGTAGTGAGTGTCCAGCTTGTATAACGGTGTCAATTTGCTGTCCCCTTAAAATAACTCAACACACAGCCATTAATGTCTAAACCGCTGACAACAAAAGTGAGCACATCCCTAAGTGAAAATGTCCAAATTGGCCCCAACATGTCAATATATGTAAAGCTTCGGGTGTCTGGTGTTCCCCTGCTGTGGAATACCTGGTGAGGTCCTGACAACATGAATGGAACTGAAATTGGGGACAGGACTAGCAGCACACCTGACTGGGAAAAGTGGAGAAAGGACTCAAATGCCAGATGAGTAGCTAAGTATGGAACATACTATGCTCTGGAGTTGTATATCTGCTGGAATTGGATGCTCTAAAAATGTACATCTGGTATCATTGTCCGCCCTGAAGTTGGAAAATAAAGCTTTGCAAAATGCTTTGGACTTGACTCCATTATTGCTTGTGGCCTATCTGGGGTATGGTTAATTGGTTCAACCGGGAGGAACGTGGGGCATGGGACTGTATATGTGCTGGTAAAGGTACACGTAGTGTCTCCCTTCAGGAGTGGGGACAAACACTAACATGAGAGAAGGGAAATGAGGCCTGTTAGCGGTGTCTGTGAATGGAACATTGTGCCCCCATGTGGATAGCCCTGCCTACAAATGCTGTGTCCATATACTGACATCGGCCTCCAGTCAGGGCTACTATAAGGCACTCATGGGACATTGCCTAAAGATATAGGGTTAATGCAGTCATATAACTCTTAATGTGACAAGGTATTTGTAATAAAATCAAGAAACATCTTACTGACCACGTAAGAAAAGAAATGGCTGCACATCCAGGAATTCCGATTGCCTTTTATTGTTCAAAGTCATAACACCAAATACACCAACACGAGGTCACAGACGCGTTTCACACATACATCTTGTGCTTAATCATTGAAATAAAATCATAAAATCATTTTTTACTGCAAACATCAGCTTGAACTGGGTTTTTGTATTATAGTGGAGGAATTTTACTGTACATGCAGATGTTGTGGTGCACTTCCATGTGGTATAGGTGGTATCCAACTTTAGTGCAGTCAGCATGGTGCTGTGCACTAACTCCAGCTTGTTCACCTAGACCAGCTCCCTCCCTTCCCTGTCCTGACACCATCCACACCACATGCAGCCCCTACCAGGACTGTATTGCATTGCATTTTTTGAATGACACTAAACTCCACCCATGAGAAGACATCATTTGGAAGGGACATGGAATGGGTCCATGGGACCCTAAGATGTATTTAAAATCCCCAGACAGCCCCTCAGAAACTGAGATGGTTGGCATAGTAAAAAAAAAATGAGGACTGGGTGCATAATCCACCCTCCAACTAAAAGGGAAAATTTGGCTTTAGTTTTATAAAAGAGATCTATCTATCTATCTATCTATCGATCTATCTATCTATCGATCTATCTACTATTTGTTATAATACCTGCATTTTTTTTAACAAATATAAAATACAGGGTGAACCAATGACCCTTTCAGACATCCCACCTCTGACCTCAGATGGCGCTCTATGGAGGAAGAAGAGAGTGAGATCACTCACCACCTTGGCTTCTTCACTTGCTTAGCTTGAGCTATTGATCTCTGTAAATGGCTGTAAATCTCTGTAAATGAATCATGGAAAGCATAAGAAAATATGTATTTTCCACCTGCTGGCAACATATGAAAAGAAAACACAAAATATTAAATTGCACCTAAAGGTGGTGTGTGTCTTTTTAGATAGCTATTGGGAAACTCTGCAAAAACCTAAATCTAGCACAGTTTTGGCAATAAAAAATGATCTAGTGCCATTAAACCTGTCAGTGCAACATACTTATTTTTTATCAAACGCATTTCTTGTGGTTTCATCGAGCTATATGGAAAAAGTGTTTAGGTGTAAAGACACCTTGCTATCTCACGCCATTCTTTTCACTCTTCTGAAAGTCCAGTGTGACACTGTATTCTAAATTAAATCTAAATATAGATCACAAGCACATCTGACATCCTGCTAGATATAAGTCCTTTGAGGTTTTGTGGTTGTAAAAGATCACATGCTAAAAATAATTCAGTCAAAACTTTGAAGAAATCATGAAAAAAAAAAATACCTTATTATAAAAAAGGAGCTGTAAAGCTTAGTTCTCCCGAAAGCCTTATTACAGTTTTGGGTGGATACTGATAAGTTAAACCAGCTGACGGGGTCTTATACTTGATTTCTTTAGTGGTCTGCACACCTTCTGTGGCCATTATAAGGATTCCCCACTCATCCTGATTTTTTTACTTTTGTCTTCCAGGACAGACTCTGACATAGGGCTCCTCCCTCCAGGACAGAAAACAGGCTTACCCACACAATTAAATGCAGTCCCCCAGGCCTTCCCCTTCATTTTTGTGTGTTTCCTGCTGGACAGGAAGGAACCTAGGGGGGCTCCATGCCTCAGGGCTGTCCTGAGCAAGCCTCTGGCGTTGCCTTCTCCTCTGCCTGCAAGTACCCCTCTGTCCATATAGGGAAGAGTAAGGCTGCTGGTCCCACCGCTGCCATTAGCTCGGAGAGAGCAGGACCTCTGTAGGATGTGGCATCATGCTGGCTGCACTCAGCAGATGTTTTTCCCATGGTTAATTATTACCTGGGGAGAGACATCCTCCAATAGCCCTCCCATCTGTGGCCCTCGGTTCTGCGGGTGGGCAGCGTTCATCTCTGGGTTCTTTGCATGCTGTGAGATGGCGCCTGTTCACCCGATAGTTCCGGGTATGGAGGTATTGAAGAGTATTGCCGGGTATTGAAGGGTATTGCAGAGTATTGCCGGTTATTGCAGAGTATTGAAGGGTATTGCAGAGAATCAAAGGGTATTGCAGAGAATGGGCAGGATATTGCAGAGTATGGGCAGGGTATTGCAGAGTATGGGCAGGGATGGCTGAGCAGGGACGCAGGTTTGTTCACAAGTGAACGCTCAGTCATTTGATGGAGCGATCACGTGGTAAACGACCACGATTAGCGGCCATCTACCGTTATCCGTCACCGATGTTTCCGGGAGCGCGCCTCAGGGGGCGTGCGGGAGCAAGATTCTGGGAGGACGTCCCAGGGGCGTCCTCCTAGAATAACTCGACAACGCTGCAGCCGTATTTCGGCTATGGCCCGGTCGGAAAGTGAATAAACAATTTTTTCAGTCCTCAGCGCCAAGCAGTAGTGTATTTAGGTTTTGTGCTGCCCTAGGCCTGACTAAACTCGTGCACCCCCTAATTTAAATATGACCCACCCCTTCCTTTCAAGGCCATACCCCTTTCTGTTTAAGACCTGCCCTGAAATTTTCGAAAATGAAAAATAAGTGTTGCCTATAGTTCTACTTTAAATTTCTGATAATTTTATGGAGATGGCCAATGGTGCAGCAGAAACATATAGCACAGTGAGGAAGGTTTGTGGTCCAGGATGATAGGACAGTCAAAATTAGAAGTAGCGCCACTCCCCCCACAGTTGCAAAATGACGGCTGGCCACATACCCGAAGCAGTGCGACCGCTTTATGGGGGACCTTAGACTAATTTGCCTCTTAGCCCAGTCTGCCCCAAAAGAGTGGCTCTACACTAACAGTGTAGCGCAAGCCGCCGGGGACTCTTTCCGTGCTGCCCCCCTGCAAAGTGCTGCCCTAGGCCTGGGCCTTGTTGGCCTAGGCCAGGATACAGCGCTGGCGCCAAGGGCTGATAGGTTCAAGCAACCATCCCCAGTGTCTGCATTATATGGTGTAGGATTATCTAGGGGCAAGAGCAGACTTGGAGACCTTTCCAACAGAGCATCCACTGGGTTACTGGGTCTTGGGGATGGACCACTGGCCAGAACTTGCTTAATATGCAATCAAGCTACTGGCCTGTCCTGCATCCAGAATGCTTTCTGAACAGAAATGTTGTGCTGCTGGAGTGTTTGTAATGGATGAAAGAGTGTGCCTGTCCACAGACTCCATTGATAGGCTCACAGTTATAAAAAAAATGAATCAGTCCTGGATCAGCAGCTATCAGGCCCCTGATGATGATGTAACTGATTGAATTTGTTAGGGATCTGGGATCCCTTAAAGACTTCCTATTCTGCCGATCCTATTCCTCCTGAGTCTAGATGATGCTAGCTTCCAACAATATTTTTGGTTCAGGACGCCACCAACACCCATGGCCCAATTTTTCTGCACCTGCATGCCATTTCAGTTTTTTAACAGATGTTTTACAGCAGGGCCCGTTCCTGCGCCCAACAATGTGTAACTGTGAGGGGTTACAGTGTAATAAAAAAAAATTGAAATAACATTTACCAGCAGGGCCTGTTGCTGCGCCCAACAAGAGTAACTGTGAAGAGGAGTTACAGTGTTCAGGCACCACCAACACCCAAAATACAAAAACAAAAATAAATCTGCGCTATCCAAATACTTAGCAGCCACAAACAATCCAGTGAAACAAGAAAGCAGTGAAAAAACAGAAAACTATTTTGTGGCGCTAAAAATAATAATAATGATAATGATATGGTACTAATAGTCTGTGTTAACACCAATTGACAGTGTAATCAAATGAAAAAGTCCATATATAATAAATCAATGACAGTAGATTGTTAAAAATAAACTGTTGATGGATGAGTAATCAAGTGAATGGTTCCAAACACCACGGTGAATCAAAGTAAATGATTTGTAAAAATGACCACCACCAGAAGCGGAGGCTTACCAGAGGTATTGAACCCAAATAAGCATACGCTTAAAGGGTCAATACAAGCTGAATGTAAGTTGGTGAAGACCACATCAACCGGATCTGGATATACGATTGGGAGGATACCCTGAAGACATCACGTAAACCAGCACAGGGGGGAATAGCAGCAACTTGGAGGTAATTCTCAAAGGATCAGTCCGTATCCAAAGTGCATAAAGGAAAACGAAGGCACATAGGGGCTGATTTACTATGCTCTGTGCGCTGCGCTGGTTCATGCGTTAATTAGTACTCCGGGTGAAGCCTTAATTAGGCGCATGAACCAGCGTAGCAGCCGGCGCATTGAAAGTAATATGTAAAGCCGCGCCGATCTCCCTATAGAAGTCTATGGGAGAAATCAAAAGTGTTATTATTAAAGGCTAATCTGCAAGTTTTGTCGTAAAAAGTGTTTGGGGACCTCAGTCCTGCCCCAGGGAACATGTATCAATTTTTTTTTTTTCTTAAACGGCCGTTTTTTCGGGAGCAGTGAAATTAATAATTCTTAAAGTGAAACAATAAAAGTGAAATATTCCTTTAAATTTCGTACCTGGGGGGGTGTAATGTTAGCATGTGAAATAGCGCATTTTTCCCGCACTTAGAACTGCCCCTGCACAAAGTGACATTCAGAAGGAAAAAAAGCCATTTAAAATTCACACGTGGCTATAATGAATTGTCGGCTCTGACAATTCTGACAGGATTAATTCATAAAAAAAAAATGTGTAGGGGTTCCCCCAAATTAAATTACCAGGCCCTTCAGGTCTGATATGGATTTTAAGGGGAACTCCACCCCAAATTTAAAAAAAAAATGGCGTGGAGTCCCCCTAAAAATCCACACCAGACCCTTATCCGAGCACGTTGACCTGGCTGGCCGCAGAAAAGAGGGGGGACAGAGTGCGGCCCCCCCCTCTCCTGAACCGCACCAGGCCACATGCCCTCAACATGGGGAGGATGTCCCCATGTTGATGGGGACAAGGGCCTCATCCCCACAACCCTTGCCCAGTGGTTGTGGGGGTCTGCGGGTGGGGGGCTTATCAGAATCTGGAAGACCCCTTTAACAAAGGGGACCCCCAGATCCTGCCCCCCCTATGTGAATTGGTAATGGGGTACATTGTACCTCTACCATTTCACCCCAAAAAAATGTCAAAAGTGTTAAAAATGACAGTAGCCGGTTTTTGACAAATCTTTTATTAAAATCTTCTTTTCTTCTTCCATTCGGGTTTCTTCCGCTGCTTCTTTCTTGGGTCTTCTCGTCTACATCTTGCCCGACGTCTTCTTCTATCTTCTCCGTCCGTCCTTCAGCCTTGTCGTCTGCCCGGAGTCTTCTCCTATCTTCTTCTCCTTCCGTCCGCCTCCTCGTCCGCATCTTGTGTCTTCTCCTGTCTTCTTCTCGGTCCGCCAGCCTTCTCGTCCACATCTTTTTCTTCCCCGGACCCAGCGCTTGAATTTGAATTGGCCGCCGTGTTCCGCTCCTGGGACCCGCCCCCCTTCTGACGCCACAAGTAAACTCCTTAGAAGGTCATGTGCGTCAGAGGGGGGCGGGGTCACAGAGCGTCACACGGCGGGGGAATTCGATTTCAAGCGCGCCGTCCGGAGAAGAAGCCGCCGCAGCTTCCAATTGAAGTTCCCGCCGTGTCACACTCATGTGACCCCGCCCCCCTCTGACGCACATATGCCACACGCGGACTTGCAGATGAGTTAACCTGTGGCGTCAGAGGGGGGCGGGTCCCAGGAGCGGGAACACGGCGGGATCTACAATTTCAAGCGCAGCGCCCAGAAGATGAAGAAGATGCGGGACGAGAAGGTCGACGGACAGAGAAGAAGATGGAAGAAGACGGCAAGATGGCAAGATGTGGACGAGAAGACCCAAGAAAGAAGCAGAGGAAGAAACCCGAATGAAAGAAGAAGAAGGAACCGCGGAAAGAAGATTTTATTAAAGGAATTGTCAAAAACCGGCTACTGTCATTTTTCACACTTTTTTGTCACTTTTTTTTGTAAAATGGTAGGGGTACAATGTACCCCATTACCATTTCATACAGGGGGGGCAGGATCTGGGGGTCCCCTTTGTTAAAGGGGTCTTCCAGATTCTGATAAGCCCCCCCGCCCACAGACCCCCACAACCACCGGGCAAGGGTTGTGGGGATGAGGCCCTTGTCCCCATCAACATGGGGACGTCCGGCCAGGTACGGTTCAGGAGAGGGGGGGGCCGCACTCTGTCCCCCCCTCTTTTCTGCGGCCGGCCAGGTTAACGTGCTCGGATAAGGGTCTGGTGTGGATTTTTAGGGGGACTCCACGCCATTTTTTTTTTTAAATTTGGGGTGGAGTTCCCCTTAAAATCCACACCAGACCTGAAGGGCCTGGTATGGATATTTGGGGGGACCCCACGCCATTTTTTTTTTTTTGTTTTTACGGCGGGGTTCCCCTTAATATCCATTCCAGACCTGAAGGGCCTGGTAATTTAATTTGGGGGGACCCACATACATTTTTTTTTTTTTTTTTAGTTTTAATGAGCAACGCCTGTATTCTTTATAGCCATTAATACTTTAAACTTACTTTTTTTTCACTTCAGAAATGACATCTTGTACAGGGACAGTTCTAAGCACGGGAAACATGCGTGTACCCCCCTCCCCCCCTGTATGAAATTTAAAGGAATATTTCACTTTTATTATTTCACTTTAACCACTTCCATACCGCGCCTATTCTGGCACTTCTCTCCTTCATGTAAAAATTATATTTTGTTCCTGGGAAATTACTCGGGACCCCCAAACATTATATATAATTTTTTAGCAGACACCCTAGGGAATAAAGTGGCGGACATTTTTTATTTGATTTCCAATGGCATTTGCGCAATAATTATTCTAACGCCATTTTTTTTTGCCCAAAAAAAACACACGGTCCATGAATTTAAAAATAACCAAACAGTAAAGTTAGCCCAATTTTTATGGATAATGTGAAAGATGATGTTACAGCGAGTAAATAGATACCGACTTGTCACACAATCATGGAATGGCGCCAAACTTCGGGACATAAAAATATCCATAGGCGATGCTTGTTTTTTTTTTTTTACAGGTGACCAGTTCAGAGTTACAGAGGAGGTCTAGGGCTAGAATTATTGCTCTCGCTCTAACGCATGCATCAATACCTCACATGTGTGGTTTGAATGGTGTTTACATATGTGGGGACTTACATGCATATTCGCTTCTGAGTGCGAGCTTCTAGGGACAGGGCCGTTTATTTTTTTGTGTTTTTTAGCTCATATTTTTCTTCTTTCACTTTTTTGTCACTTTTTTTGATTTCGGATCACTTTTCTTCCTATTACAAGGAATGTAAACATCCCTTGTAATAGGACTAGTGTGTAACAGGTCCTCTTTATGGAGAGAGGCGGGGTCAATAAGGCTGGAAAGCATGGTATTGGAAAAAAAAAAAAGATCTCATGCTTTCAGCTGCAATCATGTTCGTTCAGCACAGTGGTGTAGTGTATAGCACTTTGACCTAGCAGCAAAAGAGTCGTTGGTTCGAATCCCGCCCGTGACAGCATCTGCATGGAGTTTGCATGTTCTCCCTGTGCCTGTGTGGGTTTCCTCCCACAATATAAAAACATGCTGTACATCGGATCCGGTCTAAATAAGCCCTAATATGCAGTAGTATATTTAGGTTTTGTGCTGCCCTAGGCCTGACTACATTTCTGCACCTCCTAATAGAAAAATGACCCACCCCTTCCTGTCAAAGCCACACCCTGTTTTTGTATCACCCGCCCAGGAATTTTCAGGGCACACACACACTAGTTCTGGGGGGGGGGGAGGGGGTTACTGGACTCCCTTAATTTGCATTGTTTTTCTCTCACTTCCTGTTTGGCTATGGGGCAGGAAGTGAAGGCAAATCTCCCCAATTGGACACAGATAATACAAAATAAACTGACAGGGCCTATAACCCTCCCTCACTCTATCCAAAATTAAAGAAAATAAAAAGTGTTGATTATAGTTCTAGTCAGGGGCGGACTGACCATTGAGTCACTCGGGCACTGCCCAAGGGCCACATGCCACTAGGGGGCCCCCATCAGGGTTGCCAGGCTCAGTAAAACCAGGGACAGTATGTAAAAATCTTTTATTTTTTTAGATCTGTCCCTGATATGTCCGAAACTGACATGCTTTTAATGTGAATATCCCAAGATTTTAGCTGCCCCGCCTCTGCACTGCCTCCTGGTGTGGTGGCCATCTGTAAGCCAGAGGGGTCCCATAATCTTCTATTGCCCGGGGGCCCCATGAGTTGTCAGTCCGCCCCTGGTTCTAGTTTAAGCACAAATTTCATAGAGTTTTATTGAGAGGCCTAAGAAAATATAACCATGCCAATAGGCCAGGATACAGCGTGGCTAATATGTATGAATGTGTGTGTTAGAGCACCCCACCCAATGTTAACTAAAAAATTATTAATTTGCAAATAAGTATTATCTGCTCATTTTTTGGGGGATGTCTGCACCCCTGATAGTGACAACATTTGTGAGGTGTCTTCACCCTTTCTAATTCATTCACTTCCTGTCACATAGCCAAACAGGAAGTGAGGGTAAAACCTTACTAATATCTTTTCTTGGGGACACAGAGATCAATCTAAATAGTTTCCCATTATGTAAATTGCACTCTAGCATTTTGCTGTGTACACCCCAAATTATTAGGGATCTTGGACTTTGGGGTCCATTTACTAAAGGCAAATCCACTTTGCACTACAAGTGCAAAGCAAGGAAGACAACAAAACAACTTTGCTTCTACAGGATTGGATGTTAAAACCATCAGTGCTTCCTCTCTGATTTTCAGCAACTATGCTTGTACTGCAGAGTGGCTTTGCCTTTACTAAACCCCAAACTAAATAATAATTTGGGGCAGGGATCCTCAAACTACGGCCCTCCACCTGTTGTAGAACTACACATCCCATGAGGCCTTGTAATGCACTGACATTCACAGACATGACTAGGCATGATGGGAATTGTAGTTCCTGAACAACTGGAGGGCCGTAGTTTAAAGACCCATGATTTGGGGTGTACACAGCAGTGCTGGAGTGCAATTTGCTTAATGGGGACACTAGTTAGATTGAACTGTGTCCCCAAGAAAAGACACTGGTAGGGTTTTAACCTCACTTCCTGTTCAGCTGTGTGACAGGAAGTGAAGCCAATTTTAAGAAAACACAAAGCAGGGGTTCTAACACTCACTTGGCTTCCCTCAAACACCCACAATTAGAATAGGATTGCCTTGCGCTAGATTTAAGCACAGTGCTGTAAATCAGCACGTCAAGCCTGTCCACCAATAGCAAACCCCCCCCCCCCCCACGGGCCATGTTTGCAGGTTTTACTTCATCTTGCACATGTGCTTTAAGAGACAGTCTGGACAGCAATTCTTGATAAGAGAAATCCACAAAACATGTCCTGTCGGGGGTACTTGAGGGCTGAGGACCACTGCAGAAAAAAGAAAATACTTACCAGTTTGTCTTTAATTTCCTCGAGATTAAACATGGCAAACATTTCATGCCTACACACCAGGAAAGAAGCTTAGACAAAAATCACACATAATTTGTTAGGCCCAAACCTATTTCAGCTGCAGCTGTCAAAATATAGCATGAAAAAGTAACAAAAAACAAACTTCCAAATTTTAAAGTAATTTTTATTGGTCAACAAAACAAGGAAAGCAAAAAAAGACAAACAAACACACAAACAAAAATACATTTCAATAATCAAAATAACATAGTTTTAACCTCACAACATCTTGACACATTTTTCATAAAATAAGGCCGCATAGACAAATACATCAAAGTGAACATCATTTAAAAATAAACAAAAACCATTGGCAAAATAAAAAAAACCATGCAACAAACCACATTTGTGTTTAGCAACAGCATTTCTGCCAGCCTGCCCCTTCTGAGGGCAGCTGAGGAATGATCGATCCATGCTTTTTATAACAGTGCTAGTAATGAAGCAATTGAAATCACATGAACAAATTGCAGTCTCTAGTTTGGGTGAGCTTGTAATTGCGCACACCTGGTATTAACCCAAACCACGCTCTATGAGCATCCAAGTGTTTTTCACCTTTTAAAAAGAAAGGATAATTTTTTTCTAAGTGTTTGAGCAGACTCAGTTCATCACACATGTAGGAACCAAGCTGCAATGGCATGAGAGCTTCTTTTTTTTTTTTTTCCCCTGATCTGATGCTTTCCAGCCTGAAGGGGGGGTGTTAAAGACAGAATTGAACACGCACATTTAATAATCTATTTGTGGGAAAAAAAAGGTTGCCAATTTTGTTTGGGAGCCACGTCGCCCGACTGCGCAATTGTCAGTTAAAGCGACGCCGTGCCGAATCACAAAAACTGGCCCGGTCATTGACCAGCAATATGGTCCGGGCTCAAGTGGTTAAAAATTCACAAAACACTAAAGTTAGCCCAATTTTTGGTGATAATGTGAAAGATGATGTTACACCGAGTAAATAGATACCTTACATGTCACGCTTTACTATTGAAAACACTCCTGCAATGGGGCCAACATTCAGTACTTGAAATTCCCCATAGGCAACTTTTTTTTTTTCAGGTTACCAGTTTATAGTTGCAAAGAAGGTCTAGTGCTCAAAGTATTGCTCTCGCTCTAACGCACGCATCAATACCTCACATGTGTGGTTTGAACGATGTTTATATATGTGGGCGGGACTTGCGTAAGTCCCGCCCACATATGTAAACACCGTTCAAACCACACATGTGAGGTATTGTCGCGTGCGTTAGAGCGAGAATAATACTTTAAGCACTAGCCTTTCTCTGTAGCTATAAACTGGTAACCTGAAAAAAAAAAGGTCGCCTATGGGGAATTTCCAGTACTGAATTTTGGCCCCATTGCAGGAGTGTTTTCAATAGTAAAGCGTGACATGTAAGGTATCTATTTACTCAGCGTAACATCATCTTTCACATTATCACCAAAAATTGGGCTAACTTTAGTGTTTTGTGAATTTTTAACCACTTGAGCCCCGGACCATATTGCTGGTCAATGACCGGGCCAGTTTTTGTGATTCGGCACGGCATCGCTTTAACTGACAATTGCGCAGTCGTGCAACGTGGCTCCCAAACAAAATTGGCAACCTTTTTTTTCCCACAAAGAGAGCTTTATTTTGGTGGTATTTGATCACCTCTGCGTTTTTTGAATTTTTAGAGCTATAACCAAAAATAGAGCGACAATTTAAAAAAAAATATGTTTTTGACTTTTTGCTATAATAAATATCCCCAAAAATATATATTCTAAAAAATAAATAAATCCCTCAGTTTAGGCCGATACATATTCTACATCTTTTTGGTTCCAAAAAAAATTGCAATTAGCGTTTATTGATTGGTTTTGGCAAAAGTCTCCAAAATATGGCATTTTTGTTATATTTTTTTTTTTAACTAGTTATGGCGGCGATCATCGATTTTTATCGGTACTGCGACATTATGGCGGACACATCGGACACTTTTTTGGAACCATTGGCATTTTTCTAGCGATCAGTGCTGTAAAAATGCATTGCTTACTATAAAAATGCCACTGGCAGGGAAGGGGTTAACACTAGGTGCGAGGGAGGGGTTAAATATGTTCCCTGGGTGTGTTCTAACTGAAGGGGGGGTGGGACTGACATGGGTAAATGACAGATCGCTGTTCATGAAGGGGAACTCCAGACCAAAAAAAAAAAATTGTGGGTTCCCCTTCAGGTGCATACCAGACTCTTAGGCTTGGTCTGGAACATAAGGGGTTAAACCCGCGCCGAAAACCAGCGTGGGGTCCCCCCCAAGATGCAGACCAAGCCCTTATCCCAGGCACGCAGTCTGGCCGGACAGGAATGGGGGCGGGGACGAGCGAGCGCCCCCCCTCCTGAGCCGTACCAGACCGCATGCCCTCAACATGGGGGAGTGTGTGCTGTGGGGGAGGGGGGCACTGCCCCCCCACCCCAAAGCACTCTTGTCCCCATGTCTATAGGGACAAGAGCCTCTTCCCGACAACCCTGGCCGTGGTTGTCGGGGTATGCGGGCGGGGGGCTTATCAGAATCTGAGAGGCGCCTTTAATAAGGTGGCCCCCAGATTCCGGCCCCCCACCCTATGTGAAGGAGTATAGGGAACATTGTACCCCTACCCATTCACCTGGGGAAAAAAATGTAAAGAAATAAAACACAACACACATTAATAAATTAATTTATTAGTCTGCCGGGGCCCCCCACCACCACCCCATTAGGCCCCGGGCTTCGCCGTCTTCTGCCGGAGCCCCCTTCACCAGTGAGGCTCCTTGCCTTTGGGGGAGGGTCCCGGGCTTCGTCGGTTTCTGCGGGGGGGTGCAGCGCCGTCTTTCACCGGGACCCCCTTCACCAATGAGGCTCCTTGCCTTTGGGGGAGGGTCCCGGGCTTCTAAGGTGTTTTCCGCCGGGGGGCGACACCCGCGGGCTTCTGCGATGCCTTCCGCTTCTGCCTGTCTCCTCCGCGGAGCACATGGCTTTCTTCCGCCGGAGGGCGCCACCCTCCGGGCTTCTGCGGTGCCTTCCGCTTCTGCCTGGCTCCTCCGCGGAGCACAGGGCTTTCTTCCGCCGGAGGGCGCCACCCTCCGGGCTTCTGCAGTGCCTTCCGCTTCTGCCTGGCTCCTCCGGGAGCACAGGGCTTGTCTGCGCTGTCCTCTCCCTTCTCTTCCATTCGATGTTGACACGACAAGGTTCCGCGCTGGAATGCCGTCTGAGCAGCGGGCATCGACTTATATAGGGCAATGCCACCATGTGACCTCAACCCATGTGACATCACATTCCCATCATGCCCAGGGAATGTGATGTCACATGGGTTGAGGTCACATGGTGGCATTGCCCTATATAAGTCGATGCCCGCCGCTGACACGGCATGTCAGCGCGGAACCTCGTCGTGTCAACATCCAATGGAAGAGAAGGTAGAGGACAGCGCAGACAAGCCCTGTGCTCCCGGAGGAGACAGGCAGAAGAAGGAAGAGAGAAGAAAGAAGACAGAAGAAAGCCCTGGCTCCGCGGGGGAGCCAGGCAGAAGAGGGAGCAGAGAAAAGACCGGGGAGTTGGCGAACCCGTTGCAGAAGACCAGGAAGACCGTAACCCTGGCAGAAGGCACCGGGGGATAGGCGCCATCCCCCGGCAGAAGTCGCCGAAGTCCGGATGCCCCCCCCTAATGTAAAAGAGCTTAAATGTGGTGGGGGCACCCGGCGGAAGGCTCCGGAGAGGACCGAGGGATGGCGCCCTCCCCGGGCAGAAATCACCGAAGCCCAGGGTCCCGGCAGAAGGTCAGGAGAGAAGAAACCCCCCCTTGTGAAAGAAGAAAGGGGGGGCTCCGGAGCTGATTGATAAAATATTTTATTCTGTGTGGTGTGTTTATTTAACTTTACATTTCCCCCAGGTGAATGGGTAGAGGTACGATGTAGCCCATACTCATTCACATAGGGTGGGGGGCCGGCATCTGGGGGCCCCCTTATTAAAGGGAGCTCGCAGAATCCGATTAGCCCCGCCCGCATACCCCGACAACCAATGGCAAGGGTTGTCGGGAAGAGGCTCTTGTCCCTATCGACATGGGGACAAGAGTGGGGTGGGGGGGCAGTGCCCCCCTCCCCCACAGCACACACTCCCCCATGTTGAGGGCATGCGGTCTGGTACGGCTCAGGAGGGGGGGGGGCGCTCGCTCGTCCCCTCCCCCATTCCTGTCCGGGCCAGACTGCGTGCTTGGGATGAGGGCTTGGTTTGGATCTGGGGGGGGAACCCCGCGCTGAATCGGCGCGGGTTTAACCCCTCACGTTCCGGACCAAGCCTAAGAGCCTAATGTAGCCCTGGAGGGGGACCCGCGCAGATTTCAAGTTTGAAATTTGGCGCGGAGTTCCCCTTCATGGCTGAAAACAGCTCGGAGATTCCCGTGCGCCGCGTCACGCAGCGCAATCACGGGTACGCCGCTTGGTATTTACCAAGATTCTCACGGCGTACTGACACGGCGCACGGGAAGCTCCGAGATTTCTCTCTACGCATGCCCAGTATGCAAATGAACCTCCCGAGGTTCAGGCGCACTGTGCAAGCGTACGGGGATCTGTTTTCAAAAAACACTTTCACTTTCAATTCGGCCCGCCAAACACTTCAAAACACATGTCACTTCACTTCCCCTGCATCCCCCCACCTCCCCCCTAATAAACTCCCGCCCAAACCCCCGCAATTTACATTTCAATGTGCCGTGCGCCAGGTCTGTACTGGTGCACAATGCACCCTCTCCTGGGCGCACGGAGCACATTAGTAACTAGGGAAATACACTGCACTAGCAGCATATTTCTTTAGTCCATGAGTCATGGAGTAAAGGCTTGGTAAATCAGCCCCATAGTGTGATACCGTAACAATGTTGAGATTTAATAACGGTTAAAAACACTTACAGTTTTGCTGAATAAAAAGGACATCAATAAGAAATAGTGCATGGCAGCAGCAGAGCCCCCAGAGTTGTGCTATGTTGTGCTTTCGTTTTCCTTTATGCACTTTGGATACGGCCTGATCCTTTGAGAATTACCTCCAAGTTGCTGCTATTCCCCCCTGTGCTGGTTTACGTGATGTCTTCAGGGTATCCTCCCAATCGTATATCCAGATCCGGTTGATGTGGTCTTCACCAACTTACATTCAGCTTGTATTGACCCTTTAAGCGTATGCTTATTTGGGTTCAATACCTCTGGTAAGCCTCCGCTTCTGGTGGTGGTCATTTTCACAAATCATTTACTTTGATTCACTGTGGTGTTTGGAACCATTCACTTGATTACTCATCCATTAACAGTTTATTTTTAACAATCTACTGTCATTGATTTATTATATATGGACTTTTTCATTTGATTACACTGTCAATTGGTGTTAACACAGACTATTAGTACCATATCATTATCATTATTATTATTTTTAGCGCCACAAAATTGTTTTCTGTTTTACCACCAACACCCAAGGCCCAATTCTTCTGCACCTGTTTGACTGTGGCATGTTATTAAACTTTTTTAAACAACATTTACCAGCAGGACCCGTTCCTATGCCCAAAAAGAGTAACTGTAAGGAGGAGATACAGTGTTCAGGCACCACCAACACCTAAGGCCCAAAGTTTCTGCAGAGTATATAATACAGTCAGTGTAGTATATATAATACAGTGCAGGGTATATAGTGCAATGCAGAGTATATAATATAGTGTATTGAAGTGGTTAAAGGGAACCCTAAGGCAGAATAAAAAAAACAGCATGGGTACCCCCCCCCCAGTCCATACCAGGCCCTTTGAGTCTGGTATAGATTTTAAGGGGAACACCACGCCAAAATGTTTAAAAAAATTGGCGTGGGGTCCCCCAAAATCCATACCAGACCCTTACTAAGTACCCCTACCCATTCACATAGGAAGGCCGGGATCTGGGGGCCCCCTTGTTAAAGGGGGCTTCCAGATTTCGATAAGCCCCCCACCTGCAGACCCCCAGAACCAATGGCCAGGGACCCCAAAGCACCCTCCCCATTTTGAGGACATGTTGCGTGGTATGGTACAGGAATAGGGGGTGCTTGCTTGTCCCCTATCCTGTCCTCCAGGCTGCATGCACCGATAAGGGTCTGGTATGGATTTTGGTGGGGACCCCCACGCCAATTTATTTTTTTACTTTGCCATGGAGTTCCCCTTAAAATCCATACCAGATCCGAGGGGGAACCCACGCAAATGTTATTCATTAATTCCTATCTATATTGCCGCGTGCCGGTGTTTAATCAAAATGGTTCCCCTATCGGATAGGGTCTGGCCTTGACTGCGCAGGCGCAGTGAATGCGCAATCGGAGCCCATGGAAATCTCAGAGGCTGAACAGCTGTTCGTCAGCTGTAGACGAAGCATGCGCAATGTACACAGCGCTATCTCCCGATGCTTGGGGCTGGTTATACACGCCGCTCGCTCTATACAGCAAGGGGTGGATGCTTTTCTCAAAGGGACGGATATGGTTAGAAGAGGCATGATGGCCATTGCTTTTTTGAAAGGGGCGGATGCTTTTCTCAAATGCTCGAATCTTAATACTGAAAGGGGCGGATGCTTTTCTCAAATGCTCGATCTCAATACAGCAAGGGGCGGATGCTTTTCTCAAATGCTCGGATCTCAATACAGCAAGGGGCGCCCCTTGCTGTATTGAGATCCTTAAATTTAAGAAAAGCATCCTCCCCTTTCAAAAAAGCACTGCTCATCATAAAGCACTGGCCATTATACCTCTTCTAACCATATCCACCCCTTTAAGAAAAGCATATGCCCCTTGCTGTATAGAGCGAGCAGCGAGCCCCGTGTATAACCAGCCCCGAGCATCGGGAGCGATCGCCATGTTGATTGCGCATGCTCCGTCTACAGCTGACGAACACCTGTTCAGCCTCTGAGATTTCATGAGAACACCAGCAATACATTACAGCCGCAAGCAATTTAAATTAAAACATTTTTCATTTAGAAATGTCATTTTGCTGCAGCACTGTAAAACGTATCACACAGATGCGCCAATTTACAGGCAGGCTAAGTGGACCCCCAGGCATGATATTTAAAGGAATATTTCATTTTTTTGGTTTCACTTTAAGAATTATTAAAATCACTGCCCCTGAAAAAACTGTAGTTTTAAAAAAAAAATTTTTTTGCATTGATACATGTCCCCTGGGTCAGTACCCAGGTCCCCAAACACTTTTTATGGCAATAACTTACATATAAGCCTTTAAAATTAGCACTTTTGATTTTTCATGTTCATGTCCCATAAACTTTAATAGGGTTTGCATGTTCACACATATTTTTTGCCTGTTCGCATGTTCTGGTGCGAACCGAACCCCTCCGTTTTTATTTTTCGTGGATGTGAGATATGCCTTGTGTCAATGTAGTTTTGATTAAGAGAGAAGCTTTTTGTGGATATGTTGATATATGGGGCTCGTCCATCAGTGGTTATTTGTGTCCACATAGATGAGTGTACCTGTATCGCATATCTGAGAGAGAGAAAATGTCATAGGGCAGAAGATAGATAGCCCATATATTCAGTAAGATAGTATTTACTAGCATACCTTCTCTTTTTCTGTTCATCTAATTTTTATATGTGGCCAATAGATGGGGGGAGAGACAGATATACCCCCATCTTTTGATACCAAGTGGTGTTGGTGAGTAGACCTTTAATTTACATATCCTCTAATACAGGCTGGAGCCTTTATATTGAATATAGGAGGAAATAATAACCCTCATATTGCCTATAAGTATTAATTCAAGAGAAGTTTTCACCATTTAAACTTGGTAGATGTTAATATTACCGCATAGAAATAGAACGTTGATTTTTATATATAATAGCATTGACCTTATCCTATAGGTATACCTATTATGGTCTTTTACATTTTTTATGATTTACAATAAAGGTTACGTTTTAGATAAGTGGCCTTTTGGTGTGTAGGGAAGCGCAGCTTCGTCTTGTTCTAGTCTTAAATAGACTCTGCCTAACCCAAGATGTCACATGGGCCACCAGCATCCAATCAGATAGCTGTCCTAGTGACCCAGGAAGCCATAACCATGTGCCTCTTGACTTCCTCTCCCTCTGCAATTGAGCGCTACGTACAGTGCAGAAAGCAGACTGCACCTGCCTACAAACACCCTGGCATTTCTCCTGCACACACTGAAGTGCCATCAGGTTGCCTCATGCAAGTTTTGTTGAATAGTTCATTTTGCATACAATAAAAAAATTGTATATGTTTATATGCAGTAAAGGTTACCAAGCCCTCCCACAGTCAGGGCTATTGACAAAAAATTCTGGGACTAAGAGACGTTGAAATGAGCAACACTGGAGGTGTGTACAGTGGAAATGACAGCCCACCCTGAAGCATAGAGCGAGAGTGCAATAGTGGAGCCATTAGGATAACAGCACACAATGTGCAACATGAAGACAGGGCAGAAAAAGTCACCAAGAAAAAGCAGAATGGTGAAAATGGCAACATAGAGCAATAGGAGCAAGGAGCCACCCTGGAGGGGCATTGAGCTCTCAGGATAATGGCTCCATGCCTTTCTATGTGCAGGGGGGAAGAAGTGGAGGAGGCATCTTATTCTTAAAGGTAAAAGGTTGAAAAAACCCTCATATACTTCAAACAGATAACATCCTAATATTTTACAGGATCATGGATAAAGGATTCCTCCTGGAGCTGTGATCAAACCATATACGTAAAAAAAAAAATTTCACCCTCTTTTCCACACGGATGCCCCTCTTCTGCGCCTCTGTGGTGACCAATACTTTTGTTGTTTTGGTTTTGGGTGATGCATAGCAAAAACTATATCCTATTCATGATTATGTGTATGTTTTGGTTTGTATTATTATGTTGTTGTTTTTTTGCTACTGTAAAATAGTTTGGCCTCTTGGCTCCTGATGAAGCGGACTGGTGGGTCCAGGAAACATGTTGAGCAATCTACATCCATCACAACCACCATGGGAGTATAATAGTTTGTTGTAAAGAGGCTGTGTCCCCTGGTGTTTTATTGTACTCCAATTAAGTGGGTGATTTGGATATACTGTATGCAGTGTTGGAGGTCTTCAGTGCACAAATCTGTCCTGTTTTCTAGAGGCATATTATACATATATTTGTAATTTTGTATGAATAAAGATATTTTGTTTTTATAAATATTATGTGTTCATTGTGGTGTCTTAAAATAAATGTTTTCTATAGTTAATGCTTTTTCCATTACCGTCTGTATGTACTGTACAAGATGTTTTTACATTCTTTTATGAGTGGCATTTTTTTTCTTTGATAGAGGGAGCACGTATTTTATTGTATCTGCATAAGTTTATCAGTACATTAATACTCCTTCTCACCATTCTCTATTATGTGCCAAGAAAGTGGACCTATACTTTGAGTATAGGTCCACCGTATTATTACTTTTTATTATAGTTATATTATAATAGTACAAATGTATGTGTACATTTAATTTCTGTAGCAAGAACCAGTGTGCGTTCTGCTTTTTTTTTTTTTTTAAGGAGGAGTTTTTGTAGAGAGTATGTCTAGTAAAGGTAACATTTCCGGGGTGGAAAAAGTAATGATTAGAATTTACTGTCAATGTTTATAACAACTTCCCTGCTGATGAGATATGCATCTCTTTTACTTGTTCCTCGTTATCGAAGGTAAGAGCGACAAGGCTGTCAAAAGTGTTTTCTTTCAATGTGCACCCATTAATGTTCTGTGGTCACGTGGTTTAGTTGAGCATTCTAAACAAAATTGTTTGAAATATATTTTGTAGATGAACTCTATATATGTGTAAAAATTAAATATGTGGGTTCCTATTACTGACCCCTGCTTCTGCCAATGCCATCCACCTTACAGTCATTGGTATCCACTATATAATTAGTTTGCGTTGATTATAACTAGAATAATCAAATAAAACATCTTTGACTGTAAACTATTCATCCATCCTTTCCAGGTGTAAGGCTTACCCCACACGCCACAATCCGACCCTATGATTTCTATACAACCAGCTTTTCAATATGAGGACCTACCTAAATCATCCAATCAATTTGTAGCTAGCCAGGGCGGTTATACAAAGTAGGTAGATGTAAAGGGGATTGTACAATTAGATTGTAATTAGGTTGTGTCACCAGAAAGAGGTATTTGGCCAACCAGCTCGGAGTACAGTATTCACTTTTTATGTTTTCCATATTATACTTCCCCGATCACTCGCATGTATTCCGAGATACCAACCTAAAACCATTATGAAGCTCAACGTGTCTCTTAGAACAGATAAGGTTAAAAAATAAGGAAAATGGTTTTGATTTAAAATCTTGGGGTCAGTACCTAATAGCAGTAGAAAACTGATGATTTTGATATGTTGTACTGATCTTTGTTTGGATTGCTCAGATTGAAATAGATTGTCTCATAGGGTCTGCACGCTGGCCTAAGCTGCCCTACATTGCGCTTTTATTTTAATGTTCAATTGAACTTTTTTACTAAATTAATTTGTTTGAATATTTTAATTTTCAAATAAACCCCAATATATTTTTGGATTTATACTATGTGGAGGCCCTCTCTTTTTTTCCCCTTTCCGTATTTTAACGCCTGGTGGAGTTACAGCCTGTGTTTACGATCATTCATCACCCATTTTATTACCAGTTCCTTGGAGTTATTTGCCCCCTTGGATTGGATCTAGCGTCAGCACAAAGAGGAGGTGATCGAAAGATCTCCACTCTTGGTTCCATGATCTGTGGATACAAGCTTGATTGATTCACCACCGTACGGTGAGTTAGATCCACATCTTCGGGTAAGAGTACCCATTTCTCCCCCTACTATCCAAAGGTGAAGGCACTCCCGGGTGATAATTCATGCTCTATACCACATCTATTTGGAAGACAGTTGGGTTTCTGTCACTACAGTGTGTCATCTTCCCACGTCTTTGCTGATTTATGACACTCATATATGGATGATTCAAATACTGTTTATTATTAGCATTGGAATATCATTGCGTTTGAACTGTTCATTGTGGGGATATCTAGATACATCCCAACTTGCATCATTATTTGCCTTTGAGAGATTTTGTGTTTTATTCCCTAATTTCAGACGTCATTTATCTGCATACCAGTATATGATCCACTTAACATTAAAGGAGTTGTAAAGGAAAAATATTTTTTGCCTAAAGTTAATGTCTGCAAGGTAGACAGACAGAATAGTGTAATGATTCTGTTAAAAAACGAGTAAATACCTATTAAATTCCTTCATCTATATCACCTCCGGCATTCTAGTTTCTGTTCTCTCATTCACTTCCTGGTTTTCATCGCTCGTTCATGTAAGAACTACATTTCCCAGTATGCATTGTGGCACACCCAGTAATTCACACCTCCTTGAAGTCTCTAACACGTAGAGAGCGTCCTGCCGCACAGATGTAGTTCCCAGGAGGGGGTGAGCACGTCACTGACCACCGCTGTAAAGCCTCCCATCACGGTGGTCAGTAAAATCAGACAAGCAGGAAGTGAACAGAACAGAGAAGAAATAGAGCAACATCTGAGCAAAAACGAACAATGAAGAAGTGAAAGAGGATGCTTATTATGAAAAAAAAATGTTTTCATTTCCAATCCCTTTAAGGGCCCTTTCACACGCGGCGGATCAGTAATGATCCGCCCCGTGAACCTCCGCTTGCTCAGCGGGGATCGCTCCGTTGATCCCCGCTGAGCCGGCAGATGACAGGGCGGTCCCCGCACACTGTGTAGGGACCACTCTGTCTTTTCTCCGTTCTCTCCACTATGGGGGGATCGGATGAACACGGACCGTCTGTCCGTGTTCACTTGATCCAATCCGCAGATGGATGGAAAAATAGGGTTTTCCTCCGTCTGCAGAATCGGAGGAATGCGGACCCGGATGAGATCGGGTGTCAGCGGATGTTCATCCGCTGACACCCGCGATCTCATAGGGACCAATGTATGTCCCTTTTTCAACCGTACACGGATGGATGAAAAAGCGGACATACGGTCCGCATGTGTGAAAGGGGCCTAATATTCACATGTGTGTTATGTATTTTTAGTGATTTTTTCTTTCACGATTTGAAGTCACATTAATATTGCTTATACTTTTTTGTATTATTTTATATGTGCTCTTAGAAATATCTGCATATATATTTTTATAGTTATTCGTTCAGGTTGTCACTTTAGTTAGTCCCTTGTGACTTCCCGGTCGCAAAGGGTTCGCTAAATCCACTATAAATAGGGTATATGCCCTTCATTTTTGGAGATACTCAACCATTCACTTCACAGGTTTTTGGGTTTTTGTAATTTCTTTGAGTAGAGTCATCTGCTTAATACATTGGTAGCGCTACACTTTATTTTTACATGTTCAAATATGTTTGTAGCTTATTTCCTCTCCTGAATTTTCTCCTGTCCCAGTTTAGCTACAACAGTGCTGTTCAGGATAGTGACACTTGGAACCAAGTTTCCTTATTTGTACCTTTCACTGTATAATAATAATATTTATTGCATTTATTTTTATCATTTATTTATTTATTGTTATATAAACACCTATTATAAATAATACGAAACTGGAGCTAGTGTTTTTTTTTTTTAAAGATTTCAATGCAGAAACTATTTCTGTAGTTATAATAACATGGCACTGTATTGTCATTGTATTGCCAACCCTACAATCCTTACAGGATAAAACATCTTAAAAGATGATGCTGATAATTTGTAAACAATTGCTTGTAAGATGTTTTCAATCAGTTAAGAGGTACTAGAAAATAAAAATGGTACTTAGGCCTCCTACACACGTCGGAGGAACTCATCGTAAATGAAACATTGTTTTCCTCGATGAGTTCCTTGTTAGGCTTGTCGAGAAACTTGACAAGCTTTCTTTGCGTACACACCGTCAAGACCAAATCTCCTCGTTCTCAAATGCGGTGACGTACAACACATACGACGGCAGGGGAAGTTCGATTCTACTGGCACAACACTTGGGGCTGCTTTTGCTAATCTTATGTTACTGCGTGTAAAAGTTTGGTAAGAAACGATTTGCACTTTTCAGTCTGTTAAAGCGTGACAAATGTGCTATCTCCATTACAAAGGCTACTTTTACCGAAGGTGCGCTCCCGTCTCATATTTTATTCTGAGCATGCGCGGGTTTCTAAGCATACACACGAACACGGCGGAACACGGCGAGGAAATTGAGACTCCCGACGAGGAAAAAGAGAACTTGTTCTCTTTTTTTCTCGTCGAGTTCCACGTCAGTTTTCTCAATGAAAAACATACACGACCGTTTTCCTCGGCAAAAAAGCTCTGCCACCAAGTTTCTTGATGGATTCTGTGAAGGAAAACGGTTGTGTGTAGGAAGCCTAATACTAATTTAAACTACAATTCATAGTTAAGTACTATGTGGAATCTGATTACTTATAGTTTGTATTTTTACTTTGGAACTTTATATATTATTATATATTTATATGTATATACAAAATATATATATATATATATATATATATATATATATATATATATGTGTATGTGTGTGTGTGTATGTATATATATATATATATATATATTGTAGTAGTGTGGTACCCCAGGGGTGTGGTGACCCAGGATTCTCAACCAGGCAGGTTGAGGGGCTCCAGGGAGCTTGCAGTTTACAGAGGAAACTGGCATTCAAGTTTCCTCAATGGTTAATAAAATCCCCAGTCCTGGGTTCAGGCTTTAGAGCTGATCAGCACACTGATTGTGCAGGTGTGTGTGGGCCTGATAGGAGACTCAGGACCAGCGTTCTGGGCTCCACCCTCCCCAGGAGTCCAGGCTTGCAAGGGAGAACCCTGAGAGTGCAGGTGTGCACTGAAGTAGCTAGAGAGCTGGATAGTGCAGGTGTGCACTGTGAAACCCCAGAGACCTGAGTCTAAGGTTGCTGACAGGAGTCAGGAGAGCTCCATGCTGGAGCCTGAGCAGTTGTGCTACTGCTGACAAGAGCGAGGTGGCTTGGTATTTTCTTTGGCACGTATAAGCCAGGAGGCTGAAGGTACCGTTCTGTGTGGACAGTGAAAACCCCCTGCATGGGAAACCTATGTTTGGATTTTGTTTATTTTTGCCTTTTCAATAAAAGTGGGCCAACAAGCCCTTAAACATAGTTCCGGACTGGCGTGAATCGCTTAAAATCGCATATCCCACTTGAGCTAAACACCCCCAATATTACTATATATATATATATATATATATATATATATATATATATATATATATATATATATATATATATATATATCTCCATCTAGATAGATAGATAGATAGATATTTGTTTTTAATTTTAATTAAGATAACATATTGTATGTCTATAGTATAAGTGTAAGCTAACCTTTCTCAAAAAGTCCAGTTTGCCTTCTGATCCAATTGACCTGACTGAACTGGATTACGGTGCCTTGAAAAAGTATTCACACATCTTCAAATGTTCCTAATTTTGTCATGTTACAACCAAAAACATAAATGTATTTTATTGGGATTTTATGGGATTAGACCAACACAAAGTGGCACATAATTGTGAAGTGGAAATGATAAATGGTTTTCAATTTTTTTGTCAATACTTTGTAGAACCACCTTTCACTGCAATTACAGCTGCAAGTCTTTTTGGAGATGTCTCTACCAGCTTTGCACATCTAGGCCCGGATTCACAAAGGACTTACGACGGTGTATCTCCACGTACGCCGTCGTAAGTCCGAATGTGCGCCGTCGTATCTATGCGACTGATTCATAGAATCGGATATGCCTCACTGTTGCCAAGATACGAGCGGCGTAAGTATCCTACGTTGTCGTATCTTGGGTGCATATTTACGCTGGCCGCTAGGGGAGCTTCCGTAGATTTACGCGTTGAATATGCAAATGACCTAGATACGCCGATTCACGAACGTACTTGCGCTCGATACGCTGTTTACGCAAGTCGTACGTCCGGCGTAACTTTACCCCTCATAAAGCAGGGGTAAGTCATGTTAAGGTATGGGCACGGGAACAGCGTCGTATTTTACATCGTTTGCATAAGTCGTACGTGAATGGGGATGGCGTAGGCTACGTTCACGTCGTATGAATGGAGCCGGCGTATCTTATGGAGTAAATTCGACGTGATACTGAGCATGCGGGCGCATGCGCCGTACGATCGGCGTTTCATTTACATGAGGTCACGTTTAATTTCCATACAACACGCCCCCTACCAGCCTACTTTGAATTAGACAGGCTTACGCCAGCCAATTTACGCTACGCCACCGCAACTTACGGAGCAAGTGCTTTGTGAATACTGCACTTGCCTGTGTAAGTTGCGGCGGCGTAGCGTAAATAGGATACGCTACGCCAGCACAAAGATGTGCCCAGATACGTGAATCTGGCCCCTGGAGAGTGCAATGTTTGCCCATTCTTTATTTTCAAAATAGCTTAAGCTCTGTCAGATTGGATGGAGAAGTCTTGCCACGGATTCTTAATTGGATTTGGGTCTGGACTGGGCCATTCTAACACATGAATATGCTTTGATCTAAACCATTCTATTGTAGCTCTGGCTTTATGTTTAGAGTCGTTGTCCTGCTGGAAGTTGAACTTCCACCCCAGTCTCAAATCTTTTCCAGACTCTAACAGGTTTTCTTCTAAGATTGCCCTGTATTTGGCTCCACCCATCTTCCCATCAACTCTGACCAGCTTCCCTGTTCCTGCTAAAGAAAAGCATCCCCGCAGCATGATGCTGCCACCACCATGTTTCACGGTAGGGATGTTCAGGGTGATGGGCAGTGTTACTTTTCCGCCACACATAGCGTTTTGCTTTTAGGCCAAAAAAAAACTATTTTGGTCTCATCTGACCAGAGCACCTTCTTCCACATGTTTGCTGTGTCCCCCACATGGCTTCTCGCAAACTGCAAATGGGACTTCTTATGGCTTTCTTTCAGCTCCTACAGAGTTCCCATGGGCCTCTGGCTGCTTCTCTGATTAATGTTCTCCTTGCCCGGCCTGTCAGTTTAGGTGGCTGGCCATGTCTTGGTAGGTTTGCAGTTGTGCCATACACTTTCCATTTTCAGATGATGGATTAAACAGTGCTCTGTGAGATGTTCAAAGCTGGGGATATTTTTTTTATAACCTAACCTTGCTTTAAACTTCTCCACAACTTTTTTCCTGACCTGCCTGGTGTGTTTCTTGGCCTTCATGATGCTGTTTGCTCACTAATGTCCTCTAACAAACCTTTGAGACCTTTACAAGCTGTCTGTAAATGCCTGTTCCTTAGGACCAATAGATATTGAGCTGACTGTTCTTTGCTCACCTTCGGTACTAATATAGTGTAATATGATAACATTTTAGGAGCTAAAGTCTGCGGAGCAGCATCAGATTTTATGGAAATGTCCATTTTATTGTAAGCACAAATTAGTAGTAGTCAGAAGCAATAAACGTAATGCCTACATGTATTCCTGGGACTCTGTAGGAGGAGGCATTCCTTTTTTTTGCTTTTAACTAGCACTAATTAATTTGTGTTTACAATAAAATGGCCATTTCCATTAAATCTGATGCTGCTCCGCAGACTTTCTATCATTGCTAATGTTTATGGGCATCATATAGGGGTTTAGCTCCTACAATTTATTCATATTAGTACCAAAGGGGGGTGAAGAACGTTTAGCTCAATATCTATTGGTCCAAAGGAACTCTGGGCCAGATCCACATAGAAGAGCGGCGGCGTAACGTATCGTAGATACGTTACACCGCCGCAATTTTTCATCGCAAGTGCCTGATTCACCAAGAACTTGCGATGAAAACCTACGCCGGCGGCCTCCGGCGCAAGGCGGGCCAATTTAAATGGACGTGTGCCATTTAAATTAGGCGCGCTCCCGCCCCGGACCTACCGCGCATCCTCAGTTTCCGAACTCCCGTCGTGCATTGCGCGCCGTGACGTCATTTTTTCGAACGGCGACACACGTAGCGTAATTCCGTATTCCCGGACGGCTTACGCAAACTACGTGGATTTTTAAATTTCGACGCGGGAACGACGGCCATACATACATACATACAATACGCTTGCTGACTAAAGTTAGGGCACCTAAAACGACGACTAACTTTGCGACGGGAAACTAGACTAGCGGCGACGTAGCGAACGCGAAAATCCGTTGTGAATCGCCGTAACTCCTAATTTGCATACCCGACGCTGGTTTACGACGCAAACTCCCCCCAGCGGCAGCCGCGGTATTGCATCCTAAAATCCGACAGTGTAAAACAATTACACCTGTCGGATCTTCTGGCTATCTATGCGGAACTGATTCTATGAATCAGTCGCATAGATAGAAATAGAGATACGATGGCGTATCAGCAGATACGCCGTCGTATCTCCACTGTGAATCTGGCCCTCTGTTTGGGTTGTCTCCTAAAGGTTACTACATCCAGTGGTTTCCTTAAAGAGGAACTGTAGTCTGCTCACATAATTTGTAATAAAAACATCTTTGCCATTCAGAAACTTCCCTCCAACCACTTTGTATATTATTTTATTTATACAGTGATTCTGTACTTGCCAAATATGCTGCAAAAATCTCCCTCTACTGAGTCAAGCTACATCCATTTTAACTGTAGGCAACTAAAGCCGCTGCCTGTTCACTTCCTGGAATTACACAGACACACAGAGACACACCTCCATCTCTGCAGCTCTCATTGGTCCTCTTATGACTCATCCCTTCAACCTTCCTGGCAAACTCTGTGAGTGAGAGCTGTGCATGATGTTATAAGCCAAGACTTTTTACCAGACAAGAAACAAGAAGTGGGCTGTATAAGGTATTTACTGGCAGAAAAAAATGTTTTATTATAAAGTTAAAGGGGTTGTAAAGGAAAAAAATTGTTTTCATAATAAGCATCCTTTACCTACAGACATTCCTCTTTTCACTTCCTCATTGTTCGTTTTTGCTCAGAAGTTGCTCTATTTCTTCTCTGTTCTGTTCACTTCCTGCTTGTCTGATTGTTACTGACCACCGTGACAGGAGGCTTTACTGCGGTGGTCAGTAATGTTCTCACCCCCTCCTGGGAACTACATCCAGGGCTGGTGCAAGGATTTTTGACACCCTAGGCAAAACCTAATTTTGCCGCCCCCATTAGCTCCACCCCTTTTGCCCTGCCCATGTATGCGGCGGGGGTGGAGTTTTTTTGTGTCACCTCTCCACCTATTACCTCAGTCACCTGCGCCTCTGGAACCGGCCTGAAGACAAAGAGTGGCAATACAGCACTCCTTTGCAATACAGTGCCTGTTTTACATCACAGACCTCTTTGCATCCAAGTTCCCCAATGTCATCAATTACCTCTTTCCCCCATTACATCAGTGTCCTCAGCCTCATTCCTTATACCTCAGTCTCCTCCTCAGCCCCTCTCCCTGTATACCAGTCCCCTCCACAGCCCCTCTCCCTGTATACCAGTCTCCTCCACAGCCCCTCTCCCTGCATACCAGTCCCCTCAACAGCCCCTCTCCTTGCATACCAGTCCCCTCCACAGCCCCTCTCCCTGCATACCAGTCTCCTCCACAGCCCATCTCCCTGTATACCAGTCCCCTCCACAGCCCCTCTCCCTGCATACCAGTCCCCTCAACAGCCCCTCTCCCTGCATACCAGTCCCCTCCACAGCCCCTCTCCCTGCATACCAGTCCCCTCCACAGCCCCTCTCCCTGCATACCAGTCCCCTCCACAGCCCCTCTCCCTGCATACCAGTCCCCTCAACAGCCCCTCTCCCTGCATACCAGTCCCCTCCACAGCCCCTCTCCCTGCATACCAGTCCCCTCAACAGCCCCTCTCCCTGCATACCAGTCCCCTCAACAGCCCCTCTCCCTGCATACCAGTCTCCTCCACAGCCCATCTCCCTGTATACCAGTCCCCTCCACAGCACCTCTCCCTGCATACCAGTCCCCTCAACAGCCCCTCTCCCTGCATACCAGTCCCCTCCACAGCCCCTCTCCCTGCATACCAGTCCCCTCAACAGCCCCTCTCCTTGCATACCAGTCCCCTCCACAGCCCCTCTCCCTGCATACCAGTCTCCTCCACAGCCCATCTCCCTGTATACCAGTCCCCTCCACAGCCCCTCTCCCTGCATACCAGTCCCCTCAACAGCCCCTCTCCCTGCATACCAGTCCCCTCCACAGCCCCTCTCCCTGCATACCAGTCCCCTCAACAGCCCCTCTCCCTGCATACCAGTCCCCTCCACAGCCCCTCTCCCTGCATACCAGTCTCCTCCACAGCCCCTCACCCTGTATACCAGTCCCCTCCACAGCCCCTCACCCTGTATACCAGTCCTTTCCACAGCACCTCTCCCTGTATACCAGTCCCCTCCACAGCCCCTCTCCCTGCATACCAGTCCCCTCCACAGCCCCTCTCCCTGTATACCAGTCCCCTCCACAGCCCCTCTCCCTGTATACCAGTCCCCTCCACAGCAACTCAACCTGTATACCAGTCTCCTCCACAACCCCTCTCCCTGTATACCAGTCCTCTCCACAGCCCCTCTTCCTGCATACCAGTCCCCTCCACAGCCCCTCTCCCTGCATACCAGACCCCTCCACAGCCCCTCTCCCTGCATACCAGTCCCCTCCACAGCTCCTCTCCCTGCATACCAGTCCCCTCCACAGCCCCTCTCCCTGCATACCAGTCCCCTCCACAGCCCCTCTCCCTGCATACCAGTCCCCTCCACAGCCCCTCTCCTTGCATATCAGTCCCCTCCACAGCCCCTCACCCTGCATACCAGTCCCCTCCACAGCCCCTCTCCCTGCATACCAGTCCCCTCCACAGCCCCTCACCCTGCATACCAGTCCCCTCCACAGCCCCTATCCCTGCATATCAGCCCCCTCCACAGCCCCTCACCCTGCATACCAGTCCCCTCCACAGCCCCCTCTCCCTGCATACCAGTCCCCTCCACAGCCCCTCACCCTGCATACCAGTCCCCTCCACAGCACCTCTCCCTGTATACCAGTCTCCTCCACAGCCCCTCACCCTGTATACCAGTCCCCTCCACAGCCCCTCACCCTGTATACCAGTCCCCTCCACAGCCCCTCTCCCTGTATACCAGTCCCCTCCACAGCCCCTCTCCCTGTATACCAGTCCCCTCCACAGCCCCTCTCCCTGTATACCAGTCCCCTCCACAGCCCCTCTCTCTGTATACCAGTCCCCTCCACAGCCCCTCTCCCTGCATACCAGTCCCCTCAACAGCCCCTCTCCTTGCATACCAGTCCCCTCCACAGCCCCTCTCCCTGCATACCAGTCTCCTCCACAGCCCATCTCCCTGTATACCAGTCCCCTCCACAGCCCCTCTCCCTGCATACCAGTCCCCTCAACAGCCCCTCTCCCTGCATACCAGTCCCCTCCACAGCCCCTCTCCCTGCATACCAGTCCCCTCAACAGCCCCTCTCCCTGCATACCAGTCCCCTCCACAGCCCCTCTCCCTGCATACCAGTCTCCTCCACAGCCCCTCACCCTGTATACCAGTCCTTTCCACAGCACCTCTCCCTGTATACCAGTCCCCTCCACAGCCCCTCTCCCTGCATACCAGTCCCCTCCACAGCCCCTCTCCCTGTATACCAGTCCCCTCCACAGCCCCTCTCCCTGTATACCAGTCCCCTCCACAGCAACTCAACCTGTATACCAGTCTCCTCCACAACCCCTCTCCCTGTATACCAGTCCTCTCCACAGCCCCTCTTCCTGCATACCAGTCCCCTCCACAGCCCCTCTCCCTGCATACCAGACCCCTCCACAGCCCCTCTCCCTGCATACCAGTCCCCTCCACAGCTCCTCTCCCTGCATACCAGTCCCCTCCACAGCCCCTCTCCCTGCATAACCAGTCCCCTCCACAGCCCCTCTCCCTGCATACCAGTCCCCTCCACAGCCCCTCTCCTTGCATATCAGTCCCCTCCACAGCCCCTCACCCTGCATACCAGTCCCCTCCACAGCCCCTCTCCCTGCATACCAGTCCCCTCCACAGCCCCTCACCCTGCATACCAGTCCCCTCCACAGCCCCTATCCCTGCATATCAGCCCCCTCCACAGCCCCTCACCCTGCATACCAGTCCCCTCCACAGCCCCCTCTCCCTGCATACCAGTCCCCTCCACAGCCCCTCACCCTGCATACCAGTCCCCTCCACAGCACCTCTCCCTGTATACCAGTCTCCTCCACAGCCCCTCACCCTGTATACCAGTCCCCTCCACAGCCCCTCACCCTGTATACCAGTCCCCTCCACAGCCCCTCTCCCTGTATACCAGTCCCCTCCACAGCCCCTCTCCCTGTATACCAGTCCCCTCCACAGCCCCTCTCTCTGTATACCAGTCCCCTCCACAGCTCCTCACCCTGTATACCAGTCTCCTCCACAACCCCTCTCCCTGTATACCAGTCCCCTCCACACAAATGCCCCCCTCCCTGTATAACAGTCTCCTCCACACAGCTGCCCCCCTCCCTGTATAACAGTCTCCTCCACACAGCTGCCCCTCCCTGTATAATAGTCTCCTCCACACAGCTGCCCCCTCCCTGTACAATAGTCTCCTCCACACGGCTGCCCCCTCCCTGTATAATAGTCTCCTCCACACAGCTGCCCCTCCCTGTATAATAGTCTCCTCCACACAGCTGCCCCTCCCTGTATAATAGTCTCCTCCACACAGCTGCCCCCTCCCTGTACAATAGTCTCCTCCACACGGCTGCCCCCTCCCTGTATAATAGTCTCCTCCACACAGCTGCCCCCTCCCTGTATAACAGTCTCCTCCACACAGCTGCCCCCCTCCCTGTATAACAGTCTCCTCCACACAGCTGCCCCCTCCCTGTATAACAGTCTCCTCCACACAGCTGCCCCCCTCCCTGTATAATAGTCTCCTCCACACAGCTGCCCCCTCCCTGTATAATAGTCTCCTCCACACAGCTGCCCCCTCCCTGTATAATAGTCTCCTCCAAACAGCTGCCCCCTCCCTGTATAACAGTCTCCTCCACACAGCTGCCCCCCTCCCTGTATAATAGTCTCCTCCACAAAGCTGCCCCCTCCCTGTATAATAGTCTCCTCCACACAGCTGCCCCCTCCCTGTATAATAGTCTCCTCCACAGCTGCCCCCTCCCTGTATAATAGTCTCCTCCACACAGCTGCCCCCCCCTGTATAATAGTCTCCTCCACAGCTGCCCCCTCCCTGTATAATAGTCTCCTCCACACAGCTGCCCCCCTCCCTGTATAATAGTCTCCTCCACACAGCTGCCCCCTCCCTGTATAATAGTCTCCTCCACACAGCTGCCCCCTCCCTGTATAATAGTCTCCTCCACAGCTGCCCCCCTCCCTGTATAATAGTCTCCTCCACACAGCTGCCCCCTCCCTGTATAATAGTCTCCTCCACAGCTGCCCCCTCCCTGTATAATAGTCTCCTCCACAGCTGCCCCCCTCCCTGTATAATAGTCTCCTCCACACAGCTGCCCCCTCCCTGTATAATAGTCTCCTCCACACAGCTGCCCCCTCCCTGTATAATAGACTCCTCCTCAGCTGCCCCCCTCCCTGTATAACAGTCTCCTCCACACAGCTGCCCCCTCCCTGTATAACAGTCTCCTCCACACAGCTGCCCCCTCCCTGTATAATAGTCTCCTCCACACAGCTGCCCCCTCCCTGTATAATAGTCTTCTCCACACAGCTGCCCCCCTTACCTCACACAGCAGGAAGAAGACAGAGCATGGCATGTCCGAGCAGAGGGAGGGAGATGTTCAACTCTCCATTTAACAGATGTTTTGTTGCTAGGACCGCCCCTAGCAACCAATCACAGGCTTTTTAACTTAAAAAGTTTGTCAAGCTCCTGCCTTCTGCTCGTACATTGTGTCTTCTCTACCTGCTGGATGAGAGCGGCAGGGGGAAGGAGGAATTACAAAGGGGAGGAGAGAATGTAGCCAGCGCATGTAGCCAGCATGGCGCTCCCTACTGATGTGCGCTCTAGGCCATCGCCTAACTTGCCTATTGGTAGCGCCGGCCCTGACTACATCTGTGCGGCAGGACGCTCTCTACGTGTTAGAGACTTCAAGGAGGTGTGAATTACTGGGCGTCCCACAATGCATACTGGGAAATGTACTTCTTACATGAACGAGCGATGCAAACCAGGAAGTGAATGAGAGAACAGAAACTAGAACGCCGGAGGTGATATAGATGAAGGAATTTAATAGGTATTTACTCGCTTTTTAACAGAATCATTACACTATTCTGTCTGTCTACCTTGCAGACATTAATTTTAGGCAAACATTTTTTTTCCTTTACAACTCCTTTAAAACAAGAAGAGCAGAAGATTTAAGAGATGGAAAGTTGAAAAAAATACTGAAGTTCTGCTTTAAAGAGCAGTAGGAGTCTAATAAGAGTACTGAGTGTCATCCTCCTAAGACAGCAGTGCCAGGCATTGTTCTTTTGGGATGGAGAGAGTCATGACCAGGGTATAACCGATACCTCCATTTTTCCCCAACCCTCTTTTTACCAATACACCCCCCAATCACCCCACCTTTAGATATTAGTAACTGAGACCACACCAGTATGTTGGGGAAAAATATATCGGCCGTAGCAGCCTTACTTTATTTAACAATTCTTAAATTAACATAACCGCTGAACTCTGTTGCCTCTTCCACTTCGTGTTGATCTCTGCAGGCCCTCTACCATATCTCTAACAACTATGCATTGCCCTGCGGTCTCTGACTCAAACTAATTGGCTCAGAGACGAACTGGTGACCGCAGGGCCCCGAACCAATGTTTTTGAGATAGACTCCTCTCTCTGGAACTCCCACTATCCGGACCCCTCTCACCGACAGGTCCTAACTTCCGTTCCGAAGTTACCAATCCTCACCCGCAGAGACCAAACACCCGCTGCCACGACAACTTCTCCTCTCCGTGTGGTCACGAGGGCGGGCTCCTCCCCCCTTTTATGACCTCCCATTTCTCCCCCACCTGCTCCCAGCCAATCTTGCTGTTTGTAACAAAACAGCTCTCAAGAACCCGAGAAAGATTCCTCCCCTCCTACTGCCTGTACCATGCAGCATAATCCCAACAAGGTAAACACCGTTACAGTTAACCCCGTCATGCTCGTCCTTCACCCATTACACTTTGTTCCATCGCTCCGGGCTTTTCTACAGAGGTGGTGATGAGGAGACACACCTGGACTGTCTGGACTCTGGACCTTGTTTGACTACCTGCTGCTGTTGCACCGGGTCAATGACAGCTACCAGCCAGTCAGGCCACACAAGTCTGGGGGAGAGGCATTGATGTAAGGGTGAAGTGAATAATACACTAAGGTAAAGGAAGACACTGATATAAAGGTTCCCCCTTATATCAGTAACTTTACATACCACTTCTCTTTAACTAGAAATAGAGCAATAATGACTGATACACTGTTAATTAATTTTATTTTATAGGAGCAGCTATCACACTATGTCATCCTCACATATTGATGTATGCTCCTTCTGGAGGCTCGTTGAATATTTCTTGTTTGGTCAGCATTGGCAATGACTCACTAAATGGAACTAGAAAGTTCTACTGGTTTTTGAGGACTTGGAGGGACCCTGAAAAGCTGGAAAATGTTATAGATTGTAAACAAGGCAATTCATCTGAGAAGTACAACTGTAAGCAGGGTGACACCGGCCTTGTCCTAGAAATACACAATATAAGCATACAGGACTCTGGAAAATATCACTGTGCCTTATTTCAGAAAAATAATCTTATGTTTGGCAATGGAACAGCTCTTATTACTGGAGGTAATATATTTTTTTCACTTTTTTATTTTCTTAATCCAGCATTATGCTAAATAAAAATGTTGTGTTCAATTTTATATTTTCTGGGTCACTCAGGGAAAGGGTAAGGTTCATCCAAATGACTAAGCTCCACGGGCATAGTGAAATGTGTAAAGGCTGTGGCCTGGTTGGAGCCCAGGCTCAGGCTGTCATACACTTTCTTACTGTGTTTTTCAGGAATGTGAGACTTCCAGGACTTTTCCCTTTTTCCATTAACTTCTTCCCTCCCGGCCACTGTATTTAAACAGCCTCAACTTCCCTCAGAAGGAGCTCAATCGCACAGCTGCGCGATCCCGGTATACCTGTATCCCTGGATACAGCGCATCACCGTTCGGCAGGAGGGCACTGTCATTGGCCCTTCTGATCACATGATGGCTGTGTCCAATCACAGCCATCATATGATGTAAACAGAGCTAGCTGTCAGTTATTCGGCTCTGCTTTTCCTCACATGAAACCTGTCAGTGAAGAGAAGGAGTGAATGAATAGTGTTATAACACTGATCCTCAATCCGGCCAATCAGAAACGGATGTAAGACCCATTTTCTGATTGGATGAAAAGAGAAGTCTCCAGATTGGCTGCCAAAAAGAAGGAAAGAAACGGATGCCGTCGCCACCATGGGAACCCGTGGAGAGCAGGGGAACGGGAGGCCATCACTGCCGCCGAGCATGGGAAGTCGTGATAGGGTAAGTGTGGTGGTGTCGATAGCATACTGTTTGCCGCCCCCTCCAAAAAAAATAATTCCACCGGCCACCACTGGTAGGGAGTTATGTGTGTCTAGTCCTCCGCAACACCCCTTGTAAAACCTGACACATTTTAGACTGCCTAAGGCCCCGTACACATGACCAAATATGTATGCTGAAACTGGTCCGCGGACCAGTTTCAGCATACATGTTCGGTCGTGTGTAGGCGCGAGCGGGCAGAATTCCAGCAAACATTTGCCCGCCGGGCCTTTTCCCAGCGGGCAAATATTCCTGGACTTGTTTTCAAACCGTCCGCTGGAATCCTGCCCGCCGTCCCTCGCATGCGTCGAATGACTTCGACGCATGCGTGGAAGCATTTAAAAGGCAGGCCCGCCCACGTCGCCACGTCATCGTCGCGGCGACGGCGCGGACACGCCCCGCGTATTGTTTACGCGCGGACTTCTGTACGATGGTTAGTACAGCCATCGTACAGAAGTCCCCGGGCAGACATGTACAGTGAAAACGGTCCGACGGACCGGTTTCATCGTACATGTTTGCCCGTGTGTACCCGGCCTAAGCAGCTACTGATTGAATTGTTTTTTCTGTGCAGATTGGAAAATACCGGTAACTAATAATTTGACATGGTATTGGTGTGTGATACACTCTTTCAGTAGTCTCACTACCCTATGACTTACATTAAGTATAAAATACTTTAACTTGTATTAAAGTGCATATGCATTTTTATTCCTGGTTTTGGAAAGAGGAGTGAAGGATTAGACCCCCTGTAAGCTTTACTGTCCTTGATGAGTAAATGCACCTTCTATTTGTCCTGGTGGTGACCGCTGGCCCTGAAACAATCGGTGATTATGTACAGCAGTTGTGAAATGTATTATATTGTATATAAGTGATATCATCATGAAAAAATAGAAAAAACATACTGAAATGTGTAAATGAAAGTCCATTGTTTTTGTCTTTGATGAAGGAAGAATTAAAGCAGATCTTTAGGGAATAAAAGGATATATGCTTACCTCACCCCGTCTTTCGCCTGCAGCACCTAGGTAAGGGTGATGTGAGACCTGGTGAATGTAGCACAAGTCAAATCTCACGACTGGAAGGGAGCGTCTTCCTGTAAACATTTGGGGTACTCATTGTTTCCCAGGAATCTCAATGGGAGGGTTTATTGTAACTTTCTTTCCTTACAGGTGTATTCTCATGCCGGGCACATACGATCGGACATTCCGACAACAAAACCGTGGATTTTTTTCCGACGGAATGTTGGCTCAAACTTGTGTTGCATACACACGGTCACGCAAATGTTGTCAGAAATTCCGAACGTCAAGAATGC
This sequence comes from Rana temporaria, assembly GCF_905171775.1. Taxonomy (NCBI): domain Eukaryota; kingdom Metazoa; phylum Chordata; class Amphibia; order Anura; family Ranidae; genus Rana; species Rana temporaria. Next base: position 94,971,092 of record NC_053501.1, read on the forward strand.
GGTCACGTACAACGCTACGACGAGCCGAGAAAAATGAAATACAATAGGAGTGCGGCTTTTCTGCTTGATACCTAGCATGCATGGATTTTTGTGCGTCGGAATGGCATACACACGATCGGAATTTCCAACAAGAACTTTTGTTGACGGAAAAATTGAGAACCAGCTCTCAAACATTTGTTGTCGAAAATTGAAATTCCGATCGTGTGCACACGGCATAATACATACCACTTTTTTCCAGGGCTTATAATCAAAAAAAAAAAAGAAAAAAAAAAGGATCCATTTGTCTGCTTTAATGTTTCATTTAAAATAGAAATTAAAATGGCTTTTAATTTACACATTTTATTATGGGCTACAAAACTGAAATTGTAGTGTGAATTAATACCTTCTTCTAGCAGACATGGAAAATGCAAACCCCTCTGATTCTTTGTACTTCGACGTATTGCAGAATCATAAAATGTTATATTTACTCCTCTGGTGCTGATTTCAGCTTTTAATGTTTTCAGGAGCTTTATTAGCTGAATCACCTTTATCACCTAATACACTTACCAGTCTGCTGGATGCCTGGTCTCCCACTGTTGGCCCATGGGTTGGAAAAAGGAACCAAAGTACACAGCGGGGGACCAGGAATTTAACACCCTAAAAAGAGTTGCTTGTAAAAGTCTCCTACATCAGGGACAGAAGAAGAGACGTTACGCCGGTGTATCAGTAGATACGCTGCCGTAACTCTGAATCTACGCCGTCGTAAATTTAAGCGTATTCTGGAATCCAGATCTGCCTTAATTAGGCTAAGATACGAGCAGCGTAAGTCTCCTACGCCGTCGTATCTTAGGGTGCATATTTACGCTGGCCGCTAGGTGGCGCTTCCGTTGAGTTCGGCGTAGAATATGCAAATGACAAGATACTTTCAGAAACGAACGTGCGCCCGGTGCATTTTTTTCGTCGTTTACGTAAGGCTTTTTCCGGCGTAAAGTTAGTCGAACAAAGAGCTGGCCTAGCCAATGTTAAGTATGGCCGTCGTTCCCGCGTCGAAATTTTTAATTTTTACGTTGTTTGCGTAAGTCGTCCGTGAATGGAGCTGGACGTAATTTACGCTCGTGTCGAAACCAATACGTCCTTGCGGCGTACTTTGGAGCAATGCACAATGCAGTGCTTTGTACCCTGATGTGCTGTTTCATGTGCCCTGTACCCTGATGTGCCATGTGCCCTGTCCTGATGTGCTGTGCCCTGATGTGCCATGTCCTGTACCCTGATGTGCCATGTGCCCTGTCCTGATGTGCCCTGATGTGCCATGTCCTGTACCCTGATGTGCCATGTGCCCTGTCCTGATGTGCTGTGCCCCATGTGCCCTGATGTGCTCTCATGTGCCCCATGTTCCCTGGTGTGCCCCATGTTCCCTGGTGTGCCCCATGTTCCCTGATTGTGCCCTGATGTGCTCTCATGTGCCCCAGGCACATTAGGGTACATGGGCCCCATCAAGGCACAATCAGAGCACATGGGGAATATCAGGGCACATGGGGCACATACGAGCACACCAGGGCACATCAGGGCACATGGGACACATCAGTGCACAATCAGGGAACATGGGGCACATGAGAGCACATCAGGGCACATGGGGCACAGCACATCAGGACATGGCACATGGCACATCAGGGTACAGGGCACATGGTACCCTGATGTACAGAGCCCAGCACATGAGGGTACATGAGGGTACATGGGGCACATGAGGGCACATGGCACATTGGGGCACATGAGGGTACATGGGGCACATCAGGGCACAATCAGGGCACATGAGAGCACATCGGGGCACAATCAGGGCACAACAGGGCACATGAGAGCACATCAGGGCACATGGGAGCACATGAGGGCACATGAGGGCACATCAGGGCACATGAGAGCACATCAGGGCACATGAGAGCACATCAGGGCACATCAGGGCACATGAGAGCACATCAGGGCACATTAGGGCACAATCAGAGCACATCAGGGCACATGAGAGCACACCAGGGCACATGAGAGCACACCAGAGCACAGGTCAGCATTTACTTGTTGTTTTCTTCAAAGGTAGAGTAGCGCAGGAAGCGTCTGTCATAAGTTCACTTGTCTCTCATGTCACGCTGCTACTCCCCGGCAGCCCCCCCCTCTCTTCTCGTCCATCTCAGATAATGTCACAAGCAAATGGGGAGTGTGACATGAGAGACAAGTGAACTTATGACAGACGCTTCCTGCGCTACTCTTCATGCACCTCGATCTACACTTCCGCGGCACCCACCCTGCCTGCGGGCCATTTAAAGCCGGTCCGCGTGCCGCAAATGGCCCGCGGGCCGGTACTTTGAGACCCCTGCATTAGAGACAAGTAAATGGTTGGGACCTAGCATTAATGTCTGGTAGGGGTATATGAACAGAGTACCACTTTATTAGAGGGTAAAATAACTGTGAATTCTGCTATATGAATATATACAGGGAGTGCAGAATTATTAGGCAAGTTGTATTTTTGAGGATTAATTTTATTATTGAACAACAACCATGTTCTCAATGAACCCAAAAAACTCATTAATATCAAAGCTGAATATTTTTGGAAGTAGTTTTTAGTTAGTTTTAGCTATTTTAGGGGGATATCTGTGTGTGCAGGTGACTATTACTGTGCATAATTATTAGGCAACTTAACAAAAAAAAAATATATACCCATTTCAATTATTTATTTTTACCAGTGAAACCAATATAACATCTCAACATTCACAAATATACATTTCTGACATTCAAAAACAAAACAAAAACAAATCAGTGACCAATATAGCCACCTTTCTTTGCAAAGACACTCAAAAGCCTGCCATCCATGGATTCTGTCAGTGTTTTGATCTGTTCACCATCAACATTGCGTGCAGCAGCAACCACAGCCTCCCAGACACTGTTCAGAGAGGTGTACTGTTTTCCCTCCTTGTAAATCTCACATTTGATGATGGACCACAGGTTCTCAATAGGGTTCAGATCAGGTGAACAAGGAGGCCATGTCATTAGTTTTTCTTCTTTTATACCCTTTCTTGCCAGCCACGCTGTGGAGTACTTGGACGCGTGTGATGGAGCATTGTCCTGCATGAAAATCATGTTTTTCTTGAAGGATGCAGACTTCTTCCTGTACCACTGCTTGAAGAAGGTGTCTTCCAGAAACTGGCAGTAGGACTGGGAGTTGAGCTTGACTCCATCCTCAACCCGAAAAGGCCCCACAAGCTCATCTTTGATGATACCAGCCCAAACCAGTACTCCACCTCCACCTTGCTGGCGTCTGAGTCGGACTGGAGCTCTCTGCCCTTTACCAATCCAGCCACGGGCCCATCCATCTGGCCCATCAAGACTCACTCTCATTTCATCAGTCCATAAAACCTTAGAAAAATCATTCTTGAGATATTTCTTGGCCCAGTCTTGACGTTTCAGCTTGTGTGTCTTGTTCAGTGGTGGTCGTCTTTCAGCCTTTCTTACCTTGGCCATGTCTCTGAGTATTGCACACCTTGTGCTTTTGGGCACTCCAGTGATGTTGCAGCTCTGAAATATGGCCAAACTGGTGGCAAGTGGCATCTTGGCAGCTGCACGCTTGACTTTTCTCAGTTCATGGGCAGTTATTTTGCACCTTGGTTTTTCCACACGCTTCTTGCGACCCTGTTGACTATTTTGAATGAAACGCTTGATTGTTCGATGATCACGCTTCAGAAGCTTTGGAATTTTAAGAGTGCTGCATCCCTCTGCAAGATATCTCACTATTTTTGACTTTTCTGAGCCTGTCAAGTCCTTCTTTTGACCCATTTTGCCAAAGGAAAGGAAATTGACTAATAATTATGCACACCTGATATAGGGTGTTGATGTCATTAGACCACACCCATTCTCATTACAGAGATGCACATCACCTAATATGCTTAATTGGTAGTAGGCTTTCGAGCCCTTTACAGCTTGGAGTAAGACAACATGCATAAAGAGGATGATGTGGTCAAAATACTCACTTGCCTAATAATTCTGCACTCCCTGTATAAATAAATATATATACATTCTCATACAGGTAAAATTTGTTTTTTTAGGTGTGAGGATGAAATGATTGTATTTTTTATGATCAAGATTTAATCTGCCAGAATTTACTCCCAACAGTGGGAAAGGAGCCTGCTCTTCTTTAAAGAGTGGTTGTGGGAGATGAGCATCAACCTAAAATAGAGAGGTTTCTCAAACAAATAGATTTCCATTTGTCTTAGAAATACCTATTGTAATAATTATACAAGATTTGACTGGAATAACTGACTTTGTTAACTCTTCTCCCATACATGCCTTTAGCTAGTTCAATGTCCAACAGCTCTGTGACACTGTTGGCTCCTTTACTGCCTCCTTCTAACATCATCCAGCTGGCTTGTGCAGTAAATGTAAGTTGTAACATCACTCAATGGACCTGGAATGTCTCCGGAGTATGTCACAAAGGTAAAATCATCTGTAGGGAAAACCATGATGGGAATTGGACTTGTGTAAACCTGCTCTCACTATCAAGTCACTCATGGAGCTACGGAGATAATGTGACCTGTGAAGTTTGGTGCAATTCTTCTCCAATCCTAGACCAATGGAGGATTCCAGAAAAAGGTAGAGAGATAGCACTTTATAAAATATTATAATAAATAAAAATATTTAATGATAAGCCTTTAATTAAAAAAAACTACAGGAACCCGAATGCTAAAGTGAATCTGGACCAAGTCATATAAAAAAAAAAAAGCCACTGGTCTCCAGAACAGAACTTTTTTGAGATTTTGAAAAAAAACATACATTTGTGTCTCAACCGCAGTCATAGACCCTGTACTCTCTCTCTCTTAAATACTTAACTGTATTTGGTATTTGTTTAGACTGTCATACATGAGCCTTTAGTTGTACTTTATTAAGCCCTCTGCACCCTGTTAGAGAGCTGATAGGATTTTATAAGGAATCAGTGTGCTCCCTTTTGTCTGTGAATGCACTGGTAAAGCAAGTTTAACAAGACCAAGCATGCCACCACTGAATAGAGGAGGCAGTTGCCTTCAGATGGAGTCTCACAAAATATGAGGAAACCAGCGGGGTTCCCCATTTTATTGGTGCTCAGGTAAATGCCCTTTCTTTTATTTGTGATCAAGTAGTGCCCCCAGTTACATTGTTGGTGAGTAAAATGCTTTTCATTATATTGGTAGTCTGCATTGTGCTCCCTGTTATATTAGAAATCAGTGTAGCCCCCCCCTATTATGCTGGTAGTCAGTTTAGGGCCCCCTTTACATTGGTGATCAAGTCTAGTGTACCCTGTTATACTGGTGACCAGTATAGTCTCCCTGTTACATCATGTTCAATAAAATGCCCTCTCTTACATTTGTGTTCAGTCCCCCTAACCCTTTGTTGATGGTCAACTAAAAAGCTGTAATGACTAATTGTATAGTTATCCTTTAAATATTCTTCTTGCAATGTTCACTTTATTTGATTAAATTCACATTTCTTTTTCCCACAATAATTGCCTTGTGGATGACAGCAGTTGATTTTTCAACTAAATGTCGGTACTGGCTGATATCTGCACTGATATTTGGATTCCTGTTGCTGTTGCCCTTCATTGCTCATTTTACCTGGACATATGGCTCAAGGCTTCATAACAAATTAAAAAGTATGTATATTTTATTCATGTTTTGCAAAAGATTTTTTTTTTTTCTCTTTAATTTTCTACAAGGTACACTAATAGGCGTACAATAAATCCTATCGATAAGCATTCAATAAGCATTCGATAATCATAATAATAACCCCATGCACTGGTGTCAGTAACAGCAATAATAACCCCAGACATTGGTGCCAGTTTCCACATTATTACCCCTGGCATTGGTGTCAGTTTCCACAATTATAACCTCCAACATTGGTGCCAGTTTCTGTAATAACCTCCTGCATTGGTGCCAGTTTCCGCATTAATAATCCGCAGCCTTGGTGCCAGTTTCTGTAATAATAACCCCCAGCATTGGTGCCGGTTTCCAAAATAACCCCAGGCATTGGTGCCATTTTCCGCCAAAATGACCCCCAGCATTGGTGCCACTTTCCATAGAAATAACTCCCAACATTGGTGCCAGTTTCCACAAAAATAACCCCAAGCATTGGTGCCAGTTGCTGTGTCTGTCTGTGCCAAGACAGAGAAATGTATTTTCCACAAGCTTCAGTCATGATTGCAGATAAACACCAAGAGGTTTAGCAATCTTGACAGATTTAGGTAATACCAAGCATTTTGCAATCTAATTTTCTTGTCCCACCTTAGTCAACTTAATGAATCCCTACACCATAAGGGCTCTTCCAGTTTTTTCAACTTTCCTTTTGTAGAGAATCAATAAAACATCTTCATGGATTGAATCATTTCAAGAGTGATATAAATTCACTAACCTATAATAATCGTTATTTGCCAAAACAACAATATTTTCAACAGGGAGAAGGAAAAATATTGCATGATACCTTAATCCTGAACTGTACACCACTTTCTGTTCCAGAATAGGACCATTTATTGATTGCAGACTTGTCCTGGATATCTGATGTTTAAATATTTTATTCTTGCAGGTGATGAAGTCTGGGAAACTGATGGAAATTATGCTGTAAGTGAATGTGGTTAAATAAGCACTGCTAAAAATGATTTGCCCATTGCACAATCATGGTTCTCTACATGGTGGAGCCTGGTGGGTTGAGCCAGTCCCTGCCTTATGTCTTCACTACCCTGACAGTAGCATCCAGCTGCCAGAATTTTGAACTCCTGTTCCTTTCCACCTTTGTGTGTTCCAGTTCCCACTCTTATATTTTCCTAAATATAAAATGTAAAAAAAAAAACAGGGATGGCCACAGCAGGTAATCGAACCTCGTAACTCAGCACAGATATCTCACCTATAGAGTCCCTAAGGCCCTGTACACACGATCAGTCCAAACTGATGAAAACAGACTGAAGTTCAGTTTCATCAGTCCAAACCTACCGTGTGTATGCCCCATCGGACTTTTGTCCTTCAGTCCAAAGTTTTAGAACTTGCTTTAAAATCGGACTGATGGACGCCTGACTCATCGGTCAAAACCGATGGTTAGTACGCAAAAAAATCTCTTATTGCTTCCCATTATTTGGACGTTATGCTAAAACTTACATATTATACTTGTGTCCTTCTGCAGATCTTACTTCACTACGCATCCTCCCCTGAAGATTGGTTATAATGCCATGAAAAGCGTCTCAGGCTTACACAGATGCTACATGTTTTAGGACCTACCTTGGGTTTAATGATTCTATACTTTTAAATAATGCAATGTACAAGTTGTTTGCATCATGCTTTTTTTATATGCACTGTCACGTATGTTTGCTATTATGTATACATTCGAAATCGCATGCTCTGCTATGTGTTTTAGACAAATAAACGCATCCATATTACACTGTCTTATCTCTGAGTTCTCTCATGCATACCTCATTTAAAGTCCCAAACCCCTCCTCTTCTTTACAAATAACAGGGATGGAGTTATATGTTAACATATTTCTCATTTAAAGTCCCAAAACTTTTTTTCTCGTTAGTACGCAAAAGCATCGGTTCAAAACCCGCACATGCTCAGAATCAAGTCGACGCATGCTTGGAAGCATTGAAATTTGTTTTTTTTCAGCACATCGTTGTGTTTTACGTCACCGCGTTGGACTCGATCGGTTTTTGAACTGATGGTGTGTACGCACATCAGACCATCAGTCTGCTTCATCGGTGAACCGATGAAACTGAACTTCAGTCCGTTTTCATCAGTTTGGACTGATTGTGTGTACAGGGCCTAAGATACAGGAGGAACTCTACCAAACACAAAATTATCAGTTTTAGGTAGAGTAAAAAAATGTAATTGTACCTTGTTTGTGCTGGAGACCATGCTGGACTTAATTCAGTTCCTAGTGGTAGATGGGTGATAGTGTGGGCAAGTCAGAGAGTTCCTCCTGTAGATTGTGCCCAATGTAGTATAATTGCAGTATCCCTTTTTTGGTGTGTAGGCTGCTGCCTTTTTGGTCCGGCCTTATGGTTCCCGCATATAGACTAAGAAATATAGTAAGGGAAGGTTGGTGTTGCAATCACAGCTGTCATTTTGACAGTGTGGTCTCCAGAACCCTGTAAATAGATATCTGGCTTGGGAATCTTTCCCATTTAACAGTTGGCAGCAATGGCCCTCAAGAAGGGGAGGTACATTCCCGAACCACGTTGGCTTGATACACTTGCCATTACTGTCAATAAACATATTTTATCCTATTATAAAAATGTGCATTCCTTTGGACAATTGCACAAGGGGTGCTTATTCCCTTCTACTTTTCCTAGTGAAAATTTTAAATGGAACTGGAGAATGGGAAAGAGTAGCAGCTTCTTCATAATTTTCAAGTAGACATGCTCGCCCATTATGGCAGACTGATCTTGTGCTGTAGGCAATGTAGAATTAAAAAATAAAATAAAAATTACATTAAAAAGAGCTAGGGAAAATAATTTTGGCACAAGAAATATGTAAAGTTTCTTCTGCAAAAAAAAAAAAGCTCTACCTCCCAGCATTTTTAGGGGCCTAACATCACTGACTGCACAGCTTACATTTTCTATGAAGTTATAAAGAATTTTTCTTTATCTTCAATGTGACTTTTTGAACTATTCCTTTTTTGTCCTATGCAGGATGAAATTGCATATGCAGAACTGAATGTCCACGCACTCAACTCAACTCATGGAAGAAGAAAGCTCAACTCCTAAATCTCCATCAGCATCTACCTGGAGTACAAGAAGATAATTTAGCAATCGTTAAACCCTGGATCTCTTTATTGTTTTATTATTTTATTTAAATTTTTTGAAAATATTTTCTAATAAACATTGTAGAGAAATGCCAATGATTGAGGCAGAACTCCAGGCAAATATAAAATACTTTTATTACTCCAATTGCATTTAAAAAAAGATATCATTAAATGTATTTAAACATACTTTATCATTTGTATAACCCACTATATTTTTATTTATTATTATTCTCCTAAAATCCTTGTAACTGAAATTACACTGGGAGTAGGGACGTATGTGTTCTGAACCAGTCAGCTTCTGCATTGTATAGTTCTTTCAGCCTTACTAGGGATGAGCAAAACTTACTTAACCACTTGACAACTGGGCACTTAAACACCCTTAATAACCAGACCAATTTTCAGCTTTTGGTGCTCTCACGTTTTGAATGACAATAACTCAGTCATACAACATTGTAACCAAATGAAATTTTTGTCCTTTTTTTCCCACAAATAGAGCTTTCTTTTGGTGGTATTTGATCACCTCTACTTTGTTTGTTTTTCCGCTATTAATGAACAAAGAACGAAAATTTTGTAAAAAAAATGAATTTTTCTTCATTTCTATCATATCATTTTGTAAAAAAGTAATTTTTCCTCATACATTTGGCCTAAAATGCATACTGCTACATATTTTTGGTAAAAAAAAAAAAAATTTGGATATTATTTAGTCTGGGTGAAAGTTATAGGGTCTACAAGCTATGGTACCAATTTCTGAAAATTGAACAATTTGATCACACCTGAAGTACTGACAGCTTCTCTCATTTCTTGAGACCCTAACAAGCCAATAAAGTACAAATACCCCCCAAATGACCCCTTTTTGGAAAGTAGACATTCCAAGGTAGTTAGTAAGAGTCATAGTTAGTTTTTTGAAGTTGTCATTTGTTCCCACAATTCTTTGCAAAATTAAGATTTTTTTTTTTTTCATACCAATATTGTCATTATAACAGGTTATTTCTCTCACATGGCATGTATATTCCACAAATGACACCCCAAAATATATTCTGCTGCTCCTCCTGAGTATGGCGATACCACATGTGTGAGACTTTTACACAGCGTGGCCACATACAGAGGCCCAACACCGAAGTAGCAACTTCAAGCATTCTAGGAGCATAAATTACACATCTAATCTCTCAACCACCTATTACACTTTTGAAGGCCCTGGAGCACCAGGACAATGGAAACGCCCACAAAGTGACCCCATTTTGGAAAGCTAACACCCCAACGTATAATCTATGAGGCATAATGAGTCTTTTGAACAGTTCATTTTTTTCCAGATGTTCTTGGAAAATGTGGAAAAAAATAAAAACGCATTTTTTTTTACAGAAAGTTGTCCATTTATAGGATATTTCCAACACATAGCATGTACATAGAAAAAATTACACCCCAAAATATATTCTGCTGCTCCTCCTGAGTATGGCGATACCACATGTGTGAGACTTTTACACAGCGTGGCCACATACAGAGGCCCAACACCGAAGTAGCAACTTCAAGCATTCTAGGAGCATAAATTACACATCTAATCTCTCAACCACCTATTACACTTTTGAAGGCCCTGGAGCACCAGGACAATGGAAACGCCCACAAAGTGACCCCATTTTGGAAAGCTAACACCCCAACGTATAATCTATGAGGCATAATGAGTCTTTTGAACAGTTCATTTTTTTCCAGATGTTCTTGGAAAATGTGGAAAAAAATAAAAACACATTTTTTTTTACAGAAAGTTGTCCATTTATAGGATATTTCCAACACATAGCATGTACATAGAAAAAATTACACCCCAAAATATATTCTGCTGCTCCTCCTGAGTATGGCGATACCACATGTGTGAGACTTTTACACAGCGTGGCCACATACAGAGGCCCAACATCCAAGAAGCACCATCAGGTGTTCTAGGGACATAAATTACACATCCAATTTCCTTACAATCTATCACATTTTTGAAGGGCCTTCATATTTCTAACACAGCATGTACATACCAAGAATTACACCCTAAAATACATTCTGCTGAGTAATGGGTAAAAAAAAAAGAAGATTACCTGTGGTTTTAGTAGTGCAATTGTCCACAGAAGGAGAGCCCCGATCCAGGCAGCAGGCAGGGACGTGGTCACTGGTCAGCGACAGTGAATGGAATTGTCCAGGCAGCAGGCAGCAGGCAGGAATATTGTCCATAGTCAGGCAAAATATTCGTCCTGGTAGGAACATGGTCCAAGTAGCGGGCCAGGAAAGAATGGGGACAGGGGTAGAGGCTTCTCCCACCCAAATCTCTTTGAAGCCTCCGGGCAACCAGACCCTAATCCGGGAATGAGAAAACTAAAAAATTAGTTTTTTCATCCAGAAAAACAATTCTGGAGCCCCTCACATATGTGAGACCCCTGTGTTCCCACTAGTATAGCAGGGTAAAAGATCAATCCAAGGGGCAGGCAAAAAACGTGGTCAAACAGTCCAGGGTCAGTTCCAGAGCAGGCAGAGGTAGGTACAGTTTAGGGTTAGGCAAAAGAGTGGTCGTATAACAAGCCAGGGTCAGTTCCAGAGAAGGCAGAGGTATGTTTAGGGTTAGGCAAAAGAGTGGTCGTATAACAGGCCATGGTCGATTCCGGAGAAGGCAGAAGTATGTTTAGGGTTAGGCAAAAGAGTGGTCGTATAACAGGCCATGGTCGGTTCCGGAGAAGGCAGAGGTATGAGTGCAGTGGCATAAGGGGTGTGGGGGGAAATTACAGGAAATTAGAATTGCGTTTACCATACGTCCCTAATAATGAAGAAACGTATGGTAACGGCGGAAACATGTTCCAATACAGAGGCCTGGTTGGGAAGGACAATCGGGACAGTAATACACAGTGTCTTTTCGAATTCCTCTTCTGGAGCACACCCGGCACCTCTTCTGATTTCTGTGGCCTGTTTCAGGGGAGGGGGTTTTCTCAGGAAAGTGACGCTCGTGGAGTCTGCTCACAGAATCAGAGCGAATATTTTCCAGTGGGTTTTCAGGGTACAAAAGGGCAGTGATGACTTCTTCTTGATAGTCCAGATATGATACGGGGTTCTCTGATGATTTTTTGTAGATTACATAGGAGTTATAAAAGGCCAAACTAAAAAAATAAATGGACACTTTCTTGTACCAGTGGCGGGATTTTCTTGTGGGCAGGTAGGGTTCTATCATCTGGTCATTGAAGTCCACTCCCCCCATGAACAAATTATAGTCATAGATGCATTTTGGTTTTTGGATTGGGCCGGTTCTTTTGGGGACTTCCACGCAGGTGTCGTCGTGGATTGATGTAAGCATGTGGACGTTCCGTTTGTCCCTCCACCTGACAGCCAATATCTCCTGGTTCCTCAATGCTGCAGACTCCCCTCGTCTGAGCTTTTGATCCACCAGTTTTTGCGGGAAGCCTTTCCTGTTGGGTCTTATTGTGCCACATGCTGGGGTATTCCGAAGGTAAAGACAGCGAAACAGGGGCAAGCTGGTGTAGAAATTATCCACATAAAGGTGGTATCCCTTTCCAAAGAGTGGATACATCAGATCCCAGACCACTTTTCCGCTGACTCCCATATACTCTGGGCATTCAGGGGGATGCAGTTGGGAGTCCTTCCCTTCATACACCAAGAATGAGTATAGGTACCCTGTGGCTCTGTCGCAAAGTTTGTACATTTTGACCCCATATCGGGCCCTTTTGCTGGGGATGAACTGCTTGATGCTCAGCCTGCCTGAGAATTTGACAAGGGACTCGTCCACAGATATGTTCTGTTCAGGGGTATATAATTGGGGAAATCGTTGAGCGAAAAAATTTAGAAGTGGCCTAATTTTATATAGCTTGTCAAAAGCAGGGTCATTTCGGGGAGGGCACTGGGCGTTATCATTAAAGTGGAGGAACCGCATAATTATTAAATATCGGGATCTTGGCATAAGGGAGGAGAAGAGTGGCATGTGGTGAATGGGTTTGGTGGACCAGTAGGAGTACAATTGTTTTTTTTTTGAAAGTGCCATAGTAAAGGTTAGGCCTAAGAAAATTTTAAATTCGTCCACGGTTAGTTCTCTCCACTCAAAGGGGCGGGCATATCTGGAACCAGGGTTACTTCTTATGTACTGTTGTGCGTAGAGATTGCACTGGGCCACAATGAAGGATAGCAAATCTTCGGTGAAAAGTAAATAAAAAAAATTAAGCATTGAAAAGTTTTCGGTGTTCACCTGGACACCTGGCTGGGCAGTGAAAGGGGGGATATTTGCTGCTCCGGAATTAGGGGGAAGCCACAGGGGGTTTTGAAGGCCATAGGGAAGGCTGGCATGGCCCCTATCCCTTTGGGGCTGAGATGACACCCTACTGGTGCCTGGGCTTTGTTGCAGTGGCACAGCGCTTGAGGCGGACGGCACAGCGCTTGAGGCGGACGGCACAGCGCTTGAGGCGGACGGCACAGCGCTTGAGGCGGACGGCACAGCGCTTGAGGCGGACGGCACAGCGCTTGAGGCGGACGGCACAGCGCTTGAGGCGGACGGCACAGCGATTGAGGCGGATGGCACAGCGCTTGAGGTGGACGGCACATTGCTTGAGGTGGACGGCACATTGCTTGAGGTGGACGGCACATCGCTTGAGGTGGACAGCCCTGCGCGTCTGGGAGTAGGCCGCTTCTCCACGCCAGCACCCCTTCTTTTCCTGGGCCCACGTTCCTCTTCAGATTCTGAATCCGACCCACTGTCTATAACAGGTTCATAGGCCGAATCCGAATCGGACAGAGACTCCTCGCTGCTCTCATCGCTCATGGCTAGTAGACGCTGTACGGCCTGCTCACCGGTAAATAAATTTTTTGCCATACTGGTGGCTGGTGAGGCTGTACTGCAGAGCACTGTGGTGGCACTGATGGACACAGGTGGGCACAGGCGGCACTTATGTGCACTGTAGTGGCACGGGTGTGGTTCTGGTGGGCACAGGTGGCTCTGGTGGGCACAGGTGGCTCTGGTGGGCACAGGTGGCTCTGGTGGCTCTGGTGGGGCTCTGGTGTGCACTGATTAGCAGAAGGCGGCACTTATGTGCACTGTAGTGGCACGGGTGTGGCTCTGGTGGGCACAGGTGGCTCTGGTGGGCACAGGCAGCACTGGTGGGCACAGGCAGCACTGGTGGGCACAGGCGGCACTGGTGGGCACAGGTGGCACTGGTGGCCGCAGGCGGCACTGGTGGGCGCAGGCGGCACTGGTGGGTGCAGACGGCACTGGTGGGCACAGGCGGCACTGGTATAGGACTGTTGTGGCTCTGGTGGCACTGGTGCGGCTCTGGTGACACTGGTGCGGCTCTGGTGACACTGGTGTGGCACAGGTGGCACAGATGTGGCACTACTGGGCACAGATGTGGCACTATGGACACAGATGTGGCACTGATGTGGCACTTTAGGCACAGATGTGGCACTGATGTGGCACTATGGGCACAGATTTGGCACTGATGTGGCAATATGGGCACAGATTTGGCACTATGGGGCAATATGGGCACAGATTTGGCACTATGGGGCACTTGTATGGTTTGTAAAACTCACAGTTTATCTCCTCTTCTCTCTCGCTGATACTGTGTGAGGAGAGGAGAGGAGATAAACTTTCCCTGACCTTCTGTGTTTACATTGTGATCGCGCCGTCATTGGACGGCGCGATCACATGGAAAAAGACCACTGTTACTGGTCAATTTCCTTGATCTGTGTAGCGCCGGGTCTCATAGACCCGGCGCGCACAGAATCTTCTGTGTGCGCGCCCGAGGCGGCGCGCATTGCTGCTTCTGCAGGGCGCCGTTAAATAACGGCAACCCCCAGTTAAGCAACCACCTTGCCGCCGTTATATGACGGCGGCTGGTGGTTAAGTGGTTAAAACATTGGGCTAGATTCAGAAACGAGATACGACGGCGTATCTCCTGATACGCCGTCGTATCTCTGAGTGCGGGCGGTCGTATCTATGCGCCTGATTCAGAGAATCAGTTACGCATAGATTTCCATAAGATCCGACTGGCGTAAGTGTCTTACACTGTCGTATCTTAGGCTGCATATTTACGCTGGCCGCTAGGTGGAGCTTCCGTTTAGTTACGCAAGGAATATGCTAATTAGGTATTTACGCCGATTCAGAAACGTACGTCCCGCCGGCACATTTTTTTACGTTGTTTACGTTAGGCTTTTTTCGGCGTATAGTTACCACTGCTATATGAGGCGTAGCTAATGTTAAGTATGGCCGTCGTTCCCGCGCCGAGTTTTGAAAATCGTTCGCGAATAGGGCTGTACGTCATTTACGTTCACGTCGAATCCAATACGTCCTTGCGGCGTACTTTGGAGAAATGCACACTGGGATATTTTAAGGAAGGCGCATGCGCCGTTAAAAAAAAACATCAAAAACGCGGGGTCAAGTGAAATTTAAATAAAACACGCCCCCAACATCCCCATTTGAATTAGGCGGGCTTACGCCGCCACACATATGTTACGCCGCCGTAACTAAGGGCGCAAGTTCTTTCTGAATACAGAACTTGCGCCCAAAGTTACAGCAGCGTAACGTATCGGAGATATGTTACGCCCGCAGAAAGATGTGCGCATCTTTCTGAATCTAGCCCATTGTTTTTACATTGCCAAAAAAGTAATTTTTCTAAATATGTTGGCATTAAGAGGGAAGGACAAAATAATGTGCTTTAAAGTATAACTAAAGTGAACATTTTTTTTAGTTTTAGTTTTGGATAGAGTGGAGAGGGATTAGGGATTAGATCAGTCAGACTTTTACAGCTATTTGTGTCCCCATTAGGGAGATCCACCTTCTCTTTTTGTTCCTGTGACCATTACATTTTGGACTGTCAGCAGAAAGTGCAGCAATAACTAATAGGGCCAGATTCAGGTACAAATGCGGCGGCGTAACATATCGTCTTTACGTTACACCGCCGCAAGTTTTCCTCGTAAGTGCTTGATTCACAAAGCACTTGAGTATAAACTTGCGGCGGAGTAACGTAAAGACGTCCGGCGCAAGCCCGCCTAATTCAAATGGGGCGTGTACCATTTAAATGAGGAGCGCTCCCACGCCGAACGTTCTGCGCATGCTCCGTTAGTAAATTTACTGACGTGCTTTGCGCGAAATTACGGTGCCCCAACGTGTTTGTGAATGGCGACGTGCGTAATGTACTTACGCCAATTTTTTTTTTTTTTAATTCGACGCGGGAACGACGGCCATACTTTAACATGGCTGGTGTAAAGTTAAGCCATGAAAAAGATGGCTTAACTTTGCAACGGGAAAAAACAACGCAACGCACGCGAGTAGCTTCATGGATCGTCATAAAAGCTAATTTGCATACCCGACGCTGGAAAACTATGCGAACTCCACCCAGCGGCGGCCGAAGTATTGCAGCCTAAGATCCGAAGGCGTACGAAGCCGTAAGCCTGTCGGATCTTAGCCAAATGCCGTCGTATCTTGTTTGTGAATCACAAATTAAGATACGACGCAGCAAATTTGAAAATACGCCGGAGTATCAGTAGATACTCCGGCGTATTTCTTCTGTGAATCTGGCCCATAGTGTTTACAATACACAAAAAAGACAAATAAGTGAAAATGGATTCTCGCGCAAAATCTCTAACACACGCTACAGTGTCAGAAGTAAAAAAATAAATAGCTATAAATATAATTATAATAAAGTGCCAATGTCTAAACAAAGTCCATCAGTGATAACGCAGATGTGCTGCGCAAGAGGAGAAGAAAATGTGGATGTACTCTTACATTAAAAAAACTAAAAACGAGTGTAACAATGTAAATAAACAGCGGCGTTCTCAACGCCTCCTCTTGTCACTCTTGGTGTACGTCTGCCCACAGCCAATCCCTACGCGTTACGACATTGTCAAGTGCCTTCATCTGGGGAACCTGATTGGTCGTGCCGTCGATGTTTATATATGTGTACAAAGTGGAAGTGTACTTTCAGCCATTTTCTTGGAGCCCGTCGCATATATAATAGCGCTGCCATTTTCTTGGTTATCTGCCATGTTATGTAAGGCCGCCATTATCTTGGAGCCCATCGCATATACACTGTTGCGGACTTTTAGCATGTAATGTATGGCAGCCAATTTCTTGTGGAAACAACTCCGACGGCGTTTGGAAAGGGCTATAACACTGAGGCTAGTTACCATTGCATTCCTTTCTCAAAAGTGAATAAGAATGCTAAAATATATTAAATAAGTTCTGGCACTTCTCTTCCATAGGTAGAAACCTCACATTAATGCATACAGAGTAGAGTTGAGCGGACACCTGGATGTTCAGGAAGAGGGAAGACTGGGCTTACCCAGTGACCTAGCAGAGGGTACGTCAGAGGGTGCGGGGTCACGTGACGGGTGGCCCTGCCTCCCCTATATAAGTAATGTCACAGCTTCAGCGCGTCATTCGCTGGGCTGTGTCCAGCGAAGAGAGGAGGTCGGCGATGCTGCGCTCTGGATGGATGGATATTCTCAGTGCTGGAGATCACCCGCACCCGTCGCTGGATCAGGACAACGTTGGAGCAGGAAGCCGGGAACAAGTGGATTATCACCGCTGGAGTTTTTTTCTTTTTTTTTTATTAATAAAGGACTTTATTCTACGGTGTGTGTTTTTTAAAAAAAAATTTACAAAAATGTACACTTCCTTCGTGAAATGGTAGGGGTACAGTGTACCCCATTACCATTTCACACAGACGGGGGGGTCAGGATCTGGGGGTCCCCTTTGTTAAAGGGGTCTTCCAGATTCTGATAAGCCTCCTGCCCGCATACCCCCACAACCACCGAGCAAGGGTTGTGGGGATGAGACCCTTGTCCCCATCAACATGGGGACAAGGTGCTTTGGGGGGCACCCCAAAGCACCCTCCCAATGTTGAGGGCATGTGGCCTGGTGCGGTTCAGGAGAGCGGGGGGCCGCACTCTGTCCCCCCCTCTTTTCTGCGGCCGGCCAGGTCAACGTGCTTGGATAACGGGTCTGGTTATGGATATTTAGGGGGAACCGCACGTAATTTTTTTTTTTTAATTGCCGGCGAGGTTCCCCTTATATCCATACCAGACCTAAAGGGTCTGGTTATTGAATTTGCGGGGACCTCCGCGCATTTTTTTTCCCGAACCCGGACCCAAACTTTTTCCAATTATTCGGGTTCGGGTACTGGTTCGGGAAAAACCCAAAGTCCATACCGAACCCGAACTTTACAGTTCGGGTTCGCTCAACTCTAATACAGAGACCAGTCCCATATGTTGACCAAATATATACAGATAAACCTGGGTCTCAAAATTAAATGGGATAAGAATAGAATATTGGATATATACCGTATTTATTGGTGTATAACACGCACAGGCGTATTATACGCACCCTAACTTTAAGAGGGAAGTTTCAGGAAAAAAAACTTTGCACGGCCCCCTGCGTATAACACGCAGGCATAGTTTACCCTCTTTTTTCAGGGTAAAAAAGTGAGTGTTATACGCCAATAAATACAGTATATATAAATTCTAGAAAAAATATATATGTTATAGACTAAAAAATATATGTGGTGATCGCACACACCTAGACTGACGTGTAGGCATAATAAACTGACCTATCCAAGGCCAGCACAGCTCATTAGTAAGCATTAGTAAAAATATCATAAAGGTAACTAAATAGAGTAAAAAATCTTAAATTCATTAAAAATTACTTAAAAAAAGAATTGAGATCAAAGTCAGCGTTCATACCCCCTGGTACAAGTGTTCTCATAGTATGTATCCATTTTGACTCCTTTTGGCTAATATTCCTAACCTTATGACTACCTCTCTATGACTTGTACTTTTCTATCCCCCAAAATATAATTGAGTGGGATCCCTGTTATGTACAAGGTCAAAATGTCTTGACACATTGTGTTTCGGAAAACCATTGATAATGTTCTGGACATGTTCTTTTATCGTGACTTTAAGGGCCCTTTTGGTCCTTCCTACATATTGTAGGTTACAGCTACATTGAAGTACGTACCGTGTTTCCCCGAAAATAAGACTGGGTCTTATATAAATTCTGGCTACAAAAAACACACTAGGGCTTATTTTCAGGGGATGTCTTATTTATTTATGGTATGTACAAAAAAGTTTCTCCCCCTGTCAGCTCTGGAGTCAGCATTGTGAAATTCTGTAATCCCAAAAATAAACCTTTGTTTAAAGACCTTATAAAATTATGTAATCCGTTCTGTAAAAAGATAATATCATGTGCAGTGTGTCTCCTTGTGTAACATTATTGTGGAAAATACCTTACTTACAGTGCCGCTTACGTGAGCCGCTGGAGCTCTTCTTCCCTACTCCAAATACTGCAGAGGGAGGGGCCAAGATCCCCAATGATGTCAGCCCCACTCTTAGTACTGCAGTGGGAGGGGCTTGATAACGTTTTATTGAAAAAAAAAAAACAGCTGACATCAGCCGGGAGGAGAGGAGAAGAGCTCCGGCGGGTCACGTGAGCGCCCAGCAGTGCTGTAAATAAGGTTTCTTTCTCGTACATCACGGGACACAGAGCGGCATAATCATTACTATGTGGGTTATATGGAGTACCTTCAGGTGATGGACACTGGCAATCTCAAACAGGAAGTCCCCTCCCTATATAACCCCCTCCCATAGGAGGAGTCCCTCAGTTTTTTCGCCAGTGTCTTAGGTGTTGGTCACAAATTAGTTTGCCTCCATGTCCTTGGGACTAGGTAGACTATACCGGATCTGTCCAAGGTGCCTCAGAGCCAAAGTGGACAGTACCCGGGCCCCAAGTCGTGGGGTTTAGCCTATAATGCCTCTCTTCGGAGGGCTGGACCCTGGGCCCAGAACTTTGAACTTTCTAAAGTCCAAAAGGTGCTGTTGCCAGGGTGCTGTATAGGTCCAGGGCAGTGTGGTTCCTGCACAGGACCCGGGTCCCTGAAGGTCTGGTACAGAACCCACGGAGATGGGGGAAGATTGGGCCTCTTGCGTTTGCAATACCCTTCAGCGTGGAGCAGGTAAGAGAGGGGCCTGCGGAACTTGGTTCGTCAGCAGGTCCCTCGGGGGAAGCCTAGTTGGGTTAGCCTGGGATGCTCTGCATAGGCAATTGTTTCCACTATGTCTGCCAGACAGGATGGTTACCTCCCCTTGTTTTATTACTAGTGGATCCCCCCTCTGACTGTGTTGCTATGTGGCTGCCCCGCATGGGTTTTGGGGGGTAGGAGCTAGTGGCCTGGTTCTAGGACTAGCAGGGCAAGCCCACCCCCCGTTATTTCCCGGCTTAATAAGGCCAGGGCCTACCTGTATTGGGTGCTCCCCCTGCGGCTCTGTAGCGGAGGTCTCCGGGTGTCCTGGCGCCGCCGGCGTGCTGCTCCCCTCCTTGTGTTCCTCCTGGGACGCGCGCGCGTAGGGGGCGGGGAGCGTAGTGACGTCGGCGGAACGTAGGGCGCGTTCCCCTTCGCTGTATAGTCGCAGCAGCTGGTTCCTCCGGTCAGTGTAGGATTCGTCTGCTGACCGGAGGGACGCAAGAGCGATGCAGAGCAGGACACAGAGCGGCGCAGGGTGACACCTAGTGGCGGTATAAGACCTTTTTAGGTCTGGAGCTAAGCTCCTCACTGACCTTTTGGGAGAAATAGGAGATTTTTCCCCTGATTTTCTCTATTTTGAGCCTAAGGTTTTTGGCAGCAGTTGGCACTCACACAGTCTGTTTAAAGGTGCAAAAAAAAAAAAATATATATATATAAAAAAAAATAAAAAAAAATAAAGGGGAAAAACAAACGAAAAAAAAAAAAAAAAAGAAGGAGGATTATAATATAAAGATTATTTCCTCAGGGAAAAGGGTGTGCACTACCTTTTCATTGGCTTATAAGGTTTTTTTCTGCCTTAAGCTACATATATTTTTCTCTTTGCTACAACAGTCAGGTGTTGTTAGCGGAGTGCCTCAATTTTGTATCATGGGCCCTAAAGGTTCGGGGACTAAGAATGCTAAAAGTACAAAGAAGCAGAAGGGTTCCCCCTCTAGTTCTGAGGATCTTAATCAGACTATGCCGGTTCCGTCCTCTCCCGAAAATCTAGATGTTGCCGCCTTTGAGGAGCCATTAGGTGTGGTGGGTGCTGTGGCTGGCCCCATTCTGCCTGACCCAGTGTTTGTCACGCAGGATATGTTAGCTGTCTCCCTGCAGGGGTTAGAACAGCGACTATCAACCCTTTTTACTAGTTCTCTTGCAGGCAAAAAACGGACCAGATCTCCGTCCCCTAAGTTGGACTCCGCTGATGCTGAGGTTCTCTCCCCAGAGGAGTTAGAATCTCAGGAGGACCAAACGGAGCAGTTCCTAGAAGGTTCTGACATTGAGGAATCCACTATTGAGGAACCTTTTTCGGTTTCTCAGGCAGAGAATCTGTGGGTACAGTCTTTAACGGACATGGTCCGCTCGGCTTTTAATCTGCCCTCGCCAGAACTTCAGATTCCTGCCGTATCTTCTCTGGGCTCCTTAAAAGCGCCATTGAGTAACGTGGCATTTCCGGTCCACCCCTTGCTGGAAGACCTGATCTTTCAGGATTGGGCCCGGCCCGATAAGATTTTCGTGCCTCCTAAGAGGTTTTCTGTACTGTACCCCATGGAGGAAAAATTTTCGAAGAAATGGGTGCTTCCCGCTGTGGATGCAGCGGTCTCCTGCGTAAACAAGTCTTTAACTTGTCCAGTAGAGAACATACAAATGTTCAAGGATCCGGTTGATAAGCGGTTAGAGACCCTTTTGAAGGCATCTTTTTCTACAGCAGGAGCAGTCGTGCAACCGGCGGTTGCTGCTATAGGCGTCTGTCAGGCTTTGAAGAACCAGACAAAAGAAATATTAAGGGAGCTCCCGGCTCAACAGGCGCAGGATCTGGCCGACCTCCCTAGAGCTCTCTGTTTTGCGGTGGATGCCATAAAGGATTCCATCCAACAAGCGTCCCGTCTGTCGCTGTTTCTGGTACATATGCGACGGCTCTTGTGGCTAAAGAATTGGTCAGCAGAGACTCTGTGTAAAAAGCTTTTAGCAGGCTTTCCTTTTCACGGAGGTAGGCTTTTTGGGGAAGATCTCGATAAATACATACAGACAATATCAAGTGGCAAGAGTACTCTTTTACCAGTCAAAAGGAGATTTCGGGGTCCTATGTTCAAGCGGCAGCAATCCCCAGCCCCAGGGCTCTCGGGCCCCAGGCAGTATCGACGGCCTCCCGCACGACAAAACTTTGCTAATAAGTCGCAGGGGCAGGCCGCTGGGGGTAAAAAAACATGGTTCCGCAAACCAGCTAAACCAGCTCCCAAGTCAGACTTATGAAGGGGCGCCCCCACTCAATCGGGTGGGGGGAAGGCTTTGATTCTTTGCAAAAGTTTGGGAAGCCAAGATCCCCGACAACTGGGTTCTTTCCTTAGTGACGGCTGGCTACAAGATAGAATTTCGGGAGTTTCCCCCTCCACATTTTCAGGAATCAAGGATTCCAAGCGATCCGGGAAAGAGGGCTGCCTTGCTTACAGCTTTGGATCGTCTTCTAGATCAAGGGGTAATCGTAGAGGTACCAGTTCAGGAGCGCAAGCTTGGCTTCTACTCCAATCTGTTTATCGTTCCAAAACCCAACGGCGATGTAAGGCCCATTCTGGATCTAAAGATTCTAAACTCTTACCTGAGGATTCGGTCCTTTCGGATGGAATCCATATGCTCTGCTGCCGCAGCTTTGCAGCAGAACGATTTTTTGGCCTCGATAGACATAAAGGGCGCATATCTTCATGTTCCAATTTTCCAGGGGCATCAAATGTTCCTACGCTTTGCAGTCGCAGGGTGTCACTATCAATTTGTGGCCCTCCCTTTCGGGTTGGCTACGGCCCCTCGTGTGTTTACGAAGGTCCTGGCCCCCATTTTGGCCAGTCTAAGGACCCAGGGAGTCCTGATCCTAGCCTATTTGGACGACCTCCTGATCATAGATCACTCTGCTTCAGACTTGTCTCGAGCAGTAACCCGGACAGTTCAGTTCCTCGAGGTATTCGGGTGGGTTCTAAACCTAGAAAAATCGGCTTTGCTACCTACAAAGCGATTGGAATACCTCGGCATGCTGCTGGACACGAAGCAGCAAAGGGTGTTTCTCCCCTTAGAGAAGTTCAGGGGGATCAAGGAATTGATCCAGTTGGTGCTAAGTAAAAGAGAGCCCACTATCCGTTTGTGCATGAGCTTACTAGGAAAGATGGTGGCCACCTTCGAGGCAGTGCCATATGCTCAGGCGCACACGCGAATCCTGCAGACAACCATCCTGTCAGCCTGGAACAAAGAACCACAAGCCCTGGATCTTCCATTGACCCTGCCATCAAGGGTCCGGCAAAGTCTCTGCTGGTGGCTAAAGCCTTGGAACCTCCTAAAGGGAAAATCTTTCAGTCCCATCATCTGGAAGTTGATAACCACAGATGCCAGCCTGAAGGGCTGGGGAGCAGTCTTGGATGGGCAGATCCAGCAGGGGATTTGGGCAGAGTCAGAAAGACGGCTGCCAATCAATGTCTTGGAGATCAGGGCGGCATGCTTAGCCTTAAAGGCCTGGACGTCCAAACTGCAAGGGTCTCCAGTGAGAGTGCAGTCCGACAATGCCACGGCAGTGGCATATATAAACCATCAAGGGGGCACGAAGAGTCGAGCCGCCCAAAGGGAAGTGAGCTTAATTTTCCGGTGGGCAGAAGCGCATGTTCCATGCATCTCGGCGATTTTTATCCCAGGGGTGGACAATTTACAGGCGGACTTCTTAAGTCGCCAACAGCTGATTTCAGGGGAGTGGTCTCTCCATCCCCAAATCTTTCAGGAGATCTGCCAGAAATGGGGATTTCCGGATGTGGACATCATGGCATCTAGGTTCAACAGGAAGCTAAACAAGTTCGTGTCCCGATCAAGGGACCCTCTGGCCTGCGGAACCGATGCGTTGGTTTGTCCTTGGCATTCGTTCAGTCTGCTGTACGCCTTCCCCCCATTACAGATGCTGCCCCGCCTGCTGCGCAGGATCAGGGTGGAGAACAGGCCAGTCATTCTGATAGCCCCAGCATGGCCCCGAAGGTCATGGTACTCTCTGATCTTGAGAATGTCAGTGGGGGAGCCTTGGACCCTTCCACTTCGCCCAGACCTACTCTCTCAAGGTCCGATACTCCACCCTGCCTTACGGCACCTAAATTTGACGGCTTGACGGCTGAATCCCTGATCCTCAGGGGTAGGGCCTATCTAGCCAAGTTATTTTTCTACTCTGATTGAGGTTAGAAGGTCAGTCTCCAGAGTAATCTATTACAGGGTCTGAAGGGCCTATGGAGGCTGGTGTGATTCCCAGAGATGGCTTCCACGCAAATACACCATTGTCAGGGTATTGCGTTTTTTTTCCTTCAGACAGAGTAGATAAAGTTTTTTGGCCTTGAAGTTCTATTAAAGGACAGATTTTCGGCCTTATCGGTATGGTTGTGTTGGCCGTTGGCCACGCACTCTTTGGTTAAAACCTTTTTTTCTAGGGGGTCTGACGCATTAATCTCCCCATCTAGTCTCCGGTTTATCCGTGGGATTTGAATCTTGTGTTGTCAGCTCTGCATAAGCAGCCCTTTTGAGCCTCGGGCAGAGGTTCCGTTGGTACTACTGACTGAGAAGTTGGTATTGTTTGACTGCTATGATTCCTGCTAGAACAGTATCAGAGCTGGCAGCCTTGTCTTGTAAAGAACCATGCCTCAGTCTGCATAAAGACAGGGGGTTCTCCGTCCGCTTCCGTCTTTCCCGCCTAAAGGTGGGGTCCTGTTTTTCTTTTGAATCAGGATTTGATCCTACCATCTTTTTTTCCAAAAGCCCACTCCTACGTAGAAGGCTTGATGCACGCCTTAGGTTTGGTCAAGGCCATGAAGGCCTGTCTCAGGGCTACAGAAAAGATTTGGAAGATGGATACATTGTTCATCCTGCCGGAAGAACCCAAGGAGGGTCAAGCGGCAGCTGAAGCTACCATCACCAGATGGTTTAAGCAGCTAATCAGTCAGGCCTACGGCTTGAAGGGGTTGCCCCCTCCTTTTTATCAGTTGAGGCCCATTCTACTAGGGCCATGAACGCCTCCTGGGCAGCACACCACCAGATCTCTATGGCTCAGGTTTGCAAGGTGGCAATCTGATCATCGGTCCACACTTTCACAAAGGTTTTACCTATTGGATGTGAGAAGAAGGGCCGATGCAGCCTTTGGACAGGTAGTGCTGCAGGCTGAAATTTAAGATCCTCGGGATCCGGGGCACCCTTGGTTAAATTAATGAATTAATTAAATTAATCATATTAATTATTTGTTGGATTTAATTTGGATTTATTATGATTTAAAGGTCACTTTCTGAATTAGATCTCCTAGTTGAGATGTCTCCCTCCCCTCATGGAAGCATTGCTTTCGGACATCCCACATAGTAATGATTATGCCGCTCTGTGTCCCGTGATGTACGAGAAAGAAAAAGGGATTTTTAATACAGCTTACCTGTAAAATCCTTTTCTTGGAGTACATCACGGGACACAGAGCTCCCACCCCTCTTTTGGGGACCATTTTGGGAGGCATACTGCTTGCTACAAAACTGAGGGACTCCTCTTATGGGAGGGGGTTATATAGGGAGGGGACTTCCTGTTTGAGATTGCCAGTGTCCATCACCTGAAGGTACTCCATATAACCCACATAGTAATGATTATGCCGCTCTGTGTCCCGTGATGTACTCCAAGAAAAGGATTTTACAGGTAAGCTGTATTAAAAATCCCTTTATTTTCCACAATAAAGTTACAAAAGGGAGACACACTGCACATTATATAATCTTTTTACAGAACGGATTACATGTTTTTACAAGGACTTTAACTAGGGCTTATTTTTGGGGTAGGGCTTATATTGCAACCATCCCAGAAACTCACGCTAGGTCTTATTTTCGGGGTAGGGCTTATTTTCAGAGAAACAGGGTATATAACACCCTCCGTATGGCAACAAATAAATTCCCTGATGTCATGGGACTCTCCTGTATTAGTAGTCACAAATTCTGTTCTTTTTTTCTGGAATCTATGTGACTGGCGGCAGGCATAGCAGTTTTATCCCCAAAATATGTATTAAAAAAAAATTTTTAGGCCGATATGAATTCTTCTACATAGTTTTGGTAAAAAAAAAAAAAAAAAATCACAATAAGTGTACAGTATATTGATTGGTTTGCGCAAAAGTTAAAAGTTACATTTTCTTTATTTGTATAGTAATGTAGAAGTGTCTTTCAACAATTGTGCTTGTAATTATGTCTTATGTGCATAATAAACATAATAAAAAATTGTTATACAGTATTCAATCCTTATGCCTCGTACACACGGCCAGACTTTCCGAGAAAAAAATAAGACAGGCTTGTTTTCCTCGGAAAGTCCGGCCGTGTGTAGCCTCCATCTGACTTTTTTTCTCAGAAGTCTGACGGACCTTAGATAGAGAATCTGTTCTCTTTCTGTCCGTCGGACTTCTGTGGAGATCACGGCTGACTTTTGCAGTCAAAAGTCTGGCCGTGTGTACGAGGCATTATAGTTCTCTCCTTTATCAGCAACCAACTTCCAAAACTATAAGAGATCTTTATTGTTGATTAAGCATTCGTATTATTTTTATGTGTGTATTAGCAATAATATGTTTCTTACAATGTAGAAAACAAACAATAAAATAAATTAAAAATAAAATAATGGCACAATTATTTTCCAGGTTTATTTGTTTCAAATCCATAAAAAGTAAATCTTGAAATTTTATGCTCCTGGTAGAAGTTCTTGGAGTCTGTTGGGTATTCTTACTCTTGATTTTTGCTACGCATATGAAGATTTAGTTCTGTATAAACAATTTCACCCTACACAAAGCAAAAAGCAATACATTAAGGTGATCATGTAGTCAAAATATGAAAACACACATATAAGGGCTTCTCGTGGGTAGCCTGTATCAATATACAGACCCCAAGTAGGGTCTACGTTGAGTGTTACTCTCCCCTTGAATACAGTTCACTGAACAACTATGAGCCCAGCAAATGATTTCCTTTAAAGCCAACTATTTTACTCTCAGATGCAGCAACACATAATGTATACATTACAAAGTAAAGTCCACAAGACATAAGAATTACATAGTAAATGCCAATACTGTTGAACTAAATTAGATCTTCTATAGAAAATATAAAAGTACCCTTTAAGCATATTCTCTAGACCAGGCGTCTCCAAACTACAGCCCGTGGGTCAGTTTTGCCTCACCTGCAGAAACGTATCCCATATTTGGGTTGTGCTTTTCCATACTGCACGCGGGCCAGCTGCCAGCATCAGGACAACCAGTGACATTGTGAGTCATTGTGTCATTCATTGCTATGGTGCTGACAGCTGGCATAAATGCACAATGGAAGCACATGGCTCTAATCAAGGGCAGCAGCATCCATGGCCACCCCAGCACCCAGAAGAGGACCTGCTCTCTGTCCAGACCTGATCCACCTCCTGCCCTGTTACATGCTTCCACTGTGGTGAAGATTGTAGGGTAGGACTCTGATGTAAAATGGGGATTCAAATGTTTAAAAGGGGGCTGTGGTGTGGGAGGTGGCTTCTGATGTGTAAGACTGTTTCTAATGTTAAGGTGGAATTCTGTGAAGGGGGATTTTTATTTTATTTTTTAAATCAGAAGAAATTTTTATTTGAACACATTCAAGCATACATGTTCCATAAAAGTACTGTAAGCTGGCCCTATCTATTGAGTACAGCTCAGCGCTTAGGAAAATGTTTACCCAAATGAATAAAATGAAATCAAAATGTCCAATATAAACAATACAATTATTCCACGGTTACAAGCAGCTGCTTAAAAATAAAAGTCCAATGAGATAAGCAGGACTTCGCCCTCAGACGAAGTCCGGAAGTGACGAAACGCGTCAAGGCGTGACTCTCTTGCATCCAAACCGGAAGTGACGTGTGAGTTCCATGGGGAGAACGAACCAGGAAGTCGCCAGAGGAAACGATCCAGAACGGTCTTCAAGGTCCAGTAACCAGTGAGATCATTTTGCACACAGTAATGCCTATTATTTTCAATATTGTGGTACGCATTCATGTATAAGGGGGTATCTGTTTCGGGGATTCATTAAAAACATCAAAACGATATTGCCCTATATGGATTTTTTCTTTCCTATGTATTTGCGGATTGAACATCTATAATACTGAAAGTGACATACTACAGACGGAGATTAATGCTGTATATTTGAATGCTGATTTTTATTCATCATCTGGTGAGTGTATCCCCAAAGGGGACCCCACATCCCCCCACGCGGTGAAACGTTTTTGGTGAATGAAGCACTCAATTTAGAAGCACTATTAATCTGGTCAACTAACACTGAACTGTCATTACAACAAACGCATAGTTTGCAGCGCTGCTGCAGGATCTTTGTCAGACTCTGTGCGAGTCTGGTTTATTTATTCTGCTTATCTCATTATACATGTTCCATAAACACAAACAAATGCAAAGTTGTCATTTACAGAGCAGTAGAAAGCTAACAGGCAATTACAGCTTCATAGAGCTCACATAGAGATTATTCAGCCCCACCTAGTGGCCGAAAACCGAAATTAGAGTGCCAATAAAGCATTAATATTGCACACTCCAGAATCAGATAGTAATAACCAGCATTAAGTAACCAACAGCATTCACCCCAATATCCTATCTATAATCAGGTCTACTGGGGACCAGGCCTGGTGCGACGGGGGGATTTTTGATGTGTAAGGGGGACTCTGATGTGAAGGTGGGACTATGATGTGAAGGGGGGCTTTTGATATGAAGTACTATGATGTGTAAAGTGAGCTCTGATCTAAAGGGGGGACGATGATGTGTAAGGAGGGCTTGGATGTGAAGGGGGGCTTCTGATGTATAAGGAAAGCTCTGATGTGAAGAGAGGGGCTTCGTATGTGAAGAGGGGACTATGATGTGAAAAGGGAGACTTCTGATGTGTAGGGGGGGCTTCTGATGTGAAATGTGAAGGAGGGACTATTTTGTGAAAGGGGGTTTCTGATGTGAAGGAGGACTATGATGTGAACAGGGGATTTGATATGGAGGGGGACTTCTGATGTGAGGGGGGGGGCTTATACAGTTAATTTTATTCATTCATTTAAATGTAATTCATTTTTAAAACAGTTATTTTTAGGCCTGCAAACATACAATGTAGTTCTCACAGAAAACTGTGAGACCACCTGCTCTAAAAGGCGACAACAGTGAAAGAGCTGCTTTGGCATCTGTGGGCATTCTGATTGTTCATTCTTTTCTATTCAGTGCACTGCAGCAAAATGCAGTATATGCTATATGGATATGCAGTGGCGGCTGATGCTCAAAATTTTTGGGGGGCACAAACGAATGAAAAAAAACCCCATCAATTGCAGCCTCACTGTGCCCATCAATTGTCGTCACTGTGCCATCAAACGCAGCCACTGTGCCCGTCAATTGTCGCCACTGTGCCATCAATTGTTGCCACTGTGCCACCAATTGACGCCACTGTGCCATCAATTGACGCCACTGTGCCATCAATTGACGCCACTGTGCCATCAATTGTCGCCACTGTGCCATCAAACACAGCCACTGTGCCATCAAACACAGCCACTGTGCCATCAATTGTCGCCACTGTGCCATCAAACACAACCACTGTGCCATCAATTGTCGCCACTGTGCCATCAAACGCAGCCACTGTGCTATCAATTGTTGCCATTGTGCCATCAAACGCAGCCACTGTGCCATCAAACGCATCCACTGTGTCATCAAACGCAGCCACTGTGCCATCAATTGTCGCCACTGTGCCCACCAATTGCCGGTAGTTTGCCCCGTAAAATGCCGCCAGATTGCCCCCCTCAAATGCCGCCAGATTGCCCCCCTCAAATGCCGCCAGATTGCCCCCCTCAAATGCCGCCAGATTGCCCCATCAAATACAGCCAGTTTGTCCCCCCCCCCGCTGGGCACTTACCTTTCTCAGGTCAGCCATCCTCCTCCACGTTCCCTCGATGTCGCTTCAGCCAATCAGGTGACCGATAACCAGACCCAGTGAACCTGATTGGCTGAGACGTGTGTCAGTGTTAACCAGAGAACGCACACCCTGTGCGCCCTCTGGTTAACCGTTTGGAAGCCAATTAGAGCCCACAGGCTGTAATCGGGAAGCCTATGAAGGCTGCTGGTTCTAAAAGACACTTCCAAAACACACCCACCGCTGTTATTCAGATGGCCGGCACTCAACAGGGGGCTGTCCACCTAAATAGTGGGCGGCAGCGGCGACAATACATAGATCCATGCAATGCATGAATCTATGTATTGTTGAGTGACGGTGCAGGAGAGAGTGGGTGGCGCTCCTGCTCCCACTATGGACACTGTGGATATGGCATCTAAATTTTCATTTTTTTTCTAGGACTCCTGACAACTCTGCCAGTGCCCCCCTTAAAGAGAACTTTAAGTTAAAACAGTGTATTCAGTCTTTTGAAAGCCCTTTAATTGGAAGTATTTGATGAGAAATCACATACGTTATTGTTATTGACACTGAATGAGTGATCATCTCACTCATTCCATCCTGTAGAAGAATACAAATCATGTTTTGTGTTTTTTCTATACACAAACTAGCCATTACCCACCATGTACTTTGATTCAGTAATGACCTTTCCTCCTCCACATAGAGACATGATTGTTTCTCCCAGTAATATAATATGACCTTATATCACGCAGGCATACAGTAGGATTATTATTATCATTATTCAATCCTATTTAGCTGTGATTGTGAACATACCTCATCCTTAAAGTCCATTCTTCTGGAGGCAGTCAGCCTCTGACCTAAAAAATATAAGCAAATACTGTATGACTAATTATACACAGACACTAATTGCAATTTAAAAAAACACAGATGTGGGAAATTAACCCCTTGCCAACCACCTTCTGCAACTTTACTGTGGCAGGTCAGCTCTATTGTGCAAAATCACGTATCTGTATGTAATTTTATGCAATAGCCACTGGGTGGTGCGCACAAGCCGCTGGGGGCACTACCGCATGCTGATTGGACACAGAGAATGCCAATCAGCGAGTCCGGCAGACCCGATGTCAGCCGGCCATCTGCGATTGTTCCCGGGAGAGGCAGAATGGCAATATGCCTATGTAAACAAGGCAGATCGCCATTCTGACTGGGATGAAGATGGAGATCTTGGGCCGGATTCAGGTAGATCGGCGCATCTTTAGAGCAGGGTAGCGCATCTCATATGTGCTACGCCGACGTAACATAGAGAGGCAAGAACAGTATTCACAAAGCACTTGCTCCCTTTGTTGCGCCGGCGTAACGTAAATTGGCCGGCGTAAGCCCACCTAATTCAAAGCAGGAAGGTACTGGGCGTGATCTATTAAAATGAAGTGTGACCCCATGTAAATGAAGGGCCGAATGAACGGCGCATATGCGCGTATGCTCAGAATCACGTCGCATATACTCCCTAAGATACGACGGCTCAATGCCTACGACGTGAACGTAACCTACGCCTAGCCCCATTCACGTACGACTTACGTAAACAGCGTAAAATACGACGGCTGTTCCCTGGTCCATACCCTAACATGACTTACACCTGCTTTATGTGGCTTAACTTTACGCCGGACGTACGCCTTACGTAAACGGCGTAGATTATTGCGATGGGCGTAAGTACGTTCGTGAATTGGCGTATCTCGCTCATTTACATATTCGACACGTAAAACAATGGAAGCGCCCCTTGCGGCCAGCGTAAATATGCACCCAAGATACGACAGCGTAGGAGACTTACGTTGGTCGGATGGAGCCAAAATTCAGGCGTATCTTATTTCAAGAATCAGGCGCAGAGATACGATGGCGCATCCGTGCACTTACGTGGCGTATCAGAAGATACGTCGGTGTAAGTGCTTTCTGAATCCGGCCCCTTGTGTTTCTACTAAGCAGGAACACCGATCTTTGTCTTCATCCAGTCAGAGCAACCCCCACACAGTTAGCAAGCACCCCCTAGGGACACACTTAACCCTTTGATCGCCCCTGATGTTGACCCCTTCCCCGGCAGTGTTATTAGTACAGTAACAGTGCATATTTTTAGCACTGATCACTGTATTGGTGTCACTGGTCCCCAAAAAAGTTTCAAAAGTGTCAGTTAGGTGTCCGATTTCTCCACCGCAATGTCGCAGTTCCGTTACATTACTTCTTAAATTTTTTTTAAAAATTCCAAAAACGTATTCCATCGTTTGTAGACGCTATAACTTTTGTGCAAACCAATTAATATATGTTTATTGGGTTTTTAAAAATTTGCAGCTGAATACATATCGGCCTAAATTGATGACGAAATGTGATTTTAATTTTAAATTATTGGATATGTTTTATAGCAGAAAGTAAAAAATATTGTGTTTTTAAAAAAAAAAAAAATTGTCGCTCTTAATCTGTTTATAGCGCAACAAATAAAAACCACCAAAAGAAAGCTTTATTTGTGGGAAAAAAGGACATTTGTTTTATTTGGGTACACGTTACACGTGCTCGCGCTCATGCAATTGTGAGTTAATGTATCACAAAAATGGCCTGGTCATTAGGGGAGTAAAACCTTTTGAGGCTGCAGTGGTTAAACTGTAATTGCTATTTTAACCTGTGTGTGCCACCTGTGTCTGTACCAAGGCCAAACATTCCAGGGTATATGAACTTTAAATCAGGGTTATTTGGGTAATTTCTGTTACCATTATGATTTAAAAAGGAGCCAAACAACTGTGTGATAATAAATGGCTGAATATGATCACTATCCCTAACCACTTCAATACAGGGCACTTTCACCCCTTTCCTGCCCAGGCCAATTTTTACGACGGCGCATCCTAGAACTTACGCGGCGTATCAACAGATACGTCGGCCCAAGTTCTCTCTGAATCTGGCCCATAGTGTCTACATAATAGGGGATAAACTTATGTCATTTTTATTATATATTTTTTTACTACTAATGGCGGCGATCTGCGATTTTTATCGTGACTGTGACATTGCAGCGGACATATCGGACACTTTTGACACTATTTTGGGACCATTCACATTTATACAGCGATCAGTGAAGGGAAGGGGCTAACACTAGGGGGCGAACAAGGGGTTAATTGCGTATCCTAGGGAGTGACTCTAACTGTGGGGGGAGGGGACTGATGAGAGAAGGAAACCGATCGTTGTTCCTATATACAAGGAACATACGATGAGTTCCACTCTCCCCTGACAGCAGATGGAATCTGTGTGTTTACACACACAGATCCACGTCCCTGCTCTGTGATGAGAAATTGCGGGTGCCCGGCGGCCATGCGCATTGGGTACACAGTGATGCAGCACGCACGCTCGCCAGAATGCCGGGAAATAAAAGACGACATATGATGTCCAGAGGGAGGAAGGGTGCATGTCGCCGTCATTTTACTGTACAGCGTTAGGCAAGTGGTTAAATAAATTGCATATTCAGTCATATTTTCAATATTAAAGTGGTTGTAAACCCTCTGATACTATTTTCACCTACAGGTAAGCCTACATTAAGGCTTACCTGTAGGTGCTTGCAATATCTCCTTAACCACTTGGGATCCGCGCTATGGATGAAAGACGTCTACAGCGCGACTCTCAAGTGCCGAGTGGACATCTTTGGACATCCTATTGTTGTCATTCCCCGTGCACGCCGCTGGGGGGCGCGCAGCGGGGAAACAACGTGCCCGGCGCATCCCTCGGGAGCCGATATGTGTGCCTGGCGGCCGTGATGTCCGCCAGACACCCGCGATCGTCGGTGACAGCAGGGACGTGGAGCTCTGTGTGAAAACACAGAGCTCCACGTGCTGTCAGGGAGAGAGGAGACCGATCTGTGTCCCTTTACATAGGGACACAGCATCGGTCATCTCCCCCAGTCAGTCCTCTCCCCCCACACAGTAAGAACACACCCAGGGAATACATTTAACCCCTTCCTCACCCCCTAGTGTTAACCCCTTTACTGCCAGTCACATTTATACAGTAATTAGTGCATTTTTATAGCACTGATCGCTGTATAAATGTGAATGGTCCCAAAATTGTATCAAAAGTGTCCGATACGTTCGCCGCAATATCGCAGGCCTGACAAAAAAATTGCAAATCGCCGCCATTACTAGTAAAAAAAAAAAAAAAAATCATAAATCTATCCCCTATTTTGTAGGCGCTATAACTTTTGCGCAAACCAATCAATATACGCTTATTGCGATTTTTTTTAACAAAAATATGTAGAAGAATACGTATCGGCCTAAACCGAGGGAAATTTTTATTTAAAAAAAAAAATTGGGATATTATTCTAACAAAAAGTAAAAAATAGTGTTTTTTTTCAAAAATTTCATTTTTTTATGTTTATAGCGCAAAAAATTAAAATCGTAGAGCTGATCAAATACCACCAAAAGAAAGCTCTATTTGTGGGAAAAAAATGATAAAAATATAATTTGGGTGCAGTGTTGTATGACCGCGCAATTGTCATTCAAAATGTGTCAGCGCTGAAAGCTGAAAATTGGTCTGGGCACGAAGGGGGTTTAAGTGCCCAGTAATGAGGTGGTTAAGGAGATATTTGGCACTGATGCATGCGCGCCATAGACAATGGCGCAGGCGCACTGAGCGTGCCGGGTCTTGAATGGGAAAGTGCCGGGAACGCATGCATGCGTGGGGATCGTGCCGGTTCCGCGCGCATGCGCGGGAGTGACATCATCGCCGTCCCAGCCAGTCACAGCGCCGGAGCGGCGATACCCGGAAGTCACTCCGGGTATCATGGCGGCGGAGGAGAGGAGCGAGGGTCGCTGCGGGGGCTTCGATCTAAAGTAAGTAATTCATAATAATATTATAGTATCATTTTACCTTTGTCTTGCAGGTTTTTATTGGGTTTACAACCGCTTTAATACCAAAATGTCACAATTTCTACCAGGGTATGCAAACTTTTGAACGCAACTGTATGATAAGAGCCGGTTCACACTGGGGCGACTTGGGATCCGACTTGAAGTCGCCTCAAGTCGTCCCAAGTCGCGCTGTCGAGAAAAACAATGCAAGTGAATGGGAGCGGTGTTAATACACACGACTCGAGTCGCTCCGACTTCAAAAGAAGTTCCTGTACTACTACAATCCGACTTGTAGGCGATTCCTACCCATTGATTTCAATGGAAGTCGCCTCCAAGTCTGATCCAAGTCTGATCACTGTCTTAACTGAAGCGACTTTCCAGGAAGATAACATACATTTCTCAGGCAAACCTCTCCCTCCCCCTCCCTCCCCTAGAGCTGATTGTTGTTTGATTGGCCACTGGAAAGTCTCCTGTCCTGGAGACGACTACAAGTCGTGTTGTAAATCGCCCCAGATCGCCCTGTGGTTCATGCTCAAGTCGTGTCGGAGTCGCCTCCGAAGGTCGCGCTGGAAGTCGTGTCGTCCTAGTGTGAACCGACTCTTAGGCTAAAAGAATTGCCTTAAAAATACGAAGTCCCCTGCCAGTATTTGATGTCATCTGAGGTGTGCCACTCTCACATTCTTGAACACACTCTGACATTTAAAGTTTTAACATTGACCACTGGAGTATATTAATATAGCTGGGCTAATGTGTGTGGTCAGAAAGACCACATCCTGTGTGTAGGCAGTGTCTACAATTGAATTTAGAAACATTCCATTCGCAGTTCTGCCTGCTTTCACCCTTTTTAGAAGACAAAGCAGTGAAAAGATGATACTGAGACATGCATACAGTGTATATATATATATATATATATATATATATATATATATATATATATATATATATATATATATATATATATATATATATAATAACAACTCTTTCCAATTAATGATCAGATTACTTATTTTCACTAACTGAAAGTTGAAGTATAACTTGTAATGTTGCAGTGGGTGATTATATACATGGAGAATTTCAAAACTATAGATGCTCCTCTATACTGTATCAAACTAGGCAACCCTTTATATTTATACAGTTCCCATTAGGTACCATATATACTCGAGTACAAGCCGACACAAGTATAAGCCGAGGCCCATTGTGCCCATTGTTGCCTTATTGTGCCCATTCCCACTGTGCCCATTGTAGTCTTACTGTGCCCATTCTCACAGTGCACATTGCAGCCTCAGTGTACCTGTATTCTTGACAGGCTGTGGGCATCCATTTTTAAAAAGTCGCGGCTTCCTTCTGGTCCCGTTCCGTTCCATGATAGTCAGTGTACCTGTCGAGTCGCAGGTGTCCATTTTTCAAAAGTCGCGGCTTCCTCCTGGTCTGTGATAGGCGTTTGACACTGTGTTCCGCTACCGCCTATCTCGGAGGTCCTCTCATCCTCGGACTCAGTTTCCCAGCAGACACTGTGTTCAGTGTTCCACCAATCTCAGACCTTCTTTCATCCTCGGACAAGAGGACGTCCATGATAGGCGGAACACTGAACACAGTGTCTGCTGGGAAAGTCCGAGGATGAGAGGACCTCCGTGATAGGCGGTAGTGGAACACAGTGTCAAACGCCTATCACGGACCAGGAGGTAGCCGTGACTTTTGAAAAATGGACACCTGCGACTCGACAGGTACACTGACTATCATGGAACGGAACGGGACCAGAAGGAAGCCGCGACTTTTTAAAAATGGATGCCCACAAAATAAATTAAGAGGGCTATACCTTCTCTTCAAACACACTCTTGTACAACGTACCATATATACGTTGTATATATATATATATAAGCCAAGTTTTTTAGCCTGTTTTTTAGGGTTGAAAATGGCCCCCTCGGCTTATACTCAAATCAGTGTACCTTCCGACGGTCGCATCCATCGCGTCACGAGCAGCCGAAAGAAGCCGAACGTCGGCGCGGATCTATACGGCGCCTGCGCACCGACGTTCGGCTACTTTCGGAAAATCGTGATGCGATAGATGCGACCGTCGGAAGCCTGTCGGAAGACTGTCAATCAAGAAGGAACGCCCAGACCCGAAGACCATACCCGGAAGCTGGGGAGAAGATCGCTCTCTACAACTGTAAGTACAGCTTCGATTTTAAAACAACTAGCCGATTCCCCTAGACAAAATGAGCATCAATCTAAGGGTAAAAAATGTTTTGAGGGGGAACTACCGCTTTAAGATTATATACAGTACTTGCTTAACCTTTGTCTTTCACATTCCAGCACATGTCATTACCATCTTTTTAGTGAGCTTCTTGGGAAACGACGAGTACCCCACATCTCGCAAGTAGACATTCCAGCTCAGTACAAAAACAACTTTCTTCCTCTTCCTTCCTGAGATCTTACAAGACGGATTGTGGAGTCTCCTTTACCTATGCTCCACAGACAGGAGGTTTAGGTACGAATATCATTTATTTTTTCCCTATAGGTATTTTTTTTTTTTTTACAGAGATAAGGAGATTTATCTAATACGCAGACCTTATATTTTACTGCAAGATCCCCTTTAAATGTCAGGTAGCCATTGGTCAACATTCAATTAAATTATGTTCTACAAAACTCACTTGTGTTAACTGATCTCCTTTTCATCCAAGTAAGATGGACATACGTGACTCCAATCAAGAGAAGAGCTATGATTAGCAGACTAGACAGCCAACTGTAGCATGAGCCAAACCAATTGGATTTTCTACCTTCAAAGACAAAAAATTGTTACTTTGTTTAGTGTTTTTTTATTCTTAAAACCAGCTAGAATTAGTTGGATTAGGCTGTTACATAATAAAATAAAAATAATAAAATAATAAAATATAAAAATCTGTACAAGCTAGTGTGGCGCTCCCATCCTTTCAAAACATATGACTAAAAAAGGCTAATGCCGCGTACACACTTCTGGCAGGAAAACTGTAATTTGAGCATTTGGATGGGAATCCCGGCCATATGTATGCTCCATAGCAGTTTTCCCGACAGGAAAACGCTGGGAATCTCAGCGGAAAAAAAGAGAACATGTTTTTTTGATTCCTGGTGGTTTTTAAGCCGGCAGTTTCCCTATGGGGAAAACCTGCGGTGGAGCATACACACAGTTGGGTTTCCCGACCAAAGCTTTCATGGCAGTTTTCCTGTCGGGAAACCCGGCCGTGTGTAGGGGGAAAAAGCTACCGAGCAGGTTTTCGGTTTTCCCATTGGTTTTCCCGGGGACTTTTAACCGCATAAGGAATAAGGGCAGCCATCCTGTCAGTGTGTATGAGCTTGTGTAGGAAAAGATTAGAATCAATCAACAAAAAATAACAAACACAAGAGGGTTCCTCCATCTAGGTGTAGCGATATATTAAGAAGGCATAAAAGACAATTAAAATGCACTCACTAGATAAAGGTAGATCAAGGCTTGTCATAGACCCATATAGACCTCCATAGGTCCGTATGGAGGTCCATATGGGTCTAAGACAAGCGTTGATATACTTTTATCTAGAGTACTCGGAGGGGACCAATCCTATTTAATTTGTTCATAAACGACCAAAAATATGAATGCAATCTATACACTGGGGGTAGAACCTCTTGGGGAATCTAGGGGGACCTGAGGTTCCTAGGAGATGATAGACTCAGCAATGGCATGCAATGCCAAGCTGCTGCTAACAAAGCAAACAGAATATTGGCATGCATTAAAAAGGGGATTAACTCAAGAGATAAAACGATAATTCTCCCACTCTACAAGACTCTGGTGCGGCCGCACCTGAAATATGCTGTCCAGTTCTGGGCACCAGTGCTCAGGAAGCATGTGCTGGAAATGGAGCGAGTACAGAGAAGGGCAACAAAACTAATAGGGACTGGAGGACATTAGTTATGAAGAAAGATTACAAGCACTGAACTTATTCTCTCTGGAGAAGAGACGCTTGAGAGGGGGATATGATTTCATTTTACAAATACCGTACTGGTGACCCCACAATAGGGAGAAAACGTTTCCGCAGAAGGGAGTTTAATAAGACACGTGGCCACTCATTAAAATTAGAAGAAAAGAGGTTTAACCTTAAACTGCGTAGAGGGTT
Source organism: Rana temporaria (assembly GCF_905171775.1). Classification (NCBI taxonomy): domain Eukaryota; kingdom Metazoa; phylum Chordata; class Amphibia; order Anura; family Ranidae; genus Rana; species Rana temporaria. The sequence continues at coordinate 95,009,768 of NC_053501.1, forward strand.
CTTTACTGTAAGAGTGGCAAGGATGTTGAATTTCTTTCCACAGGGGGTTGTTTCAGTGGGGAGCATCGATAGCTTAAAAAAACTATAAGCTAAGCAACTATAAGCTAAGCACAACATGCAGGAACATACAATGTAATACTGACATATAATCACACACATAGATTGGACCTGATGGACTTGTGTCTTTTTTCAACCTCACCTACTATGTAACTATGTCTCTATATATAATACAGTGCAGGTTATATAGTGCAGTGCAGAGTATACAATACAGTGTATTGCAGTGGTTAAGGGGAACCATATGACAGAATCAAGAAAAACAATGGTGTACCATCCATACCAGACCCTTATCCGAGTATGCAGCCTGGAGGTCATGATAGGGGGGGGACGAGCGAGCGCCCCCCCCTCCTGAACCATACCGGGTCACATGCCCTCAACATTGAGGGTGGGTGTTTTCGGGGCAGGGGGGAACCTTGGCAGTGGCAACCGGTGTAAACTTTTTTTGGGGGAGCGGCAAACAGTATGCCACTCCCCCCCACCCAGTCAGTTGGTCGGTATCACTTACCTCACCCCCGGCGGATTCTCCTGCTCGGCAGCCTCCCGTTCGCCTGCTCTCTGCGGCTAATCACGACAAGGAGGTGGCAACTTCTGTTTATCCTCCTCCTAGGCGGGTAATCGGGAGTCTTCTCTTTTCGGCCAATCAAAAAACGGGTCTCACTGGATTGAGGATCAGTGTTTCAACAGTGAATATTCTATTGTAAAACACCTCTGTAATTTATGCGCCAGTGCCCTAAAAGGGGCCAGACGCATGAAAAAGAGGTGGCCACTGTGGCCATGGATAGATTCATGCTATAGGGGGTGACCTGGAGAGGGGGGCGGCACCCTGGCGCCCCTAATGGATGGGCTGCCGCTGGTTGATGGGGACAATAGCCTCTTCCTGACAACCCTGGGCTGTGGTTGTCGGGGTCTGCGGGCGGGGGGCTTATTGGAATCTGGAAGCCCCCTTTAACAAGGGGACCCCTAGATCACAGCCCCCCCCTATGTGAATGCGTATCTGGTACATTGTTACCCCTACCCATTCACCAAACAAAGTGTCAAAAAGTAAAAACCACAACAGCCAGTTTTTGAGAATTATTTTATTCCCCTTTAGTGGGATTATGCTCATCCCATGTGTTTCATGCCCATATGTTTAGTTCCTGGATATAGAAGAGTGGGTGCACCTCTCAGCCGAGCTCCCTCCCTTTTTGGGTGTGTCTCTCGGCCGATGACTCTTTTTGGCACCAGAGGGGGTTTATAAGGAGGAAGCCAGGGCTCCCGACTTGTGGACCAGCGGGAACACCATTAGAAACAAGGATTACCCAGGTGAGGCGAGGCTTTTTTAAAGACTTTTCCTAACTGGCATTGTAATATTGTAATATTCAGAGACCATTACGTATCCTCTTATTTGGCTCTGCTTTGTTTGAGAACTGCGGTACCAGGATATTTGTCTCAGCCTCTATTCTTCATTATTATTCTAGGCCCCTCTACCCTACCAGGTTATTGGCTAAACTCTACACTCAAAAAAGTGTTTTTTTTTACTCTCTTTTCTTGGGTGGATTCCATCTCAATAAGGTGGGTGATACATGTTTCTGGAGAAACAAGTAGACTTGTTTGGTATTGTTTTTCCCTTCCCATTTACTTTTCTTCCTAATGTATTAGATATATGTGGGAATATACATTTTCCTTATTGGGTCCTCCCTTTATCTAATATATAGGCATCTCTATTTTCTGGTTACCAACTAGCCTCACCTGTAACTGTTCAGAGTAGACAATCACGTAGGAGAAACGCTCTTTTATATTGTGGCCACGATATCTAGGTGGGTAATATTGAATGTCAAAACTGGATTAGTTATTGTACTCTTTATACAAGATTGCCTGGTTTGTCTTGTCTTGTACTCTTTATACAAAATTGTTTGTACTTGTTTGTACTCAAGGAAATATTTATATATCTCCTATTTTCTCAATTCTCCTCATTCTCAACTGTAAAAATAAGGTGGTATGCTGAGAGCAGCATTATATTACATTTTTGTTTTGGGGTTTAGATACAGTTTGAGCCTGACCTTCTTATATTTATCTTCCCTGACTCCCCACTGCTCAGTTTCTCGGTGGGGTCCTAACCCTATGTGTTGGAGCTCTGGATGGTGGAAATAGTCCTAATCCCTAAATTAATCTCACAAAGGACTTTTGCTCAAATTTGTTTAAATGATTAGCTTTAAATACAACTTTAGGTTTACTTTAAAAAATATCTGTATTGACTCTAAAATAGTTGAACAGAGGACAATGTATCAGTAGATAACTTCTGCATTAGATCCTAAGATATTCAAAAGACACTAGTGTCCAATAACTTAGCTATCTAAGAATACAGTTTATAAATGCATGTGTTCTTTGAGTTACAATGCATATGGTGTAGCGCCTGGCTATTTTCAGAGCCGGTGCTATTGAAAATTTAGTGGAAAGTTCAGAAAAATAGTTGGCTCTGAACTGGTTTAATTTTTTTAATTTGGGGCCTCTGCTCTAGCTTGGCTGTGCTGTGTGCTATCCTTTTGTCCGGGGACTCCCATCACCCCCGGACAGCAGGTGGCAGCAGTGGGGTCAAGTGTGTCTGAGTGTCACGTCTCAGCGGCCAGTCAGGGGTTGGGCCACCTTGCTGTGCATGCTGGGGAGGGATGTAAAGGGGGCAGACGCCATTTCCTTGAGGTTCTTCCTTGTTTGGCGCCCACCATTGAGGTAGCCATTCCACGACACCCCCTTCCTGTCCGGGGTGTGCGTGTGGCGGAGTGTTCCGGGTTTCCGGGACCATGCTGGCCCAGAGGGATTGATGGGCTGTGCGGAACCAGTGATCGACTGGGTCCCCAATCAGAAGGTGGTCTCGAGCTGTCCGTCCAAACTGGAGGAAGCTGACCGATGAGGAGTATGTTCGAAGGATACCAAGCACGAGGCTGGTGTTCCAGGAGGGGCCTGTCCATTCATTGAAGGACAATCTGGGTTCTGAGAGGCTGGATGTTGATCGCCTGTCAGTTGCTAATCTGACCTAAACTACCTGGAGGAGATCCGGATGCTGAATCTACTGAAAGAGGATTCCGGACCATAATTTCTCCAACCTTTAGGAGGGTCTGTGGCAGAGATTTAATCCTAAATTCGAGTGACACTCTGGCTGCCAGTCTGGTGAGTGTTACCTGTCCAGATGCACTGTACCCACTCTGGCTAGAGTGGTGAAGTAAAGTTGTCGTTGGAAGCAGGACTGTTTCCCTAACCAGTTACACCTGAATTTGCCATCTCCTATTCTTCTATCTCTTCACCCATTTCTACTATTGTCGTTTTTACCCAGCTGGGTAATAAAAGCACAGAAAAGACACCTGTCGTGTGGACATTCCCTTTATTACAGCTCTCATCAAGTACCCTAGATGGCGGAAATACAGAGGTAACGTGCCACCCAAAACAAACCAGCAGCTCCTTTGGGGGTGGTGATACAATGGTAAAAAGGAAGAGACCTTTATTACCTTTATGTGGTATTGTCCAATGGATCTGGACAATAGAAGAGCTGAACCAGACTTCACAGGTCACAGTGTCTCCATAGTCCCAGGTGTCTCTGGAAAGGGAGAGAAGGTTCAAGATATTCCATGTACCATTCGAGAGCTTCACAGAGGTTCTTCTGCCCATGTGACGTGTTCCAGAGATGTTCCAGGTCACATGGCCTGTATGAAGAGCTCTCACTACACAGGCCAGCTGGATAGTACTGTTAGGAGTAGGTTGCTGTGAAGTAATCATGAGATAACCAATATTGATGCCATCCGAATTGTCTGAAAACATAAGATCACCGACATCCAATTACTAGACACTCAACTACAATTTCATCTATAATGTATAAAGTTGTAAATTTTAAGCCCAGCCAGCCAAAACATTTTTTTTTGTTTTGGGCAGAAGCAGAAAAGGGTTAGAGCCTCTGTCACTTTATATTGCCATTTGTGTCCCTATTGCTGAGAATCCCTACAGGGAAAACCAAGAGATAAGAAATCTCAAAAGCAGGAACATGGGCAGCAACAATGAGGTTGCATTTCTGGCAATGTTTTTTTATTGAGATCTGTTCTAGGTCACAGGCAATAATAAAAACCTCACAGAAATTAGGTTTCCCTATTCTTAATTACTTTAGTTCTGGAAGATTTTCCCCCCTTCCTGACCAGACCATTTTTTGTGATACGGCACTAGGTTATTTTAACTGACAATTTCACGCTTGAGCAACCCTGTACCCAAGTAAAACGCATGTCCCTTTTTCACACAAACAGAGCTTTCCTTTGGTGGTATTTGATCTCCTCTTAATTTTTATTTTTTGCTCTATAAACAAAACAAAAACCGACAATTTAAAAATATATATATTTTTCACTTTCTGCTATAAAACATATCTAATAAAATATTTTTAGAATCAAATGTATTCAGAAATGTAAGCCAATGTGTATTCTGCTACATATTTTTGGTAAACGAAAATCTCAATAAGCGTATATTGATTGATTTGTGCAAAAGTTATAGCGTCTACAAACAATGGGATATTTTTATATATTTATTAGTAATGGTGTTGATCAGCGACTTTTAATTGGGACAGCAATATTGCGAAAGACAGTTAGACACTCACTGACACTTTTTGGGGACCAGTGACACTAATACACTGATCAGTGCTATAAATATACACTGTCACTGACAGAGCGATGATTTGCCTTGTTTACAATAGTGTGAAGGATCGGCGGGGGTGAAGGACCAGCGGGTTCCGGCTGACATCAAGTCTGCCGTACCCACAGATCAGCACCCGCTATGTATAATCACAGCGGGAGCAGGTCGTCGGCAACGCGCATGTGCGCTCGCTACCCGGTGGTGCAGGATTATGTATATAAATGTGATCCTGCACACAGCGGCCACCCTCTAGAAGTAAAACTGCTATGGGGCAGTTGGGACCTGGTTAAAGCTGAATTCCAGTTATGTATTTTTTTTTGCATAGTTACATTGGTCCATCTTGCAAAGAGTATGTAAGTATGTATTGTTGTTAGAGTTGTCCCGATACTGAAAATTTGCAGGAGTACTTGTACTCGTGCAAATGCTCCCAGTGCCTATTCCGATAATCACCGATCTCCCTGTATGGCTTTTAATTAAGCAGCTGAAAGCCGCAGAGGGGAGAGGAGGAGAAGCACACAGGGAGATCAGTGATTATATTTCCCCCCGCCTCCGCACGGATTGCTCCTGAGTTTCCCCATATCCTTCTCCGGCTCCCCTCTGTGTTCCTCCATGCATTCCTCCAGTCTTCCTCCAGTCCGCTTCTCCTCCGTGCGCTCTCTGGTACCTCCCCTCGTCGTCCTCCGCCCCCCCATGCCAGATCTGTCAGGATGGAGAGTGGAGGAAGGAGCTGGTAAATATGTCATTGTCAATATGATCAATATGATCACTGATCACAAACTGTGTTTACAATGCTTCAGTTTATGAATGGAGAGGAGCCGCTGTCTCCTCTTCATTCATCTTCAGTGCAGCTGAGGCTAAAAAGAATTAATACAAATTTAGAAAATGTAATTGTAAAAAATAATAAAATAAAGAGCTACTGACTGTTCTGCATATTAGTGCCACTGTCACATGACATTAAAATAAGTTCTACAGGGAGTGCAGAATTTTTAGGCAAATGAGTATTTTGACCACATCATCCTCTTTATGCATGTTGTCTTACTCCAAGCTGTATAGGCTCGAAAGCCTACTACCAATTAAGCATATTAGGTGATGTGCATCTCTGTAATGAGAAGGGGTGTGGTCTAATGACATCAACACCCTATATCAGGTGTGCATAATTATTAGTCAACTTCCTTTCCTTTGGCAAAATGGGTCAAAAGAAGGACTTGACAGGCTCAGAAAAGTCAAAAATAGTGAGATATCTTGCAGAGGGATGCAGCACTCTTAAAATTGCAAAGCTTCTGAAGCGTGATCATCGAACAATCAAGCGTTTCATTCAAAATAGTCAACAGGGTCGCAAGAAGCGTGTGGAAAAACCAAGGCGCAAAATAACTGCCCATGAACTGAGAAAAGTCAAGCGTGCAGCTGCCAAGATGCCACTTGCCACCAGTTTGGCCATATTTCAGAGCTGCAACATCACTGGGGTGCCCAAAAGCACAAGGTGTGCAATACTCAGAGACATGGCCAAGGTAAGAAAGGCTGAAAGACGACCACCACTGAACAAGACACACAAGCTGAAACGTCAAGACTGGGCCAAGAAATATCTCAAGACTGATTTTTATAAGGTTTTATGGACTGATGAAATGAGAGTGAGTCTTGATGGGCCAGATGGATGGGCCCGTGGCTGGATTGGTAAAGGGCAGAGAGCTCCAGTCCGACTCAGACGCCAGCAAGGTGGAGGTGGAGTACTGGTTTGGGCTGGTATCATCAAAGATGAGCTTGTGGGGCCTTTTCGGGTTGAGGATGGAGTCAAGCTCAACTCCCAGTCCTACTGCCAGTTTCTGGAAGACACCTTTTTCAAGCAGTGGTACAGGAAGAAGTCTGCATCCTTCAAGAAAAACATGATTTTCATGCAGGACAATGCTCCATCACACGGGTCCAAGTACTCCACAGCGTGGCTGGAAAGAAAGGGTATAAAAGAAGAAAAACTAATGACATCGCCTCCTTGTTCACCTGATCTGAACCCCATTGAGAACCTGTGGTCCATCATCAAATGTGAGATTTACAAGGAGGGAAAACAGTACACCTCTCTGAACAGTGTCTGGGAGGCTGTGGTTGCTTCTGCACGCAATGTTGATGGTGAACAGATCAAAACACATAGGCCTCGTACACACGACAGAGATTCTCGGCAGAATTCGCCGAGAAACTCGGTCAAAACCCGGATTCTGCCGAGAATCTCTGTCGTCTGTACAGTTTTGGCTCGATGGAGCCGCCGAGGAGCTCGACGAGAAAATAGAGAACATGTTCTCTATTTTCTCGTTGGCCGCGTTGTTCTATAGGAGAAGGCGGCCCGCCGAGCTCTTCGGCGGCTTCATCCCAAAACGAGACGAGGAACTCGACGTGCCAAGCACGTCGAGTTTCTCTGTCGTGTGTACGAGGCCTGACAGAATCCATGGATGGCAGGCTTTTGAGTGTCCTTGCAAAGAAAGGTGGCTATATTGGTCACTGATTTGTTTTTGTTTTGTTTTTGAATGTCAGAAATGTATATTTGTGAATGTTGAGATGTTATATTGGTTTCACTGGTAAAAATAAATAATTTAAATGGGTATATATTTTTTTTTTTGTTAAGTTGCCTAATAATTATGCACAGTAATAGTCACCTGCACACACAGATATCCCCCTAAAATAGCTAAAACTAAAAACAAACTAAAAACTACTTCCAAAAATATTCAGCTTTGATATTAATGAGTTTTTTGGGTTCATTGAGAACATGGTTGTTGTTCAATAATAAAATTAATCCTCAAAAATACAACTTGCCTAATAATTCTGCACTCCCTGTATAAGCAGGGAAAATGCTTGGCATGGGACTGGGAAGAAAGACCGCAGGGTGGTGACCACTTTACTGGTTTTCCACTTGCTCAGGAGTTGGAATAGGTATACGTTCATTCGTCATTCATCCAAACCTGAAATTCAGCTTTAAAGTAAATGCAAACCTGATTTTTTTTTTCATATGTTTAGCATTGTGCCTTACTGTATACAGTTTTCTTTAAAAAAATAAAATAAAATCTTGTGAATCTGTTTTAAAGTTTAGTACCTGGGGATCCTGCCAGATTCCTATTGCAGGCTGACAACACTACACACGATCGGTTTGTCCGATGAAAACAGATCGATGGAGTGTTTTTATCAGACAAACTGATCGTGTGTGGGCCCCATCATTTTGTTTTCCATCGGTGAATGTTTAAAATTTTTCCCATGGATAAAAAAAACCGATAGAAAAATCCGATCGTCTGTGTGGAACTCCATCAGACAAAAATCCACGCATGCTCAGAATCAAGTCAACGCATGCTTGGAAGGATTGAACTTAATTTTTCATCATAGTGCTTTACGTCACCGCATTTTGCCACGGACGGATTTTTGACTGATGGTGTGTAGGCAAGAGTGAAGAAAGTCAGCTTCATCGGATATCCGACAAAAAAATCCATCGGATTAGATTCCATCAGATATCCGATCGTGTGTACGAGGCTTAAGTCTCTGCCCTGCAATTAGCATTCCTTTGCTTCCTTTGACGATTAGACTATCATGTCTAATAGATAGGCATGCCATTTAAAAGATCTTAAACAACACTGCATTAGAACCTCCAGTTTTTGGAGATTCATGCTTTCTGTTTGCATTGGTGCCCATTGTTACCAGGCAGAAAGTGATTGAAAATATAAAATGTGAGGGTTGAACTGTTTGGAGAGATTTTATTTCACTTTCTTGTGACTCCAGGAGAGGAAATTAACATTACAGAATTATGGCTGGATGAATGATTAAGCAATCTATCTCTTGTAACAGGTTAGTACTAGTTCACACCAGATGCAGTCTAGTGCGTTTTTTTTCTTCATGAAAAATGCATGCACAGTGGTTTCCATGTATTCCAATAGCCCTAGTTCACACGGGTGCAATCAGTTCCAGTAAGTTTCCGGTGCAGGAAAAAAAAGTAGAACATGCTGCATTTTTTCTGCACAGAAGTGTACTGGAACACAGAAAAACTCATCAAAAATGCACCAGAACCTAAAAAGGATTTAGACTATAATTTCACTTTTAAGAATAAGTCAACCCAAAATTTAAATATGAACAGGTTGAAACACACATTCCACAATCTCTCCATCAGAATTCCTACCTTTACCCTTCTGTAGAACCTCTCTAGAGATAATGGCCCAGATTCACAGAGAGCAAGGCACACATTACGCCGCCGTAGAGCAAACACTGTACGCCACGCCAACTCAGCGCGGAGAGGCAAGCATTACATTCAGCAAGCTAGTGCTTCCAACGCTGTGCCAGCGTGGCGTGGGTTTCGAAGGCGCACGCCGGCGTAGGTTGAAGTGGGCGTGAACCCATGCAAATGATGCGCCGAGCGCCAGACAGGTACGTATCACGAACTGCGCATGCACCGTGACGTGGACGCATGCACAGCACCCCCTGCGCCTGCTCACAACCACGCCGGCACAACTGTCTAAGCTACGCAGGATCACCGCATACGTCGTGAACATAACGTACGCCCAGCCAGACACACGTTCAATGCACAATACGCCGGCTTGTGTTCCCTGGTGCAGACCTGTGCATGTCTGTTGCCTGGGTGCACCTCATTTATGGGGAATAACTTTACGACAGACGTACAACTTACGCGCATCTCGCGTAGCATGCACCAGGCACACGCACGTTCGTGAATCGACGTATATCCCTCATTTGCATGTTTGAATGGCTAATCAATGGGAGCAGCACCATGCGCCCAGCCCATATGTGCGCCCACTCTACGCTGGTGTGTAGCCTGTTTTTAGGCGCATATTGGTTTGTGGGTCTGCCGCACACATACGCCGGCGCACATTTGCACTTACGTCGGCGTAACGTGTTATACGTCGGCGTAAGTGCTTTGTGAATCTGGGCCAATTACTCTTGGTTTTGGACTTAAACGTTAATTTACAGTCTACGAAAGACAAGTGTTCAACTCAGCATTTAGCGACAGGTAAATCTTGCTATTGTCTTTTTCCATAGCCTTGGATCTCCAAAATAATATATTCAATACATTTTACTGAAACAGAACATGGCTTACCTCCAGTGATTATTAACGTTGTTCCATTAGCAAAGAACAAGGAGCGTAAATGAAGATGTGAACAGTAATACATTCCAGAATCCTCAGCCTGAATGTTGTATAATGTTATAGTGAAGCCACTTGTGTCCTGTCTACAGGGATTGGTTTGTGGGCCCATAGTCACACATGATGCAACTCTTGTCAGCATATCTCCATCTTTCCACGTTTTCCGATACCAGAAAATTTTTGATAAGTCATTTAATACACTTGTAGTGTTAGAGATGCAGGAGATATCCACAGAACCACCGGCAGGTACAAAGATGATGTTCTGGGGCTGATACAAAACAATCCCAACTGCTGTAAAAACCAATAACAACCTTTGGTTCAGTATAAGTTGCACACAATTACTCATTCGCCATACTCAAGATCAGGCCTTCTCAACCTTTTAACCCTTGAGGAACCCTTACTAAAACCAATCAGGAGTCAATAGGAACAATTCCCTTTATACTGGTGGCCAATAGGAAGCATTTTCCCTTAAAGTGGTGCTCAGAATGCCACCCTTAAAGACTGCTGCTGGCTGCTGCTAAGTGATGCTGAACCTTCAACTCTGATGGCACCATTAAAAAGGTGGTTCATCAGCCACAGCTCAAGGAACTCCTAGCAACCTCCGGAGGAACCCCAGGGTTCCACTGAACCCTGGTTGAGAATGGCTTCTCTAGATAATGGAACATCTCAATTGTTCTTATTTTGTAGGTAAAGCTAAATTTCCAGGACAGTAAAGATGCAGCACATATAAAATGATTTAAACGTATTAAAAGCCTAAATGCTTACAGTGGTGTAGATTTACATTTCTTTTTACGCAATGGAAATTGTTTTTGCCGTTGCTTAACATTTGACTCATTTTATTTTTCAAATAAATACTTACCAACCATTAATTATTTAAAACTATCTATACACAGTTTTCATTTAATTGATCACTTTCTAACTTTTATTAAAAGCAAAGCAGAAAGTTTTGTCTTTTAATTTATAATTTTCAACCCCAGATTAAAAAAAAAAAACTGTATGACCAACCAAGGGCTTTGGTCCTCAATTCTCAATTTTTGTTTAGGCGTATAACAAATCTTATTTTATGTGATTAGCATAGTACAGAGCAAGTCCCCCCCAAATACAGAAATATATTTTCGGACAGATTAATTACCAGCTACTTATACACTAAATTAATGTTTACAGATACCTGATCATCAAGGTCACAGAGGCTCTCACAAACTAGAGTTAGAACCACACTATACAGAGGGACCAAAAGTAGTGCAGCTTCCACATACATTTTCAAACGTTGTGCAACTAAAATCCTGTTTTTCATACAGTGGGGTAGATTCAGGTACCGCTGCGCACTTCTTACGAAGGCGCAGCGTACCGTTTTTACCCTGCGCCTACGCAAATTATCTGCGCTACGCTTCATTCATGAAGCAGTAGCTACGTAATTTGCGCGGGCGCTCTTAAAAATGCCCGGCGTAAGGGCGCGTAATTTAAATGATCCCATAGGGGGCGTGGTATCATTTAAATTAGGCGCGTTCCCACGCCGAACGTAGTGCGCATGCTCCGTCGGGAAACTTTCCCGACGTGCATTGCGGCAAATGACGTCGCAAGGACGTCATTTGCTTCAAAGTGAACGTAAATGGCGTCCAGCGCCATTCACGATTCACTTACACAAACAACGTTAAATTTTTAATTTGCGACGCGGGAACGGCGGGTATACGTAGCATTGGCTGCCCCTGCTAATAGCAGGAGCAGCCTTACGCGGAACCCGACGAACGGAAACGACGTAAACTGCATACGCAGAGCTCGCGTAGGTTTGTGAATCGGCGTTAGTATGCAATTTGCATACTATACGCTGACCACTACGGGAACACCACCTAGCGGCCAGCGTAAGAATGCAGCCTACGATACGATGGCATAAGAGCCTTATGCCAGTCATATCTTAGGCTGCAGTCGGCGTATCGAGCTCTCTGAATCAGGAGCACTCGATACGCCGGCGCAACAAAGCAATTGCGCTGCGTAACTATGGTTAAGCAGACGCAATTGCTACCTGAATCTACCCTAGTGTTTTTTTGGGGGCTAGCTGGTAAGTGTGCTTGGGAAAAATTAAATGTTAAAAGCTAGTAAAAAATTGGGGCAGTTGCCATTTTTGTTTAGCTTGCTGGAATTGGAGTGGAGGCATATTAGATGCCTTCAGCTCCCATTGTTGTGTGCTGGGCTTCTAGTGAGTCCCATTGCTTTAAATGAGGAATAGACTGCTTTCAAGCATACCTGCCCTCACTTTATCTTTGCTAGATATGCAACATAGTGAATCTCAAACATAAGAGTTAAACCCCAAATAAACAAATGGGGCTTACACATACATATATTTGCAAATGCTTGGTTTTAATAAAAAAAAATGTAACCGGGTAATTTATTGTTTTTACTGCCTAAGACCCCTTTCACACTGGGTTGGTGTGCAGGTGCTATAATACTAAAAATAGTGCCTGCAAACCGACCTGAAACAGCTGCTGCTGTCTCTCCAGTGTGAAAGCCCTGGGGGCTTTCACACTGGAGTGGTGCGCTAGCAGGATGGTAAAAAAAGTCCTGCTAGGAGCATCTTTGGAGCGATGAAGGAGCGGTGTGTATACTGCTCCTTCACCGCTCCTGCCCATTGAAATCAATGGGGCACCGCGGCTATACCGCCAGCAAAGTGCCTCTGCAGAAGGGCCTTGCGGTGGTTTTTAACCCTTTCTCAGGCGCTAGCCGCCCCATAGTAAAACCGCCCCGCTAGCGGCCAAATAGGGCCGCAAAATTGATGGTAAAGCGTCCCTAAAAATAGCGGCACTTTACCACCGATGCCGCCCCCACCCCAGTGTAAAAGGTGCCCTACTGGTAAGTGTGCTGTAAAAAAAAAATATTTGTTCTGTGCATGTTCACCTTACTCCAAAAGCTAGTTATAATTTGGGATGCTTGCCATTTTTGTTTAGCTTAGGGAGTGTGTTCCACCCAAGGTACATCCAGCTGCAATGTGCAATGAAAAGGCTGCCCATCTGTGCTTGAACAAGGTTTTTTGGCAGTATGACATGACCAAGGGTGCCATGCACAACATGTAGCAGCAGGATGAACACACAAAGGAAGAGCCATGTTTGTGCAGCTTTCATGATCTATCTGCCTGATCTGTCACAATTCCCATCCTGTTATAAGTACTCTTCAGAGGAAATATCTGAATACAATCATCTGGAGGGGTATACACATACTATTGGTCATCTAGCGAGTATTAAGGTCATGTGTCTACAACCTCTTGCCCATATTGTGTGGCCCTCAGCAATGGCCAGCTACTGTGGAAGGATTTCTGTTCTTACACCCCTCTCCTATTAAGCCACATTATAAAAGATTGTCTACCTCTATCAGTCTGTTATATAAACTGAGTAACCAAATATAAACTGAACTAAATATAAGCCAACCACTAAAATATTCCCAACGTGGTATAACATAGCTGCAATCAATAGACTAACAAGGTTCCGAGTAAGGCACTCGCTCCTTCCCCCCCACCCCCTTTCCTGGCCTGCCAGGCTGCATGCTCAGATATGTGTCTGGCATGGATTTTGCGGGGGGGGATCCTACGCTATTTATTTTTTTATGTTTTACATTCAGCTGTCATTGGGGAAGCCGCTGACAGCTTATGACATATTAGTTGTAAAGGATACGGCAACCGGCTTCCCAGCCAGGGCCGTCTTAATAGCATCATGGGCCCCTGGGCAAAGTAATGCTCTGGGGCCCCTACAATGATGACAGTGCAGGTAAACAGACATCAAGTAGGTAGGCAGCAGACTGCCTCCCCTGTGTATCTACCACTCTCAGTGCCATCAAATTTGGGGCAGCGTGGGCTCAAGGACCAGCTGCTTTGGGGAAAGTGCAGGGGCCCCTGGGCAGTGCCTAGGTGTGCCCTCTCATTAAGACAGCCCTGTTCCCAGCCCTGCCCCATAACAACCGAGCGCACAGAAAATGTAGGTGTTCGCCCATCCCTACGCTCCAGTTACAATTAGCAAACTTGTATTGAAGGAATGGCTCAAAGAAACAACAGCTCAGCAGGTTCTGATATACCTACAGTATGTGTCCCAGAGGGTCGAATAAGGCAAGGCTTGTCTGAGCCCAAAGGAGGAAAGATTTTAAAGAAGGATAGCGTGCCCTTTTCCTACCACTATTCACTTTCCCTTACAGACCGGTAACCTGTCCCTACCCTGTCCAGTAGCAAAAATCTGGGTCTGCCTGACTGAAAATGACTGCCAGACTCACATAGGATGGCAGCATCCGATGGGATTGCTTCCCCAGTGATCCAGGAAACCATAGATGAATATGTTTCTCTTCATTTCCTCTCCCTCTGCTGTGTCGCTTTGGTTGAGCACCACCTGCAGTGAAGAAATGAGTCTGCACCTGCCTATGCTCCCCCCTCGTTGACAGATGCTGTCCTCAGCATCACAGCAAAAAGCAACATGAAAACTGCAGTAAACAGATTTGAATCCCCTTGTCCTTGCTAATGTTGCTTCTATGTCTTCCTGTTCCCACACAACCACTTTCACCACAATATCATGAAACAAGATGGCGGGCTGTGCTCAAATTCAATCCTGCATGAAAGTATTGCAACAATTTCCTTTTTATTCTCTAGGGTTTCTGCTAAAAAAATATATATAAAATGTTCGAGGGTTCTAAGAAATTTTCTAGCAAAATAAACTGATTTTAGCTTGTAAACAACGGTGTCATAAATGGGCTTGATCTTTAAGTTGGCAGGATAACCAAATATGATTATAATAATGCTACAGATTTTTAAATAATAAAAATTGCTTTTGTAAAATCACATATTTTTTGTATTCATATACGAGAATTTAGTGATCATGATTACATATCATTTAAGTCTTGGGGCAATTCCCCTTTGCCAGATGAGAATCTAAGAACGATTACCATGGAAATGTTATGTAACATTGTTTGCCAAATGCATCTATAGGAAATTTCATCCTGCTGAATTACAAGTAAAGTTTGCTGTCTGCTAATTGCAGTCAAATTATTCAGTCCTCGCTAAACATTATGGATAAGATGAGATGGCTAAGCAGTCTTTGAGATATACAAAATGCAGATGAGTGACAGAAGCCACCAGCATCTACCAAGAACTGAAATAAACATAAATGATACATTACTAAGAAAAGTTAAATCTTGTTTCAATTTTGCCTTACCTCCAGAGATCAGCAGGAAGTACACACGTGTCATGCTTTATACAATTGGAGCTGCAGAAAAGATAACCGTAGAAAAGAACAAACTAGTGTCTACGCATCGGAAATATCTCTTCATGAAGACGTTACACCTCCACCCTTCTACACACATACTCAGAGTGGTAGAGATTGAGCTTTATACACATTGACCCAGATATACCTAACATGACGTAACATGAGGTTAGGTTAGAGGTTTGTTATCAGGTCGGAGGACAGACCAATGTGTGCCAGGTAGAATGTTTTCCCATTGGTGAGCCTTAGGGCCCATTCACATCAGTGCACTGCTTTAGAGCTGAACTGAAATCAAATTTAAAAATTAAGATTATAACTACCAGTGACATCACTAGTAATGGGCAAAAATCCTTGCCATGGCTGGATTTAGGGAAGAGGGTCAAGTGTGGGGCCACAAGTAATTTCCATTAAGCCCTGTGTACCACACAGAGGTGTACGTTTAATAAACCGTGATAAGCCGAGATCATGATGATCACGGCTTATCACAGAGCATTGCCGGTTTAATAAACTGTGATAAGGAGCAGAGAACACATTCTCCACTTCACATCACAGCACATGGACGTTTTGTCACAAACGGGCAGTTTAATAAACTGTGGTCTGAAGATTTCACAGCTCTTCCACTGAAATATCTCCCTTCCAGATTCACCAGCTCAGAGGTGGAGAATCTGGGAGAGAAGCTGGTGTGATAAGAGGAAGAAGGCTTATTTCTTCCTAATTTCAACACCAGTGGGTTAAAAATGAATATTAACAACAATATACACGTGTATATAGATACTGTGTATATATGTGTGTGTAAATATATATATATATATATATATATATATATATATATATATATTTATATTTACATGTGTGTGTATTCTATGTATATATGTAATACACATATATATATATATATATATATATATATATATATATATATATATATACCTACAGGGCCAGATCCACAAAAACGGGCTTATATTTAGGTGGGCGTAGTGCATCTCATATGCGCTACGCCGCCGTAAATCAGAGTGGCTCCTAGGGTATCCACAAAGAACTTGCTCCCATATGCGGGACGGCGTAACGTAAATCTGCCGGTGTAAGCCCGCGTAATTCAAAGCAGGCTTGGAGTGGGCGTGTTGTATGGTAATCTGGTATGACCCCACGTAATTGACGCTTTTTACGAATGGCGCATGCGCCGTCCATGGTCGTATCCCAGTGCGCATGCGCAAAATCACGTCGCAAATAGTCAATGCTTTCGACGTGAACGTAACTTACGCAAAGCCCTATTCGCAAACGATTTACGTAAACGACGGAAAATTCAACGCTGTCCCGACGTCCAAACCTAACATTGCGTACACCTCATAGAGGCAGGGGTAACGTTACGCCGAAAAAAGCCTTACGAAAAACGACGTACAAAAATCCGCCGGGCGGACGTACGTTTGAGAATCGGCATATCTAGCTAATTTGCATACTCTACACGGAAATCAACGGAAGTGCCACCTAGCGGCCAGCGTAAATATACACCTAGGATCCGACGGCGTACTAAGACGTACGTCAGTCGGCTCTAGCCCACATTCAGGCGTATCTTGTTTTGTGGCTACCAAACAAAGATACGACAGCGCATCGTAGAACTTACGCGGCGTATCAATATCTTTGTGGATCTGGCCCACAGTATCTATATAACACGTGTGTGTGTGTGTGTATATATATATATATATATATATATATATATATATATATATATATATATACACACATATATACAGTATATATATATATATATATATATATATATATACACACACACATATATACACAAACACATGAATATATATATTCATGTATTTGTGTATATATACATATATACTGTATCACATCTCCCCGGTGCTTAAGAATCTACACTGGCTCCCGATAGCAAAACGGGTGGAGTTCAAGGCACTCTGTCTGGTGTTTCGGGCCTATTGGCAACTAGGTCCGATGTACTTATCGAATATGACACAACACTACTGTCCACCCAGAGAGCTTCGCTCGACTGACGCCCTGTTAGCAATTATTAAATCTAGTCGATCAGCTTCAAAAGGTGGCCGCCGGCTCCAAACACTGGGGAACTCTCTTTGGAACCAGCTCCCTCATCAGCTCCGAGCATCCTCCTCCTTGATGGCCTTCCGTAAGGGCTTGAAAACACTTCTTTTTTCACAAGCCTACAGATAGAGACTTGGCCTTCCAAGCCCTTAGCAGGACGCTGCCTTAATCCCAGGCTGCGGTCCATAGTCAGGGAGTAGGGATAGGCTTTTTGTGCCCTGACACCCCCCCCCCCTTCTTTTTATATTTCTGTTTATTTCTTGTCTGTTCCCCTCTTTTTTACTTAGATGTCCTAGTTTCTTCTTTTTGCTCTTGGGAACTGGATACCCCCAGCTTGTTGGTAAGCGCTTAGACGCGAGTTTCACAACTCGCATTCGGCGCTCTATAAGTATTTATTCCAATCCAATATAAATCCGATATATATGTATGTGTGTGTGTGTGTGTATATATATATATACACACACACACACACGTATATATACAGTATATATAGATATATATATATATATATATATATGTGTGTTATCACATGTCTGAAAACATTAAGTACATGTTCTTTTAAACTTTAGTTTCACTTTTTGAACTCGGCTGCACCATAATCTCACAATATCTCACAAGATTACAGGCAGTCCACCCACTTTTACACAGATCTTGGCTGTTTTCAGAGAAAAAACTTCACCTCTGTTCACCATCTGAGAACTGAAGTTCTCAGTTTATTAAACCGGCTGCAGAGGAGATAATTTTCCTCCTGAGAACTGCCGTGAACAGCCGTGAAATGAACTGAGAAAAAAACTTCACCGTTTATTAAACGGACACCTTAGGGTGTAAAAATTGTATCTGTTCTAGTTACAGAACCCCATCCTTAGTATCAAAAAAAAACTTCATGGGTGTTAGCTGTTCAATGTACATGGATACAGCTATGAATTGTTGTTAAAGCTCCAGGCTAGAGATGTTAAAACAACATTATTATTATTACTCAGGATTTATATAGCGTCAACAGTTCGTGCAGCACTTTGCAATCTAAAGGGAGACTGTTACAACACCATAAAATACAAGAGCGTAAGAGGGCCTTGATCATATGAGCGCATCATCTAATAGGGTGGGGCAAGTGGTACAGAAGTGGAAAAACTGTGGGGGGTGAACTAATGGAAAAGTTAAACGTTTGGTTGTTAGTACAAGGTGTGATAAGCTTCCGTGAAGAGATGCATTGTCAGGGATTGCTTAAAAATAGTCAGAGTAGGAGATAGTTGGACAGATTGAGATAGAGCGTTCCAGAGGATGGGAGAGGCTCTGGAGAAGTCCTGAAGACAAGCATGGGAGGATGATACAAGAGAGAGAACAGATTGTCTTGGGAAGAGCAGACAATATTGTTTGGGTGATTTTTGGAGACACGATTGGTGTTGTAAGGGCAGAGTTGTGAATGGCATTATATGTGGAAGACACATGGTGTTGAATGCCTACACCCCTGTTCAGTGATGTCTGTTCCAGTTTGACATAGATGGCTTCTTTCAGGCCTCTTGAGAACAATTTGTCCTCTCTGTCCAAAATGCCCACTGTACTGTCCTCTAAAGCAGAGGTCGTCAACCCCCGGTCCGTGGCCCAAAGCCGGGCAGCACCGCCTCTCTAGCCGGGCCGCTACGCAAGGGACACTGTCCGGGCTGTACCGCCGCTATATCCGGGCCACGGAGGAGACCGTCAGAAATGCAGCTGCCCGAGCAAAGAGATGACGCCATCTCTCTGCGCTACACAGAGGCACACCGCTGTCCCGCCCTAACATACGGGGCTTCAAGGCTAGGCGCGGCCGCCCGATAAGAGTGAGAGAGAATGACGTCATCTCTACGCCCACCCTCCCTATGCATTCCCGCAGTCTCTAACGGCTCCCCCTCACATTCCTGTGCTGAGACTGTAAGTATAGTGGGCACTGCAGAGGGGCGTGTATATTTTTTTTTATACTGGGACATTTAATCATTTTTTTTATTCTGGGACAATAAATGTCCCAGTATAAAAAAATTATTAAATGTCCCAGTATAAAAAAAAAACGATTAAATAATTTTTTTGTACTGGGACATTTAATATTTTTTTATACTGGGACATTTAATATTTTTTTATACTGGGACATTTTAATAATATTTTCATACTGGGACATTTAATGATATTTTTACACTGGGACATTTAGGGCTGGTTCACACTGCACCGATGTCAGAGATTGAATGTGATTTGCACCGCACTGCAGTGCACATCACATGCGATCTCTAATACACAAATTGTATGGCTGAATTCACATCAAACTCGCACAGGACCCTGTCCGTAGCAGAAACAGATCGCATGGGTGTTCACACCCATGCGATGCGATTCCTGTCCGAGTTTGCAGATCGCACTGCGATATGCGAACTGATTTGGGGGTGTTGTTAACTTTTAACGGACACTCCCAGCAGTTTGCATAGGGCAATGTGAACCTGTGATGCGGGAACCCGCAATAGATTTGCAGTGTTCCCGCCCTAACCGCTAACGCAACACATCGCGATTCCTCCTACCGGGCCTTGGAAAAATATTTTTCCACAAACCGGTCCTTGGTGCCGAAAAGGTTGGGGACCACTGCTCTAAAGCATGTCCCTTTGTAGGTGTAGGACAATTGCTGAGCCTTGACCAGTAGAATTTGCCTACCCATGTTAGACCATTTGTTTGTAGAGAGTTTACTTCCTTCACTAATGTACAGGTCTTTGCATTCCTCTCTATGCTGCACTGCATATACCAGCCCTACTGCAAGGGATGATGTTTACTTTTCATGGAGTTCAGTAGCCCTAGAATATCTTCTCTCACTCCAGCATGCACAGTGATACCTAATATGTGTGGCACAATTGTATTTCTTATGCCTGCACAATCGTTGCACGTGTCTAGGTTCATATGTGCATGTACACAGGAGCAGGATACTTTAACAATTTTTGTGGCATTTAATTTCATTTTTTCTTTCCAATATTTCTTTATTAACCTGCCTGGCGGTATTCCCGAGTCTGACTCGGGGTTAGATTTTCATGCTGCGAGCGGTAACCCTGAGTCAGACTCGGGCTTGCCTCGCTAGATCCACAGGCATGGTTTACTTACCTTGTCCCTGGATCCAGCGATGCCACCGCGCTGTGTGAGCGAGCGGGACCTCGCTCGATTCACACAGCGTCCTCCTGTGCCACCGATCTCCGTTCCCTGCGACGTTACGACGCACGGGAGCGGAGAACGGCGCCAAATTCAAAAACGTAAACGAACACATTATATACAGTATACTGTAATCTTATAGATTACAGTACTGTATGTAAAAAATACACACCCCCCTTGTCCCTAGTGGTCTGCCCAGTGCCCTACATGTACTTTTATATAATAAAAACGTTTCTTTCTGCCTGCAAACTGTAGATTGTCCATAGCAACCAAAAGTGTCCCTTTATGTCAAAAATAGTTTTAGAGCAGCTAAAAAACAGCGATAATAAATTATAATCACTTGCAGAATTGTGCGATAGTGATTTGTGGGGAAATTCGTCATAAAAAAAAAAAAAATGACAGCGACAATTCTGCAACTGAGCAAATTTCAGTGATTTTGATTTGATTACATTATTGAATAATTTTTATTATAATTATATTATTATTTGTTATAATTATTTATAATTATTTATTATATTATAATTTATCATTTTGTTTTTAAAAAAATGTCATACCCGGGATGTCTATTAGAATCTTGTTTGGTCAGATTTAAGTGAGTTATTTCTAAAAATTACAGGCCTACAATATAAAACGCCAAATTTCCTTGCAAATAATGGTACCGCTTTCAGCACCTTTTTTCTGAAAGAATCATACCGCCAGGGAGGTTAAACTTGAGTTTATACTTTTATAAAGTTTGTACAAAGGTTATACAGAGGTTGTACTTGTTTTCATATTTTTTTTTTTTTTTTTAATTCGTTGTTTGCTATTCTGGTGACACCCACTTTTTCTTGTTTATTTTTCTGTGACTTCAGGACATCAAATGAGGAGAAACACTTCCTCACGTTTTCAAATTTATTACCCATTTATACTTATGTGAAGTAAACCCTAATAAAAGACCTCTGGCATTTCACCCAGAAGCCGTTGAGTCGTATTTACTTGTTTTTAACTTGCTCTTATTAGTCATATGGGTACTGGAAATGTTTGTGCTTTGTGTTCCATTCCATGTAAAGCTCAGACAACATTTTCACATGTTGCCTCTAAAGCAGCCGGCGGGACTGACAAAACCGGTCAGGTGTTCAGCTTTGTTCCCATGCAGCCAGCCTCTGAGATACCTCCTCCCCTATGTCCTTCATTCTTCTCTAAGATCACTCAGGATATAGACTCATAGGGCCGGATTCAGAAAGAGATATCTCCTGATACGCCGTCGTATCTCTGAGTTCCGACGGTCGTATCTATGCGCCTGATTCATAGAATCAGTTACGCATAGATATCCCTAAGATCCCACAGGTGTAAGTGTCTTACACCGTCGGATCTTAGGCTGCAATTCTAGGCCGGCCGCTAGGTGGGCGCTTCCGTATTATTATGCAACGAATATGCAAATGAGGAGTTATGCCAATTCAGAAACGAACGACCGCCCGGCGCTTTTTTTTTACGTCGTTTGCGCTCGGCTTTTTCCGGCGTATAGTTACCCCTGCTTTATGAGGGGTAGCTAATGTTAAGTATGGCCGTCGTTCCCGCACCAAGTTTTGAAATGTTTACGTTGTTTGCGTAAGTCGTTCGCGAATACGGATGGACGTAATTTACGTTCACGACTAAAGCAATGACGTCCTTGCGACGTCATTTAGAGCAATGCACACTGGGAGATTTTACAGACGGCGCATGCACCGTTCAAGTAAAACGTAAAAAACGCGGGGTCAAGGGAAATTTAAATAAAACACGCCCCCTACATCCCCATTTGAATAACGCGGCCTTACCCCGCAACACATACGCTACGCCACTCTAACTAAGGGTGCAAGTTCTTTGTGAATAAAGAACATGCGTCCAAAGTTAGAGCGGCGTAACGTATCGGAGATACGTTACGCGGGCCGGACAGATAAGCCAATGTATCTGAATCCGGCCCACAAACTTCTATTGTTACAAGTGCAACTTGAACATTTCAAGATCCACATTGCTGGCTAAGTACACTTTCTTTATTCAAGGGGGTAAATGGCTTAATCCTTCCAGCGATGAACCTGTGTCTATCTAGTTGCCAACAAAGAGAGGGTAGAAGAAGCCATGTTATGAGCTACACGACTACCATATGTGATAACAAGGGCACCTCTCCATGAGAGTTTTTAGTTATAATGTTGAACCTCGGATTACGAGCATACTTCATTCCAGGAGTATGCTCGTAATCCAAAGTACTCGTATATCAAGCAAGTTTTCCCATTGAAGTCAATGGAAATGAAAATAATTTGTTCTGCATTGACTTCAATGGGATGCAATACCGAATGCGGCCAGAGGTGGGGGGCGCCAAGGAGCGCCGAAAACGTCCGAAAAGGCCCAAAGACACTTTGGCTCGTTTCCTGCGCCCCTGTACCTCAGGCCAAATGAGGTACTGCAGGCCAATGTTCGGCTTTTCTCGGCTCCTGCACCCCCATACCTTAAGCCAAAAGAGGTACTGCAGGTCTATTTTCGGCTGTTCTCTGCTTCTGCGCCCCCCGTACCTCAGGCCAAATGAGGTAATGCAGGCTATTTAGCTTGAATTCTGCTTGTCTTGCGAGTCAACACTCGCAAACTGAGTCAGAATTAAAAAAAAAAAATTGCTCGCAAATCAAAACAAACCAATTTACTCTTAAACCAAGGTTCCACTGTATCTGATGTTTGATACACATGCCATTCTTCACTCCATTTTGGCTCAATGCTGCATATATGGGGGTTGGTTTCATACAGCACACCCTCATGGACTTCAAATGCCATTAATCACATGTAGTGTTCCATTGCACCATTCATATGTGGATTGATCTCATGCTAAAGCACAAAGGATTTATAATACTACTTGCCACATGGGGGCAACATTATCCACATGTGGATTGGATTCCCATATATACATGAGAAGATCTTTTAATGGACATTGAATGATACCCAAATTTAAACTAGTCCTGGAACATATTCTACCCCAAGACTTCCTTTTTAGGAATCCTTAAAAACATCAAGCTATGAGCTACACATTATAATATTACAATATGGAGGAGGCAATTTCATGTTTTTGATCCAGGTTATGTAGATTGTACCCCTACTTTGATAGGTTCTCTTACAATATATTCATCTTGCGATACATTGTAAATTTTTCACATTGAGGTTAAGCTCAGTCTGGTTTTTATTTCTTTATTTCTTTTTTTCTTTTTTCAAAGCTCAGTGCATGTCTAGGTGTGTTTCGGTGGTCAGTTTGAAAAAAAAAAAAAAATGAGCATTTAGCAGGAAATAGAGGAAAGTACAAGTCATATACGTGTCTCTGTTTAGTTACCAGATAGGTGAAGACTTTGTTACTCTCCGGGGACCAGACATGACTCTCCAAAGCTTTTTGCTGTTTTCTACAGGTAACATGTCATCACAAAAAATTGTAAATGTCATATCAGTTTTACTTCTCCCTTTCTAGGTTTAGTTGAGAATATTTGCTGTCTTCTATAAAGTGTTGTGTGTCAGAAACAATTTTTTAGGTCAAAGTGTACACCAAAAACCTATTGTTTAGTATGTTTCACGAAAAAATATTTGCTTAAGAAAACTGTTTGATGTCAATTTGTTGTTTTTCATACCGAGACAGCCAGCAACAACACTTCCTGTTGGAGGCTCAAAAATGTTAAGCCACTGACTCGCAATAAACAACAGCGTTGGCAGCCTGCCATGTGCACTTATTCTATTGGCCATTTGGCTTTCTATTGACATACACCTGATAAGGCAAGAAATAGCTGCTAATTGTAAGGCAGTGGTTTAGCTTTGTACATTTTAGGTTTAAATATTGTTTAAATTATCATCTTACACCTTTACTTACTTTGGGTTGACTTCTGACTGAGGTTTTAATTTGTGTCACATTGCAAGCAAAGTTCTGAGCTGTGCAAGGTGTGCTGTGTAAAGTGCATTTCTGTGTTAAAATAAGAATCAGCACAGCAAGGTAAAGCTTTGAAACAAAGTTATAATATTAGTGTAGTTTGGGTCAGTGTTGTAATTTTTTATTCCCCCATTTAGTTGGTGTTAATTATGTTTTCCGTTAGTGGTAATGTAATTCAAAACACATCCTGCACTATGTAAGCGCTCCCCAAACAGTCATTTGAAGGATAATTTTGTGTGTAAGATATGAGTGAGTTGCTTGTTTGGAATCCCGGATAGAGGATCTAAATGATCAACTAGCAACACTTCGGAGCATTAACAACTTGGAGAGGAGTTTGGACGTCAACCTTTAGATGCTGGCTTGGACCAGTATAGGGGAGGGTGGAGAGATGGAGATATAGGAGGTAGATAGTTGGGTTACAGTAAGAAGATTTGGTAAAGAAAATGTGTTAGGGTGGCTAGCCCTGAGTTCATACCCCACTATAAATATACCAGAGCTGGACAATATCAGTTCAGGGGTAGTATGGCTGGAACAGAATATATCCAGTGTAATAACTGCTAGCAGGTGTACAGGCAATAATATACCGTGCCAATACCTGGACCAGCAACCTCTGCTATGTCTGGCAGTATCTCTTCTTGCTGAGCCCCACAGGAAATGCTGGAGAGCTCCATGGACAATTACTTGGACAATCTTGCCTTAAAGGGGAGTTCCACCCACAATTTCACTTTTTAAATATAAATACCCCTGTAATACACAAGCTTAATGTAGTCTTGTAAAGTTAGTCTGTAAACTAAGGTCCGTTTTGTTAGGTTGTTAGAGCATTTAGTTAGTTTATAATCTAGAAATAGACCGTGGCCATCTTAAGTGTGGGCATCATGAAGCCAGACTGTATGACTTCCTGGATTTCAGCCTTGCAGATCTCGCACATGCTCAGTACTGCACAAGCGATGTAATAGGTTTCAGTCAGGTTTATTTGCAAGGACTACTGGGATACATGATGCCTATCCCAGAAACCCTTGCGAATAGCCTTGTGACTTAATAGCCTAGGCTAATAAGGAGGAGGAAGTAATGAAGGACTACAAAATAAAGGTATTTACAAGCAAAAAAATAAATAAAAATTGTCCATTCTGAACACTATGAGATTAGGGCATGCAGCACAGACAAACATAAAAAAATGGGTGGAACTCCACTTTAAAGACTGTTCCTGGTGAACCTTGAACTCTTTGCTCCTCCCATAAACTTCCTATTTAAGCCATGCCTTTGCACTTCCTGGTTGCCAGATTATTGTGCTTTCTCCAGCCAATATCTCTCTTGTCACTCCACATAACACATAGACCATACAAAAATGAACTTAGGGAGTTGGTCACAAGTGATCAATGGAAGGCAGATGTATTATTAGTAACAAGTATTTCTCTTTAGTTTATACAAACAAAAAGACACATTTGACAGCCAGTGCAGGAATGCTAATAACAATGTATGGAATGTAACTCGGTGGCTGAAAGAAATCCAGGTTCAAAGCAGATTAGACAAACCTAATGTAAATAAATCACAAGGACAAGGAGAGCTTAATTCTGTTATAGCCAAAGCATGTTTTTCTAATTTTAAGGACATTTGACTTTCTGACTTGAATGGTACTAACTTATTTTTTTTTAATACAAACGCTTTTATTGAGGCATCAAAAGCATAACAAAGTTATTCCGTATACAGAGATTATAGATATAAAACTATAAAGAACATACACAACATGGACGTAGTTCTATGTATTCATACATTAAAGGTTTTACCGTGTGCATGGGCGTCCGCTCCATAGGGCAAGGGAGGGCGCTTGCCCCCCCTAGAAACCAGTGCCATGATCCTCTGGGAGAAAAACAGCGAGCAGGAAGCAAGGCGGCGGCAAATCCAATTGGAGCCGCTCTCTCTTCTAGCTCCAGCTGACAGAGAGGAGGAGGGGGGCAATCGGGCGAGATATACAGTACAGCCAGCCCGCGGCTCTCCTCTCTCTGTCACAGCTCCGCTGCTCCATTTACCAGAGAACTCGGCAGCGGCACTGTGACAGGGAGAGGAGAGCTGCGGCTAGCTGTACTGCATATCTCCCCCGATCGCCCCCTCCTCCTCTCTGTCAGCTGGAGCTAGAAGAGAGAGAGCGGCTCTAATTGGATTTGCCGTGCCGCCGCCTTGCTTCCTGCTTTCCTCGCCATGATTGGCCACAGCAGAGGGCCAATCAGAAGATTCTGGGGACTGGGGGCATCATGGGAGATGTAGTCCCTTAAGAGTGGCGGCCCCAGCGTGTCCACAGACACCATGCTAAAGTCCCAGTATCATTATTATGTACATTGGTACAGATGCTGAAGTTTCTATTCTAGAAATCTACACCGATGTGGGGGGTTATTGTTGTTGCTACTGACACCAATGCTGGCGATTTTTATTGCAGAAACTGGCACTGATCCTGGGGGTTGTTATTTCCTTGGGGGTGGGCCTCCATTTTTTATGATATTGTTATTCAAAGTTGCTAGTTGCTTGATAGTTGCATCAGGTTTCTCAAACCTTCGCATGCCTGCGCTTTATGTGATAATGACTAAGCCCCTCCCCTTCATGACATTGTCAAAAAAGGACCGAGCATGGATGACCTTAAAATGATGCCTTCCCCTGAAAAAAGTTCAGCGGACGCCCATGACCGTGTGCTGTATTTCCAAAGAGAAAAATTTAGGATGAATCCTGTCTCGTTAGTCAAAATATATAGTAGTTCAGTTCACATATTCAGAAAGGGTAATTGTATCTAGAACGCTTGTATCTTATTTTGAAACCATAACCTCTAATAACTAAGTATCATCTATGTAACTTGTTGAGATCATTCTTTGTTATAACAAGAATGAGAATGAAAAGAATGAAGAGTAGAAGAGAAAAAAGAGAGAATATAAATAAAATGTAAAACAAGAGAAAAATCTGAGATATGCCATGTTCCATAAAGGGCTAAGGGCCCGTGCAATTGGGAAGAATGCTGAAGGGACGCCTCCCCCCCCCCCCCACAATCCAGTCAGCCACCATATGGTTCCCAGTGACTCCATTTGCGGTCAAATATATGCATAGTATCCATAATAGTATGATGCACTCGCTCCATTAATCTAATTGTTTCCATTCTCTGCAATACCTGCAGCCACGTCACTGTAGGAGTCTGTCAATTTAGTGCTATAGCCCATGGTACTAACTTATTGGCATAAAGCAATATTCAAACAAGGGAATATTTATGACAGAAAATTACAGTCAGCCTAAGATCGATAGTATGTAAAATATCTGAGGACCTGGTAAAAGACTATATTCAAGACTTTATTATGGATATGGTATCATAAGTGACAGCCAGTATGTTTTTTTTAAATATTGTTCTTGTCAAACCAAGTAGTTAGTATTCTTTGGGGAGGGGAAAAGGAACTTAGATTATGCCAGTGGATATCGTATATCTGGATTTTGCTATGCATTCAACACTGTACCTCATAAATATTTCATTTACATAATAGTATCTATTAGTGGGGTCCTCCAAGAGTTGATATCATGCAAATGGATATGATTGTACTTCTAGGTCACAGGTGGCAATCTGCTGCTAACAAATCTAGCAGAATACATATTAAATCGGCTTACATTCCAGGGCTTACATTCCAGAGATAAATCTATAGTTCTACCCCTACAGTATATAAAATATTGGTTCAGCCTCATCTTGAATATGCAGTTCAGTTTTGGTCATGAATCCATAGAACGGATTTTCTTGAACTAGAATGAGTTCAGAGAAGGGTGACAAAATTAAGGGGGTTGGGGGACCTCAGTTATGAGGAGCAATTACAAAGATTACATTTATTCTCTTTAGGTGATTATATAAACTGCAATACATGTAAGGTCCCTAAAGTACAGGGTGGCCCATTTATGTGGATACACCAAAAACAAAAGTTGGATTCAAAATGGCCGACTTCAAAATGGCCGCCATGGTCACCACCCATCTTGAAAAGATTCCCCCCTTACATATACTAATGTGCCACAAACAGGAAGTTAATTTCACCAACCATTCCCATTATATTAAAGTGGAAGTAAACCCTCCTATTGTTTTCAGCCAAGGAAGCTGCCATCTTGGCCTCGGTTTAATCTGCAACTGCCACAATGCTGCACATGTGATCAGTTATGAAACCAGCCATTGGATGGTTTGACAGTTTGGTTGAGAGCACAAGCAAATGTGACATCTAGCATTTCCAGCATGCCGGGAATGTTAACAGTTTTTTTAAACTATCAAAAAAATGGGTTTACTTCCGCTTTAAGGTGGATCCATATAAATGGCCCACCCTGTAGACATGTGACCACAATTTAAGACTGGACGTAAGGGGTTTAAACCCAAAACGAAAAAATTATTATATTGTAGTTTACCAATAATTAGATGTGGTTGCTGCATTCACTTTTTTTAGTCTTTTTCCCCTCTGATTTTACTTGGTGATTCAAACAGTAACACTCATCCTGTATTAGAATTTCTACCCTCTAGATCAGACGTCTCCAAACTATGGCCCTCCAGTTTTTCCGGAACTACAATTCCCACCATGCCTAGTCATGACTGTGAATGTCAGAATTTTATAATGCCTCATGGGACCTGAAGTGGCGCAACAGCTGGGGGGCCATAGTTTGTAGATCCCTGCTCTAGATTATGGGTGCTCAACCTGTGAACCTCCAGCTGTTGCAGAGCTACAAGTTCCATCATGCATTTGTCTTTGGGAGTAATGCTTGTAACTGTCAGCAATGCAATGCAACATGGGAATTAGCTAGAAGGTCAAAGGTTGAGCACCCATGCTCTAAAATAAAGGGGCAACAGAGACATCTTTGGACAACAGCATTGGTAATCTAGTGGGAGGGGGGTGTTTGATGTACTAGCAGATGTAGATACACTAGCAAACTGAAGTCAAACTCTCTCACACTTTTTAAGCATTTACAGTAAAAGTTTATTTTTATTTCTTTGGAATAAAGGCTAACCATTGTAAGCATTCCTATCAGTAGAAAATGGTTAGTCTCAACCCTCTAACTGCTACATCTGCAGGATAGCTTCCTCTGTTAAAAAAACAATAGACTTACAGGCCAGATCACCAGGTGAAAGTAAGGGAAAAAAAGTCTAGCAATAGAAAAATTTAGCATCGACCACCTCTAATGCCGCGTACACACGATCGGTCAATCCGATGAGAACGGTCTGATGGACCGTTTTCATCAGACCAAACCGATCGTGTGTAGCCCCTATTGGTTATTTATCCATCGGTTAAAAAATTTGAAACTTGTTTTAAAATTAACCGATGGATACCTAACCGATAGAAAAAAACGATCGTTTGCCAGCACGTGCCTACGTCCATCGGTTAAAAATCCACACATGCTCAGAATCAAGTCGACGCATGCTTGGAAGCATTGAACTTCATTTTTTTCCAGCACGTCGTTGTGTTTTATGTCACCGCGTTCTGACACGATCGTTTTTTTAACCGATGGTGTGTATGCACGACTGACCATCAGTCAGCTTCATCGGATAACTGATTTAAAAAATCCATCAGACCGTTTTCATCGGATTGACCGATCGTGTGTACAGGGCATAAGAATCAATAGGCTACAATAAAATAAATGTTTGCTTTTGGATTTAACACCACTTTAAACTGAGAAAGGGGTTCTTTACGCTTAGAGCAGTGAAAAAGTGGAACGCTCTTCTCCAGGAAGTGGTATTAGCTGAGAGTGTTCAAAAATTCAAACAGTTTTTTTTTTAGATAATTTACAGGTCTATGGGGATGTTTAAATTCAATAAGAGGCTGATTCAGGGATTTATCTGATTGGCAGTATGGGGTCAGGAAGAACATTTTTTTTATCCCTCTTACAATTGGCCTATGTCTTTTTGAACATTATCAACTATGTAACTATCCAACTAGTGCCACGTACACAAGATCGGGTTTCCCGGCAGACTTTTTACCGCCGGGAAAACCAAGGGGAAAGCCGAAAACCTGCTCGGTCAGTCTTTCCCCCGTACACACGAGAGGTTTTCCCGACATTAAAACTGCGATGGAGCTTTGGTCGGGAATCCCGGCCGTGTGTATGCTCCATTGCAGTTTTTCCCTGCCAAAAACCGCCGGACAAAAGTCCAAAGCTGGTTCTCTTTTTGTCCGGTGGTTTTTTGAGCAGTTTTTCCGTTGGCCGGGATTCCCAGCCAAAAGCTCTCCTCGCAGTTTTCCCGTCGGGAAAACCGTATGTGTGTACGAGGCTTTAGGTGATTTTCCCAGCAGGCTCCCTGGGACAATGCCTCCTGAACAGAGTGGAGTTCAATAGTGCTGGCAGCAAGAAAGGTAAATATATACTGTCTTCTTTTGCAGGTACATCTCTTTTACCTTTTACATTTTCTGATGATGTTACTATAAAGCCTTAATGAATGTCAAATAATTTAAAATGCTGATTTTTCTGCAATACTCATATCCACTCCAGTGCTGCCTTCGGTATGATTAGTCGTCTTGTGTTTTTTTCTCCAATTCCATCATTGGGACTGACACTTTGACAATTAGCTGGAGTTAGAATTTAATAGCCAGATTCAGAGAGAGTTACGTCAGCGTATCAGTAGATACGCCGACGTAACTCTGAATCTGCGCCATCGTAAATTTAAGCGTATTCTGGAAACCAGATACGCTTAAATTAGGCTAAGATACGAGCGGCGTAAGTCTCCTATGCCGTCGTATCTTAGGGTGCAATATTTAGGCTAGCCGCTAGGTGGCGCTTCCGTTGAGTTCGGCGTAGAATATGTAAATGCCTAGATACGCCGATTCACGAACGTACGTGCGCCCGTCGCAGTAAAGATACGCCGTTTACGTAAGGCATTTTCCGACGTAAAGTTATTCCAACAAATAGCTAGTCAATGTTAAGTATGGCCGTCGTTCCCGCGTCGAAATTTGAAATTTTTACGTCGTTTGCGTAAGTCGTCCGTGAATGGGGCTGGACGTAATTTACGTTCACGTCGAAAGTCCTTGCGGCGTACTTTGGAGCAATGCACACTGGGATATGTACACGGACGGCGCATGCGCCGTTGGTAACAAATGTCAATCACGTCGGGTCACCAATCATTAACATAAAACACGCCCCCATCCTCATTTGAATTAGGCGCGCTTACGCCGCCCCCATTTACGCTATGCCACCGTAAGTTAGGAGGCAAGTGCTTTGTGAATACAGTACTTGCCTCTCTGACTTAAGGCGGCGTAGCGTAAATACGATACGCTACGCCGCCTTAAAGATGCGGCGCCGTACCTGAATCCAGCTATAAGTTCTTACTATGTTTGTGACTGTTAAGAGAAGTATCATATTTCTCACTTTCAGGGTTTTCATAATAGTGCCACCGCCGTCTCGCTATTACGCACCTTTGGTGACCACATTTCCACCGAACTCTGCTGCTCCATTCACCTATTGGAGGCCTTGGAAATACCCAGTACTTCTGGATATATTGGACCCTGCCCCCTTCCTCCTAGAATGTAGTGCTTTGGCCAGAGAAAGGTGATTTCCGATTGTTGTCACATGGGGAGGCGAGTAGGTCATAATATTTTGAAATCTGACATTGACCACCTGAGCTCAAACAATAAATGTACTCTAGCAGGCAAAAAGGGCAGACAGAAAGTGCTGGGTAGGTTGATATTAGTGGGTAATGGAGTGGGTCATCTAGAGAACTTGATTAAGCAAGTTGATAGAATCACTTTAACCAGAGTTTCCACTAGGCCTTTGGTCCAAAGGTTCTAAAAAAAAATCTCTATGTAAAATTGTCCTTCAACCACTTTATTTGTACCAATTACCTTACTTTACCACTTCACTTTATATCTTTCAGCCTTGTCTGCAGGACTTGGTCTTTATCTTCAGGAGGTCCTCTTTGCACCAACAGGTGGCTCCGTAAATGTCTCCTGTTTGGCCGACTGTGATTCACTAACGAAGATTAGAAAGTTCTACTGGTTTCGGAGAGTTTGGAAAAAGCCTGAGGCCCTGGAAAAAATTACAGATTGTAGACAAAGCAATGCCACAGAGAAGTACAGTTGTAAGCAGGAAGACACCAGACCTCTTCTAGAAGTGAACAACATAAGCACACTGGACTCTGGAGTATATTACTGTGCTTTCTATCTGAGACATAATATTACTTTTGGTAATGGAACAACCCTTATTGCCAGAGGTCAGCCATGTTTACTTATTATTTTACATAGAACTCCAGGTAGGTTTAAAGCTCAGTTTAGTTCTCATGTATTAGCTGAGAAAATACGATCACATTTGATTTAACAGTGGACTATGGACATTTATCCATTTTAAAGTGGCCCTGCACTTAAAATTTCCTATTATAGGAAATGTCTAGAAATGTTAAATATGCCTATGCAGTAACCTGAAAGTTTTTCCTTTTGTCTTAATATCCTCCCAGTGCACTTCCTGGTACATGAGGGTGCCTTGACACTCCTTGACCATACGCCTCATAGCTGTATATCTGCAGAATGAGAGCCTGTAAGGCACTAATGTCTCTGTCTGATAGTCTCACTGGATTTGGAATGAGATTTAGTGATGTCACTACTATGCCAGACATCCAACTTTTTGAGGTAGGATAAAAGCACACAATGGGGGGATTTACTATACCCGGAGAGTGAAAATCTGTTGCAGCTCTGCAAAGAAACCAATCAGAATCCAGGTATATTGTTAAAGCTTAATTGAACAAGTTGAAGTTAGAAGCTGATCGTCTACCATGCACAACTGCACCAAAATTCTAAGTGCTCTAGTTTTAGAAAATCTCTCCAATATAGTATATAGGCAAAGGTCACACTCGTGCTACACCTCTATATGACATACAATTATTGGTTAGCCCCAACGGTGCCTTTTTATCACTACTTTTCCTTTATCCTGCCTTTTTTTTAATTTACAAGTGCAATAATTCAAAGGTTTGATAAGAGGTTTGGTGCACTTTTGTAGTTAAAAAGGGCCAGATTCACATAGCCTGGGCGCAGCGTAACGTAACTGGTTTAAGTTACACCGCCGCAATTTTTCCAAGTTAGTGCCCGATCCACAAAGCACTTACCTGGAAATTTGCAGCGGTGTATCCTAAACCCGTCCGGCGCAAGGCGTGCCCAATCGAATGGGGCGAGTCCCATTTAAATTAGGCGCGCTCCCGCGCCGGACCTACTGCGCATGCTCCGTTTCCTAACTCCCGCCGTGCTTTGCGCGCCGTGACGTCATTTTTTTGAACGGCGACGCACGTAGCGTACTTCCGTATTCCCGGACGGCTTACGCAAACGACGTTGATTTTTAAATTTCGACACGGGAACGACGGCCATACTTTAGACAGCAATACACTTGCTGACTAAAGATAAGGCACCAAAAAAAAAGTGTAACTTTGCGACGGGAAACTATACTAGCGGCGACGTAGCGAACGCGAAAAACCGTCGTGGATCGGCCGTAACTCCTAATTTGCATACCCGACGCTGGTTTACAACGCGAACTCCCCCCAGCGGCGGCCACGGTACTGCATCCTAAGATCCGACAGTGTAAAACTATTACACCTGTCGGATCTTAGGGATATCTATGCGTAACTGATTCTATGAATCAGTCGCATAGATAGAAACAGGGATACGACGGCGTATCAGCAGATACGCCGTCGTATCCCTTTTATGAATCTGGCCCAAAGTATTTAATATATAAGTCTATACATCAGCCAAAAAGGGTTTCCTGAGGAGAGAAATGAGAAACAGGTATTTGGTTTCAAAGAGGTACAATTTTGAGCTATGCACTGTTCTCCTTGTTAGAGAGGAAACTCTCCCTGCTTCTGCATCACGCTTTCTTTGGGTCTAAGCTTTCTCAACCTCTCCTGCTGCTTCTTGTTCATTACCCTACCGGTCATCAGACCCCAGTCATCATTGAGCCTTTTCTGATATGAGGGCACAAAGTCATGTCTGTCTTAAGATGGTCACCTTCACACAGTTCAGAACAAGGCATGAAAAATCGGTAATGAAGAAAGATCAGTTACAGGGAGATTATGATAGGACCCCTCCCTGAGCCTTTGTATCTCCAGCCCTATGAGCATCTCAGCTGTTGTGCCACAGGTGGCATCGTTTTATACCAAAGCTGCTGTGTGGTGAAAAAAAAAAAAAAAAAAAATATTGCTGTTCTGAAGTTTATGGAATAGAAAAAACTGTGAAAGATATCCGGAGCGATTACTGAGGTTTAACTTTGCAGAAAAGGTATTGGGAGACCAGACTTCCCATAGGCTTCATAAGACTGGTGGAAAACAGTCTTTACCTCTGGTAAGCGGCCAATCCTCTTTTCACAAACTGCATGGGTGAACACCTTTTTCACAGCAATCAAGATCTCATCACATTTTGCTAATTAAGGACTCTTTTTCACTTGATTGAGACACATTTTTTTAAGATTGGGTTTCTAAACGGACTTTGCTGTCTTTTCCATCACATATTCATTTTATTTATTTTACTCATTTGGTCTCTTTTCAAAGAGCAATTTTTTTCTTTTCTTTTGGTTTCACTGCTATTACTTAATTGTATATAAGCATTTTATCACTAATATTAGCGCTGCACTGCTTTTTACATTTATGCTTGTTAATTTGTTGTACACATTTTAGTGCTAGCTGCTATATACTTTTTCTTTGTTTGTTCATAACATCACTTATCACAATTTTTTATCATAACAAATTTTTAGCGCAGCGCCAACCCTTTGGGTTTTCTTAAATTTTACTTAAAATATAATACTTATATTATATTATATTTATGAAAAATTATATACAATTTATTCTGCACTAACTAATCTTACATAAACTCACATTTACAGATATTTCCATACCCAATGGTTATATCTATCTCTTGGCTCCTCAGTATTCTCCTCCTCCTTACAGTACCATCCAGCTGGCTTGTGTAGTCAGGATGTCTTTAGGTCACGTGACTTGGAAAATCTCTGGAACACGTCACAAAGGTGATGTCATCACTTTGGAGGAACCTGGTGGCACTTGGACTGTCCTAGGGCTTTTCACACTTTCCAGAGACACCTGGGACAATGGACGTCACGTGACCTGTGAAGTCTGGCTGAATTCTTCTCTTATCATGGTCCCCTGGGAAATACCAACAAGAGGTGATAATACTACACTTTATTAGATTTTCTGCAGAAATGTTTTGCTTACATTACCCTTACTGAGTTACAGAAAACAGCTAAAGGGTGAATAACATAAATTGTCAACTGACCTTGAAAAGTAGTGTACAAAAGTGCTATAATATTATATACACACACATTTATTTTAAATAGCCAAAGGCTGTGTTTCTACAGGCTCAGGAGCATGCTGCTGGAAAGCCAATAGAAAGTGTCCACAGGGAACACTATTTATCATAGAAAAACGGGGACAGGAACTGGGTAAAAAATTTAAGGAAACACAAATGATTAGAGCAGTATATGACTGTGCATCTGATATAATTACGATCAAAGCAAACTGGGTCACGCTGGCACCTGACCCCAGAGAGAATTAATAAACTTCACCCAAATAATTCCCCGCTATGTCGGAAGAACTGCAAATGGGAACGACAATACATATATGGTGGGAGTGCCCAAAAATAAAAGCATATTGGGAGAAAATCCGAGAGTATATTGAAGTAATAACTGGAGAGAGGATTCCACAAAACCCCTGGACATATTTGTTTCACGTTACAAATAAAACAAAAAAACAATATTAATAAAACTTTGGTCCTGCCCCTGCTCAACAAGGCAAGAGGTCTAATCCCAAAAAGATGGCTACATACAACAAAACCGACCATAAAAGAGTGGATACAACAAGTAGACCATACCGGCGAAATGGAGTACTGCGGAGAGCAGGGAAGGGAAGAAAGATATAGAGCAACATGGGAGAAATGGAGAGTTTTTAAATTGTCAGATAAATATGCGCAGGGAATGACTGAAACGGACAGATGATGAAGTAGAAAAAGAAGGGAGGATGACAGTACAGGCAAGGGAAGGGGGGAAGTGGGTTATGGGAAAGGGGGGAGATGGTTAATGGGGATAGAAAAATCTGGAAATATGAATGTTCTTTTATTTATCTTCTCACACCAGTGTGGGTGTGTTTTGTATATGAATAATTTCTCAATAAAGAATAAATTAAAACTAAATAAAAAAAGAAAGTGTCCACATCATTCAGGCAGTAGTATAGACACCCAAAGAGAACCAGATGCCCCATACGTACAGTGTTAATTTTGTAGACTAAAACCTTTTAGTCGACTAACTTAATACCATTTTAGTCTACTAAAATACGACTAAAACAATTGAGATTACTAAAATACAACTAAAACTAAAATTGTTATTTTAGTCAAAAGACTAAAATGGGACTAAAACTAAAATGCCATTTTAGTCAAAAGACTAAAACTAAATTAAAATTTGACGTCAAAATTAACACTGGTCTGTAGTGCATGTTCATACCTCAATAACATGAATAATAACATATTACATTTTTCA
Source organism: Rana temporaria (assembly GCF_905171775.1). Lineage (NCBI taxonomy): Eukaryota > Metazoa > Chordata > Amphibia > Anura > Ranidae > Rana > Rana temporaria. The sequence continues at coordinate 95,046,423 of NC_053501.1, forward strand.
CTCCAGCAGTATATAATGAGTTTGGAAATTGTAGAGAAATGCAATTTCTCTACATGCATTACATTTTAACTACACCCATTCGATTTTAGATGACTAAAATGTACTGGAGATTTTAGTTGACTAAAATGTCCTGGAGATTTAGTAGACTAAATACGACTAAAACAATTACAAAAGACTAAAATGGGACGAAAATGCCATTTTAGTCCTAAGACTAATGCCGCGTACACACAATCGTTTTTTGGCATGAAAAAAATAGACGTTTTAAAAAAATGTCATTTAAAACGATTGTGTGTGGGCTTCACATCATTTTTCGGGTTCTGAAAAGCGTAAAAAAAAAAAAAATGGAATATGCTGCATTTTTTAACGATGTTTTAAACTATGTCGTTTTTTGTGTTGTAAAAAATGGTCGTGGGTAGGCTAAAACGACGTGAAAAACCCTTGCATGCTCAGAAGCAAGTTATGAGACAGGAGTGCTCGTTCTGGTAAAACTACCGTTCGTAATGGAGTAAGCACATTCATCACGCTGTAACAGACAGAAAAGCGCGAACCGTCTTTTACTAACACAAAATCAGCTAAAGCAGCCCAAAGGGTGGCGTCATCCGCATGGAACTTCCCCTTTATAGTGCCGTCGTACGTCACTGCTCTTTGCTAGAGCATTTTTTTAAAACGACCATGTGTGGGCAACGTCGTTTTAATAATGAAGTTGGAAAAAACATTGTTTTTTACATGCCGAAAATCGATCGTGTGTACGCGGCATAAGACTTGGGCCCTTAATGTCACATGACTGAGGCTTTAGGTCAGTCAAAGATAGGCAGATATGTAGGATTTTTTTAGATGGGGGTGGAGAGCTTGGAGTATAACAGTAGGCCTGTAAATGAAGCTTCACTAGAGTTGCTGATCTTGGGTCCACAGAAGAGGACTATTGGGTCTGCCACCTAGAGAATACAGATAGGTGAATGCAATAATAGGACCAATATGTTTTATTCAAGTTAAACGGTAAAATCTGTCAACTTTTTTTTTTATATTTCAGGATGTACGTAAAACATTGATGGGCAAACATGGACATGGACAACTAATCTCTTAATTTTCTAGAAGTCTTTGACATCATACTAACTGGCTCTATAGAAGCACAAAACTATGGCACCATTCTAAGATTTTTTTAAGTAGGAGCCACGTAAGACACTTGAGGGTGGGGGCTGAGATATATAGTATGTATATATATAGTAAGGCTCCTACATTATTTGGCTGGACTGAGGAAACATGTAATATATATTTCATATTTGCCTTTCTACTCAATTGAAAGTCTCTAAATAAAGAAACCCTTAAAACCTTTTAAGAGGAAACAATTGGGTGTACCTCTGGACTTTGTTAAAAATAAAGTAAATTGGATTATGGTAAATGATAAACTCACACATATACTTCATAATAATTCTGAAAAATTTGAGAAAATCTGGGATCCGTGGATTCACTTTATTTCGGTTCCTTAATGAGCTCTGGGTTGACCCTCTTCTACTCTCTTACTTTTCTACTTTTCCTTTTTTTTTTACTATTTATTATTTTTTTTTCTTTTCCTTATTTCCTCTCTTTTTCTTTCTTTCTCTTTCCCTTTATTAATTCTTGAATGTACTTGTTTTCGATTTGCATTAGGTCATTTTAGAATCCTGCCTGCTCTTTAGACTCTCAGGAGTTTTATACAGATTCCATGTTATGTATCACGCAGTATTTCTTTTTGATACCTACCCCACTTACGTATGTTTTTATACTGGTATCTAGGCTCCTATAGGGGTTGGTTTTGTTTTTGTGCTATTTTTGTTCTTTTCTACACAAGGTACTGATATTGTGATGATTAGAAGTACTTTTCTTTGGAAACTGTATTGGTTTAAAAATTGGCCTTTGTATGCTGATTATTCTGCTCTTTTCTTTAATAAAAACATTAAAATATAAAACCTTTTAAGATATGTGTCCCTTTGTTTGTCAGGTCTAGATGTGTTTGTTATGGTCAGTTTGAAGAAAGGAAATTAAGTATTTTCCAGGAAACAGAAGAAAGTGCAAATCACATGTGTTTTAGTTTGACCTCAAGAAGAGATTAGATGGATACTATATACACTATACTCCAAGGACCAGACTTGATTCTCCTGAAAATTTCGCTTTTTGCTATGGGTAACATGTGATAACAGACTTTAAAGTAGAACTAAAGGGGAAACTTTTTTTTCCACTTTGGATAGCATAAGTGAGGGTTATATCCCCTGTCAGTTTTTTTTAACCATCTGTGTCCCATTTCCCTTCACTTCCTATCCCATAGCCAAAACAGGAAGCGAGATAAAATCCCTCCAAAGTGAGGGAATCCCTGGTTGTCACCAGAACTAGTGCCCCTAATGAAAGATTTTCCCTCTATTACTATGTTATGTGAAAGTCGACATTAAGGCAGAATCCTGGCTTAGAGATGAGCCTTTCACTGTGTGCAGCTGTGAAGCAACATACAGAGTCCTTCTGTGAAGCACTCTCTGTCTCATTTTCCTGCATGTCGTCACCAATGCCTGGTTCCAATCTTCGCTGTCTGGCTGCTATTACTTTCCCACCAATTCATGGTTACCCATAGCAGCTACACCCTTCCTATCAACTATTTTGCTGAGTTAACCCTTTGTGGTAGCCCTCTGTTTCTTTCCTCTTCACCTCTGTATGTGCTTTACAGGCCCTGTTCTTTGATATGCCATGCATCACCATGCACCCCTTTTGAACAGAGAACACCTTTACTTATCACACTGCAACAATACAGTCCAAAGTGCTTACAGTTCTTCTCTAACCAAGACCAGCACTACCATAAGGCAGCTTTTGGGACCAAGATAGGGGGTGGTAAAATCCCCAGTCACTTGCACAGGCGGGTAAGCTGGCTCCTCTCCCCCATCTCTCAGCACTTTCTTCTGGGTTGTTAGTCCCTCTAGCCCAGTGGGAAGGTCTGTTGCCTGCTGGCCTCTTGCATTATGTAGCGCTGTGGTCCCCTCCTGGCTCTGTACACAGGCAGAGTGTGGGGTAATGTCATGACTCCACCTTTCGTAGACTGCGCAAGAGCAATAGGAGAGCCAATAGGAGAGCTGGCGGGTCGCCAAGGGGCAGAACAACACGTGGACACTGTTGCTATAGCGAGGCAATGCTAGAAGTATCCCTGGAAGCAGAACTGGTACTAAGGGGAGAAAGTCCTGCATACAGGACAGTCTATATAATGTACAGTGTCAGCAGGGCACATATTGGTCCTATACCCTGACACCATAATGTACATTATATACAGAGCAGTCTGTATCCTGACACCATACTGAACATTATATACCAACTGGTCTTGTACCATGACACCATATTGTACATTATATATGTCAGAACATTTGGGGTTAAAAGAATACATATAAAGTTGCATATTGTATATTTTTCATATTGTTCCTACTCATATATATTATGAACAGAAGGGCAGCCATATTCTCTCTAAGGGTTGAAATTAAGTTCATAAGCTCATGAATAGACAATGATTTTAAGTCTTAACAAGAGACTATGGATGTCTTGTTATACCAAACTTCCCAGACCATCAATTCAAAGGTTTGACACTTGAAGATAGGATGTTGGTACGGGCTAACACAAAACAGCATAGTATTGTCTTTGTATAATGAAGCCATGGGGCTTATTCACAATTCCTGTGGTATTGTCTATTTTAAATAATGTTCCTTTCAAATGTCTTCACAGTATATCTATGTATTGATTATATATATAAGTGTAAACCCATTTATACATGTATATATTATTACAAGATGTGAGATCCTAACTGTAAGAGACATTAGAAGCTGTATTTGTCAAGTAAAAAGATGAGTTGCGCTAGGAGTCGCAACTTAATGCGAAAATAATATAAATAAATAAATGCATAAATGAATAAATAAATAAAGTGCTAGTGCAAAAATTGCAAAAAAAAAAGGAATGATGCCCAAATAGTCATGGAAAAAACCTTTCGGAGTAAATACAACAATCTGCTATTTGGGACCAAACGCTTAGAAAACTTTGTTAGTCCATTAGAATTGCATACTAATCAATTGTTAGGCAGTCCAAAATGAGAGGGGAAATCAACAGCAGAACCCCAAAACATTTGAATGTCCAAATAGATGGGCAAAAAACAGTTCCAGAGTAATAAAATGATCCAAATATTGAACAGCCTCTGGTCTCTGGTCAGAAGAAACATATATTCCCACCGAGAGGTAAGTAAGGGTGTGCTCTTACCAGATCCACGATCATAAAAAGCGTGTCGATCCACTCAGGTCATGGAGAGAACTCGGTCACAGCTGACAGGCAGAATATCCTCTCCAATGTGTTTAACGGCTCCACGTCCATCCGGCGAACCAGGGGAAGAAATAGGCTCAGAATGTGAAGTACCGTCAAATATTTAATAAAAATTGTGCAACATATACACAGCGGTACATATAATTTAAAATTGCCGGCTAAAACAAGCAAACAGATACAAATAAAAAACGTGCATCCGGGGTCACGTAAAACGCAATGACGTTCGGTGCGTGGCTCCGCCCTGATCGATTTTGCCACAGATGGCGTTGTCAAAGGGCACGGGCGACGCACTGAACGTCAGCCTTATATGCCTACAGAGCAGGCAACCAAGCCTCTCTCTCAGCTAGCAGCCTCCAATCAGGAACGGCCGCAGGATCAATGAACCCGGAAGGGGAGGATCTGAATGACCCAGAACTTCCTACCAGTAAGACCGCCCTTGACATAGATAGGACTATCCTATGTCAGCAGGGTAAGGTCCTACCTCATGAGGATATTCTCAATGGTCAACAGACATCCCACCATTCACTTCATATGAATGTTTTAGTTAAAGAGTCACTGTCTGTCACATCGTATGTTCTTACTATACATAAACAGATAACACCATATTAACCTAAAAACGGGTAAATTCATGTCACCACTTTATAGCATCTATTAAAAACGCCAGAAAGATAGCAGCATGAACATTATACCCAAATTAATATCATATCAGCCAAAACAGGGATTTTAATATCTGAAAGAGAAATCGCAGTTGGCTGACATCTGTATTCTCCTTATACATTAAAATCATAAAGGTCAAAACATAAAAAATCTAAAAATTAATAAATCTAATATATCACATTGAGAGCCCTCTAGTGGTTGATAAAGAAATTACATTGCCATTTAACCAGCATCTGTGAGTATTACAGGTAGGTAAATCCCTATTGGAGACAAGAACAATCCCCAGAAGGATAACCTACCTCCCCAAGGGGTCCCACACGGATCTTAAAGGCAAAAAATTAAACCGATAATCGTATACTATCCTCATCTTTAGTATCAAATTTCAATAGTATACAATCCTCAGATGGACCCAGAAAATTGGAGTGGCAAGAAAGGGGGGAAGAAAATGAATAGTTCAGCAAGAGATCACTAAGAATTGTCTAAAAAGGCATTGACCTCTATGTCCACATTCAAACCCTGCGGTTTAAGACATTTCATGCGATATATCCAACTCATCTCGAGTTTTGATATCGCTATCCTTTTTGATCCACCTCTCCAGTGGGGTTTGAGGATGTCAATGGCAATAAAGGAAGTGCCACTAGGATCCCTGGCATGCACCTCCCTATAATGCCGAGAAACAGAATGTTCTCTAAATCCTCTCCTTATGTTCCCAATGTGTTCATTGACCCTTACCTGGAACTTTCTTACAGTACGTTCAACGTACTGTAACCCACATGGGCAGATAAGTAAATAAACTACATGGGTCATAGAGCATGTAATAAAAGATTTGATGTTAAACACTTGTGAGGTGCTATTTGAAATGAAATTCAAGGTCTTGCGTTCTTTAATGGCATTGATTTTACATACCGCACATTTTTGGCATTTATGGTAGCCAATTATATTTTGAAAGAACATGGGTTTATTCAATGGTGGATCCACGACTCCTGGAGCCAGAGAATCCCTTAATGAGGGGACCCCTCTAAAGACTACCCAAGGTTGTTCTGGTAACGCAGGGCCAAGGATAGCATTCTCTTTGATGAGATGCCAATGTTTCTTAACCAGTTTTTTAATTAGATAGTGCTGATTTGAATAACTAGTGATGAAAGGAGATATGTATTGATTATTTTCCTCACTAGAAACGCATTTATCCTGCAACAACACATTTCTATCGATAATTTTAGCTTCTCGCGTTTGTTTAAAGAGGTCTGTTTCCTAATACCCTTTGTTTAAAAATCTTGCAGTTAACATTTTGGCTTGTTCATCGAAGTCTTCCATCTTGCTGCAATTGCGTCTAAGCCTCAAGTATTGGCTCTTAGGAACCGAATCCAGCCAAGCCTTATGGTGACAGCTGTCACGGGGAATAAAGGAGTTGCGATCTGTCGATTTAAAGTATGTGGACGTCACAAATTGACCGTCCTCCACCCTTATTTCCAGATCTAAAAAATTGATCTTCTCCTGATCTGCCTCATACTTAAATTCAATCCCCCTATTGTTGGTATTGAGACAATCCATAAAGTGAACCAGAGACTCCCTGGATCCTCTCCATAGGAGGAGGACGTCGTCTATGTATCTAGCCCACAAGACCAATTCTGGTCTGCGGTCAGCATAGACAACGTCCTCCTCCCATTTCCCCATAAAGAGGTTGGCCAGGCTAGGGGCAAATTTAGCCCCCATAGCGACCCCCCTCTTTTGTAGGAAGTATTTGCCACCGAACCAAAAAAAATTGTGAGTGGTTGCAAACTGTAAAAGATCCATAATGAATCTTTGCTGGATCTCCAGCAGAGCAGAATCCCTTTCCAAAAAATATTTCACAGATGAAATTCCCCAATCGTGGGGTATGATGGTGTACAGAGACGTGACGTCTGCTGTAACCAACCATAAACCTTCCTCATGTGGGATGTTGTTCATTATATTAATCACATGTTTACTGTCGCGGATAAAGGCCGGTAAGGCCCTAACCAACGGCTGAAGGAACCCATCGATATACTTACCTGCCCTAGAAGAGATGGAATCTATTCCACTAATTATCGGCCTCCCGGGAGGGTGGACCGGATCTTTATGGATCTTGGGCAGGTAGTATATCACTGGGATCCTTGAAGAAGCTGGAACCAAAAAGGCTTTTTCTTTTTTATTGAGAACTCCAGAAGTATAACCTTTCTTTACTATTCCAGTCAAGACTTTCCTATACGATGGTCTGGGGTCCTTGGGGAGTGGTAAATAGGTATCCCTATCTCCAACTACATTACCAAGTACCTCGAGGTAATCAGACTTATTAAGTATCACAATTCCGCCCCCTTTATCAGCGGGGCAGATCACAATGCTTTTTTCCTCGCAAAGTTGGTCAAAACCAGCCTGCAGGGATTTATTGAGTTTGGTTTTCCTAACATCAATTTTTTCGAGATCCCTCAAAAGTACATCCCTAAAAACCTTGATGTTAGGTGCCATACCTCCAGGGGGGTTGAACAAGGAGGCATTCGAAAGATTGGAATGTTGAATTTCCACATCTGTATTGATGTTAAGGAACGCTATGGCAGGTTTAGAAAGAAAAAACCTTTTCATACTTAATTTCCTAGAAAATTTATGTACGTCCATATGCGTCTCAAATTTATTTAGTGTTTTAGGTGGGGCAAACTTCAATCCTTTATCGAGGAGAGTAACCTCCTCTGAGGTCAGCGTGACAGTGCTGAGATTGAAGATCCCCTGACCTATTGTGTTCTCTTTCTTTTTATTCTTTGCTTTTTTCCCCCCTCTACTTCCTCTTTTCTGTCTACCCTTCTTAGTTGGTCTTGATTGGACCTGGGAAAATCCTGATATTGATTCGGTTCTCGATCTCTCCATTGGTCTTGTTGGTAATAAGGGTCATATTGGTTAACAGGTCTAGAGGGGTAGAAGGAGGTAGAAGGCATTGAAGGATAGTAATAAGAAGATGACCTATCATCTCTATTCCATCCACCGGAGGCACCCAACTGTTGATAGGGTCCCCCGAAGGATCGAAATTCCTGTAACGGTTGGAAACGGTTACTCACTGGAATAGGATAATCATATCTGGCTCCTTCCTGGGGTCTCCAAGAAGGTCTCCCAAAATCTCTTACTTCCCGACGAGGGGTTTCTGGTTTCTGTACTTTAATTTTATTTCTCCAACCTGGACCGCAGGGTTTGAATGTGGACATAGAGGTCAATGCCTTTTTAGACAATTCTTAGTGATCTCTTGCTGAACTATTCATTTTCTTCCCCCCTTTCTTGCCACTCCAATTTTCTGGGTCCATCTGAGGATTGTATACTATTGAAATTTGATACTAAAGATGAGGATAGTATACGATTATCGGTTTAATTTTTTGCCTTTAAGATCCGTGTGGGACCCCTTGGGGAGGTAGGTTATCCTTCTGGGGATTGTTCTTGTCTCCAATAGGGATTTACCTACCTGTAATACTCACAGATGCTGGTTAAATGGCAATGTAATTTCTTTATCAACCACTAGAGGGCTCTCAATGTGATATATTAGATTTATTAATTTTTAGATTTTTTATGTTTTGACCTTTATGATTTTAATGTATAAGGAGAATACAGATGTCAGCCAACTGCGATTTCTCTTTCAGATATTAAAATCCCTGTTTTGGCTGATATGATATTAATTTGGGTATAATGTTCATGCTGCTATCTTTCTGGCATTTTTAATAGATGCTATAAAGTGGTGACATGAATTTCCCCCGTTTTTAGGTTAATATGGTGTTATCTGTTTATGTATAGTAAGAACATACGATGTGACAGACAGTGACTCTTTAACTAAAACATTCATATGAAGTGAATGGTGGGATGTCTGTTGACCATTGAGAATATCCTCATGAGGTAGGACCTTACCCTGCTGACATAGGATAGTCCTATCTATGTCAAGGGCGGTCTTACTGGTAGGAAGTTCCGGGTCATTCAGATCCTCCCCTTCCGGGTTCATTGATCCTGCGGCCGTTCCTGATTGGAGGCTGCTAGCTGAGAGAGAGGCTTGGTTGCCTGCTCTGTAGGCATATAAGGCTGACGTTCAGTGCGTCGCCCGTGCCCTTTGACAACGCCATCTGTGGCGAAATCGATCAGGGCGGAGCCACGCACCGAACGTCATTGCGTTTTACGTGACCCCGGATGCACGGGCGCACGTTTTTTATTTGTATCTGTTTGCTTGTTTTAGCCGGCAATTTTAAATTATATGTACCGCTGTGTATATGTTGCACAATTTTTAATAAATATTTGACGGTACTTCACATTCTGAGCCTATTTCTTCCCCTGGTTCGCCGGATGGACGTGGAGCCGTTAAACACATTGGAGAGGATATTCTGCCTGTCAGCTGTGACCGAGTTCTCTCCATGACCTGAGTGGATCGACACGCTTTTTATGATCGTGGATCTGGTAAGAGCACACCCTTACTTACCTCTCGGTGGGAATATATGTTTCTTCTGACCAGAGACCAGAGGCTGTTCAATATTTGGATCATTTTATTACTCTGGAACATTTTGGACTGCCTAACAATTGATTAGTATGCAATTCTAATGGACTAACAAAGTTTTCTAAGCGTTTGGTCCCAAATAGCAGATTGTTGTATTTACTCCGAAAGGTTTTTTCCATGACTGTTTGGGCATCATCCCTTTTTTTTTTTGCAATTTTTGCACTAGCACTTTATTTATTTATTCATTTATGCATTTATTTATTTATATTATTTTCGCATTAAGTTGCGACTCCTAGCGCAACTCATCTTTTTTCTTTTTACGTGTATATCACATGTTTAGCGTTGCTGCTGGAATTACTCACTATTTATTTATTTATTTATTCATTTATCCATTTGAAATTCATTTATATTCATTCTCCTAGCGCGAGGAAAACCCCCCCCTCTTTCCTGTATTTGTCAAGTGTAAGTTAAAGAAATTTCCCAAACCATTAGCTAATGGTGCGGGGTAGTGTTGATCATAAACATTACCTCAACTATAAATTTAAGAAGTTGCCGCAATGTCTGGGGATTCTTGACATCGAATTGTCAACCCTCACACAATTAATAGTACTTCACTAAGCTTGGGGCAAAGGTCACGTCAATCTATTCCAGAAACTATTCCTAATATAAGACTGTCCCTACAGGTTTAAATTGCCATTACTCAAGATGGCCCCATACTTGGTTGCTATGACAACCTACTAAAAACATTTACATTTGACATCATCAGTCACGTAGCTGTGACACACACACACCCACTTTTGGGAGTAAGATAAAAGTAGCAGCTAATATAGCAGGAGAAAAATCAGGATCTCTGGAAAGCACTCGCTCTCTGAAAAGATCTCTCTCGGGGGTCTACATCTGAAGGAAGCTGGAAAGGGGATCTTGAATGCAAACATGTAGCAATGCTGGAATGAGTCCTGTGGAACTCATAACAGAATCTTCTCAAACAGACAGAACTCATAACTACTGGTAACGTATTAGTTTGTTTATTTTACCGGTTTGGTAATGGAAGTGTTTTGCATACACATAACTAAAACCATTTAAATATATATGGCAAAGCAATTTGGAGTTATCTTATTTTTAACTGCAGTATGAAATAATTATATTCCAAATATAAAGAGACATACACAATTTTTGTTTGTCTTTAAAAAGCTAAATGCCCACAGTTGTACAATGGTTTTAGGGTGATGTCTGTGTAAAATAAATTCTCTCTAAATTTAACATAAGCTTTGATCAAATTATCTATATGCATAATATAACACTTTGTTTATGCATTTAAGAGGGTAAGAGGAGATCTGTTTGTTTTTGAGAAGAGATAACATAATGTAAACAAGAGCATTTATCTAAAGCCGTGAAAGTCACAGGAAGCTATTAACGGAAGATTATTTTACAAGTTACCAGGTTTTAAATATACAAGGATGATTTAAGTAAGGACTGTGAATATACCTTGTCATATAATGTAAATATTATCTGAACATTTAACCATCATTTATCTCTGATTGTAGAAGTATATCAATTATTTGTTTTATCATGAATTATACCTGATTTAAATTTTGCACTATATCTTTAGTTAATAAATATATATATTTTAAATATTCATTTGTGTTACTTGTCTTCAAACCAGCACGGATCAAAGAACTTAGAATGTATTGGTTAATATTGTAGGAAGTTGTAAATCTCCCAATTTAAAGATTTACATATTTCCATAAATACAATAATATTTTAATATTTCAGTATAAACATTCTGACAGTATTTGGAGGCACTATACCGAGATACGTCAATGATTCTGACAATATACAGACCACTCTGTACCTTGACACCATACTGTACATTATATACAAACTGGTCTTCTTATACCATGACTCATACTGAACATCATATACAGACCAGATCTATATATAATGTACAGTATGTTGGTAATGGATCATAGCTGAGCCCAGCTGTGTATGGAGGTAGCGGTGCCCCAGTATGCATTCACTATATCAGCAGCTGGGATGGAGATTGGGGAATGGTGAGCAGGCAGACCACCCTTCTCTACCACTGACTGCCTGCTGATCCAGGCAGCTGGGGCTCCAAATAATGAGTGCCAAGCTTTGTATTGGGGGGGGGGATCACCGTCCCATTACAGACCAGGTCCTATACTTTTAATTTTCTGAACTCCTTAACAGGATCTGGGATCCTCTGTGTCCCCCAAGCACCACCCGCCACTGAAAGTCTGGCCTTCGGGGAGAGGGAGAGAAGCTCAGGGAATGTGATCAGATAAGTGATTACCAATGAGTCACAGGGTGCTTCACTGCGGCCACTGACCAACAATGGGGAGGTTGTATGAGGGTGGGGGGGAGAATGGCCCTGCCACTGACCACCAATGTAGGGGGGGTTTGACACGAATGCTGGGGGTTATTATTGAGGCCACTGACACCATAGTTGGGGGTTATTATTGCATCCACTGACACTAATGCTGGAAGTTTTTATTGCTGCCACTGAATCCAATGATAGGGTTTATTATTGCGGGCCACACTAACACCAATGCTGGGAGTTATGTGGCCACGGAAACCAGTACTGTCATCAATGCTGGGGATTATTATTGTTGCCACTCACCTCAGTGTTGAGGGTTATAACTACAGCCATTGACACTAATGTTGGGTGTTATTATTGCTGTCATTCACCCCAATGCTGGGGGTTATTATTGTTGCCCTTGACACTAATGCTGGCTGGGCTTGTTCGTGTGTCCAGTCATACATACAGTATTCTGGGGGTTATTATTGTTGTCACTGACACCACTGCTGGGGATTACTATTACAGCCACTGACCAATAATAGGTGCTTATTTAACTCCAATTTCCTGTTCAGTATGCAGAGTACTGCTACTACTAGTCCTGAGCTGCCCAGCCATACCTTTCCAGGTAATAGTTTATAATAGACATGTGTAATTTGTTTTGTTACAAATTTCGTTTTTAGACTAAATTCTGCATATTCTTTCATTCGGGAGCATCCGAATGAACGAAAGACTCTTGACGAATGCATATGAAAATGAATTGTCAGAAAGAAGGAAAACCCGAAAGAACGAAAATCTGAAAGAATCGATTACATTTGGATAATTTTGTTTTTCATATTTTCGTGCTTTCCAATTATTTATTATCACTGAATATAAAGAAATAATTGATTAATGCATTCATATTCGTATTTCTTTTGGATATATTTGGATTAATTTGATTTTTGTATGGACAGTGTTGGTGTGTTATCTCTGTCCAATGAGATTGTACCTTATTCCCGTGTGGGTTTTTCTGTGTCAGACTGCATTCCATCCAGAGTCCAGACAGGGTGTGGTGGGCCAGTGGCACTGTTTTGTTGGATTTGTGAGTCTCTTGTGACATGGAGAGTGAGAAATAAATATAGCTCCGAAACCAAACTAACGAAAGTTACGAATGATTAGGAATACATCCACCAATGTCTGAATGAAGGAAGGGTCCAAGCCCAAAGTAACGAATGCTGTATCTTAATGAATGGAACATAATGAATACGAAAGCATCCTAAGCTACGAATTATCCAAAGTAACGAATGCTGCATCTAAACGAATGTAACAGAACAAATACAAATGCATCCGAAGTTACAATAGAGCCGCATTAACGAATGCTGATCATAACAAATCCGATAAACAAAAAATAAATAAAAATGGATGAAACGAAAATGATTTTTTTTATCGGTAGTGCACATGTCTAGTCCATAATTGGAAGATTCCTTGCAAGGTTGATTCCTGTGCGGGAGCTAGCAGGTTGCTGGTGGTTACATTTTCACTGGTGGTCTTCTTGCTTCTTTCCAATGCAGTGCCTGCTCTGACTCCCTGAGCCAGTATTTCCCCTATTTATATACAGCATAGAGTGGAGGACAGAACCCAGAAAAGCTCAGAAAAAAAAAAATGTAAAACTAAAAAAAAAAAAAAAAAAACAGTAACCATTTCCCATATGGGCTACTTAGCACTAAAATCAGGCACCTGCCTTCAGAGTGATTGGCCCTAAAAAATATTTTTGCCTTAGTTCTATTGTTTCCTTGACATGAAACCAAAAGCAACAAATGATCAATACACTGATTGACTAAATGCATAAAAATAACTGGATATTGACATTTATAGGTAATAGCACCAAGAATTGTTGATCCAGGGAACATCCAATTGGATCAGAAGGAAATTACTTTTTCCCCTGGAGCAAATTTGACCATGCAATTTTTAGGGTGTGTGTGTCAGGACCTGGGCTTGAACCCGGGATCTATTCTGTGTCCAGCATTGACTCTTCCCACTGAGCTATCTGGAATGCTAGACAGCACCCTGATCTATTGGACAATCCTATCTGATTAGAAAACTTCCTATAAAAGCCTTGTCTCAGGTTCCTCTTTGCCAGGTTATGGTGCCTTCTCAGGCAGTGCCTTGCTCTTGATGTCTCTGCTGCCATCTGTATTTTGCTACCACTCATGATTGACCCTTGGCTTGTTCCTTGACTACTCTACTGCCTGATCCCAACCTGCAACTACTCATTACCAACCTTTTGGCTTGTTTACTGACCACACTGCTGTTTAACCCTTATCTGCTCATCCGCTACTGGACCCGGCTTGCTCACACCCTGGTAGGGCAAACCTGAGGACCACAACCTGGTACTAGCTCGCAGCTAAATCCCTCTCCACCATCAGGAGCTCTGGTGAACACATGCTAGTACTTCGAATCTGCACCTCAGGTGAGTCTGTGTCATCTGCCAGACTGCCTGCCTGTATACCTATTTTGCTGGTCGGTAGTAGTCCTGCAACTGCTATAGCTACTGGTCTTCAAGCCTGGACACCAAAATTGGGTGGTTTTTAATCTCCACAAGCTTTTTTAAGCATACACTGCAATTTACTAGAAATATTTACATTATCTCACCAAACTTCTATTAACACGACTGTTATTGAACTTCGCTTTTCTAGTGCTGTCTTACGTGTTGTACATCACCGCATTCTGTGACCGCGTGTATGCAAGACCAGTTTGAACCAACATCCGTCGGAAATGTATCCACGGTTTTGTTGTCAGAATGTCCGATCGTCTGTATGCGGCATTACAGTTCACATAGAGCAGCAAAAATGTAGTGCAGTTAACACTTCAAAACCCAGTGTAAAGATAATTAACCATATTGAAATTGCATTGCAATTCAAAATATTTACAAATGAATTGCTATCCTGACATAAAATAGATATAAAGATAGATTTACCATTTAAAATTAACTTGTACTTTACCCATTTTGGGCAAAACAAAACAAAAAACTCCCTTGAAAGCTTGTTTTCTCCAATGCTCATACTTTTCGCTGTGCTCTTTTGCCCCTCTGTATGTGACTCTCTGGGGCTGATTTACTATGCTCTGTGCGCTGCGCTGGTTCATGCCTTAATTAGTGCGCCGGGTGGAGGCTTAATTGGGCGCATGAACCAGCGTAGCAGCCGGCGCATTGAAAGTAATATGTAAAGCCGCGCCGAACTCCCTTTAGAAGTCTATGGGAGAAATCAAAAGTGTTCATTTTAAAGGCTAATCTGCTAGTTTTGTCCTAAAAAGTGTTTGGGGACCTCAGTCCTGCCCCAGGGGACATGTATCAATGTTTTTTTTTATTTTTTAAAACGGCCGTTTTTTCGGGAGCAGTGAAATTAATAATTCTTAAAATGAAACAATAAAAGTGAAATATTCCTTTAAATTTCGTACCTAGGGGGGGTGTAATGTCAGCATGTGAAATAGCGCATTTTTCCCGCACTTAGAACTGCCCCTGCACAACATGACATTCAGAAGGAAAAAAGTCATTTAAAAATTCACACGCGGCTATAATGAATTGTCGGCTCTGACAATTCTAAAGGGATTCATTCATAAAACAAACAAACAAATGTGTAGGGGTTCCCCCAAATTAAATTACCAGGCCCTTCAGGTCTGGAATGGATATTAAGGGGAACCCCGCCGTAAAAACCAAAAAAAAAAAGACATGCGGTTCCCGGCAAATATCCATTCCAGGCCCTTCAGGTCTGGTGTGGATTTTAAGGGGAACTCCACCCCAAATTGAAAAAAAAATGGCGTGGAGTCCCCCTAAAAATCCACACCAGACCCTTATCCGAGCATGTTGACCTGGCCGGCCGCAGAAAAGAGGGGGGGACAGAGTGCGGCCCCCCCTCTCCTGAACCGCACCAGGCCACATGCCCTCAACATGGGGAGGATGTCCCCATGTTGATGGGGACAAGGGCCTCATCCCCACAACCCTTGCCCGGTGGTTGTGGGGGTCTGCGGGCGGGGGGCTTATCAGAATCTGGAAGACCCCTTTAACAAAGGGGACCCCCAGATCCTGGCCCCCCCCTATGTGAAATGGTAATGGGGTACATTGTACCTCTACCATTTCACCCCAAAAAAAATGTCAAAGTGTTAAAAATGACAGTAGCCGGTTTTTGACAAATCTTTTAATAAAATCTTCTTTTCTTCTTTCCTTCGGGTTTCTTCCGCTGCTTCTTTCTTGGGTCTTCTCGTCCACATCTTGCCCGACGTCTTCTTCTATCTTCTCCGTCCGTCCTTCAGCCTTCTGGTCCCGCATCTTGCCCGTTGTCTTCTCCTGTCTTCTTCTCCGTCCGTCCGCCAGCCTCCTCGTCCGCATCTTGTGTCTTCTCCGGTCTTCTTCTCGGTCCACCAGCCTTCTCGTCCACATCTTTTTCTTTCCGGACCCAGCGTTTGAATTTGATTTGGCCGCCGTGTTGCGCTCCTGGGACCCGCCCCCCTCTGACGCCACAAGTAAACTCCTTAGAAGGTCATGTGCGTCAGAGGGAAGCGGGGTCACAGAGCGTCACACGGCGGGGGAATTCAATTTCAAACGCGCCGCCCGGAGAAGAAGATGCCGCCGCTTCCAATTGAAGTTCCCGCCGTGTCACACTCATGTGACCCCGCCCCCCTCTGATGCACATATGCCACACGCGGACTTTCATATGATTTTACCTGTGGCGTCAGAGGGGGGCGGGTCCCAGGAGCGGGAACACGGCGGCCAAATCAAATTCAAACGCTGGGTCCGGGGAAGAAAAAGATGTGGACGAGAAGGCTGGCGGACGGACGGAGAAGAAGACAGGAGAAGACAACGGGCAAGATGCGGGACCAGAAGGCTGAAGGACGGACGGAGAAGATAGAAGAAGACGTCGGGCAAGATGTGGACGAGAAGACCCAAGAAAGAAGCAGCGGAAGAAACCCGAAGGAAAGAAGAAATAATGATTTTATTAAAAGATTTGTCAAAAACCGGCTACTGTCATTTTTAACACTTTTGACATTTTTTTTGGGGTGAAATGGTAGAGGTACAATGTACCCCATTACCATTTCACATAGGGGGGGGCCAGGATCTGGGGGTCCCCTTTGTTAAAGGGGTCTTCCAGATTCTGATAAGCCCCCCGCCCGCAGACCCCCACAACCACCGGGCAAGGGTTGTGGGGATGAGGCCCTTGTCCCCATCAACATGGGGACATCCTCCCCATGTTGAGGGCATGTGGCCTGGTGCGGTTCAGGAGAGGGGGGGGGCCGCACTCTGTCCCCCCCTCTTTTCTGCGGCCGGCCAGGTCAACGTGCTCGGATAAGGGTCTGATGTGGATTTTTAGGGGGACTCCACGCCATTTTTTTTTCAATTTGGGGTGGAGTTCCCCTTAAAATCCACACCAGACCTGAAGGGTCTGGTATGGATATTTGGGGGGACCCCACGCCATTTTTTTGGGGGGGTTTTACGGCGGGGTTCCCCTTAAAGCGGGGGTTCACCCTTAGAGGGCACTTTTCCCCCTTAGATTCCTGCTCGTTTTTACTAGGGGAATCGGCTATTTATTTTAAAATATGTGCAGTACTTACCCGTTTACGAGATGCATCCTCTCCGTCGCTTCCGGGTATGGGCTTCGGGAATGGGCGTTCCTTCTTGATTGACAGGCTTCCGAGAGGCTTCCGACGGTCGCATCCATCGCGTCACGATTTTCCGAAAGAAGCCGAACGTCGGTGCGCAGGCGCAGTATAGAGCCGCACCGACGTTCGGCTTCTTTCGGCTACGAGTGACGCGATGGATGCGACCGTCGGAAGCCTCTCGGAAGGCTGTCAATCAAGAAGGAACGCCCGCTCCCGAAGACCCATACCCGGAAGCGACGGAAGAAGATGCAGCTCGAAAACGGGTAAGTACTGCTCATATTTTAATACAAATAGCCGATTCCCCTAGACCGAACGAGCAGGAAGCTAAGGGGAGAAAATTTTTTTTTTTACAAATGGGTGAACTCCCGCTTTAATATCCATTCCAGACCTGAAGGGCCTGGTAATTTAATTTGGAGGGACCCCCATTTTTTTTTATTTTTTTTTAATTATTTTTAATGAGCAATGACTGTATTCTTTATAGCCATGAGTACTTTAAACTTCCTTTTTTTTGTTTCACTTCAGAAATGACATCTTGTACAGGGACAGTTCTAAGCACGGGAAACATGCGTGTAACCCCCCTCCCCCCCTGTATGAAATTTAAAGGAATATTTCACTTTTATTATTTCACTTTAACCACTTCCATACCGCGCCTATTCTGGCACTTCTCTCCTTCATGTAAAAATGATATTTTGTTCCTGGGAAATTACTCAGGACCCCCAAACATTATATATAATTTTTTAGCAGACACCCTAGGGAATAAAGTTAGCGGTCATTTTTTATTTGATTTCCAACGGTATTTGCGCAATAATTTTTCTAACGCCTTTTTTTTTTGGCCCAAAAAAAAAAACACGGTTCATGAATTTAAAAAAAAAAAAATAGTAAAGTTAGCCCAATTTTTATGGATAATGTTAAAGATGATGTTACACCGAGTAAATAGATACCTAACTTGTCACGCTTTAATATTGTACACACTCATGGAATGGCGGCAAACTTCGGGACATAAAAATATCCATAGGCGATGCTTGTTTTTTTTTTTTTACAGGTGACCAGTTCAGAGTTACAGAGGAGGTCTAGGGCTAGAATTATTGCTCTCGCTCTAACGCACGCGTCAATACCTCACATGTGTGGTTTGAATGGTGTTTACATATGTGGGCGGGACTTACATGCATATTTGCTTCTGAGTGCGAGCTTCTAGGGACATGGGCGTTATTTTATTTTTTTGTTTGTTTTTTTTACCTCATATTTTTCTTCTTGCACTTTTTTGACACTTTTTTTGATTTTGGATCACTTTTCTTCCTATTACAAGGAATGTAAACATCCCTTGTAATAGGACTAGTGTGTGACAGGTCCTCTTTATGGAGAGAGGCGGGGTCAATAAGGCTGGAAAGCATGGTATTGAAAAAATAAATAAAAGATCTCATGCTTTCAGCTGCAATCATGTTTGTTCAGCACAGTGGTGTAGTGTATAGCACTTTGACCTAGCAGCAAAAGGGTCGCTGGTTCGAATCCAGCCCATGACACCATCTGCATGGAGTTTGCATGTTCTCCCTGTGCCTGCGTGGGTTTCCTCCCACAATATAAAAACACGCTGTAAATCGGATCCGGTCTAAATAAGCCCTAATATGCAGTAGTATATTTAGGTTTTGTTCTGCCCTAGGCCTGACTACATATCTGCACCTCCTAATAGAAAAATGACCCACCCTTTCCTGTCAAGGTCACACCCTGTTTTTGTATGACCTGCCCAGGAATTTTCAGGGGACCCACACACTAGTTCTGGGGGGGAGGGGGGCACTGGATTCCCTTAACCACTTCCATACCAGGCACTTACGCACCTTCCCGCCCAAGCCAATTTTCAGCTTTCAACACTGTCGCACTTTGAATGGCAATTGCGCGGTCATACAACACTGTACCCAAACAAAATTGGCGTCCTTTTTCCCCCACAAATAGAGCTTTCTTTTGTTGGTATTTGATCACCTCTGCAATTTTTTTTTTTGCGCAACAACTAAAAAAAGACTGCAAATTTTGAAAAAAAAAAACGTTTTTATTTTTTTAGGTTAATTTTTTTGTAAATAAGTTTTTCTCTTTCAATTACGGGCACTGATATGGCGGCACTGATGGGCACCGATGAGATGGCACTGATGGACATCGATGAGGTAGTACTGACGGGCACAGATGAGGTGGCATTGATTGGCGGCGCTGGTATGCGGCACTGATAGGCACTCATAGGCGGCACAGATGGGCACTCATGGGCGGCACTTATGGGTGGCACTGATGGATACTTATGGGTGGCAAAGGTGGGCACTGATAGGTGGGCACTGTGCATGGATGGGCACTGTGGGGTGGCACTGATGGGCACTGTGGGGTGGCACTGATGGACACTGTGGGGTGGCACTGATTTTCCCAGGTTGCCAGTCAGTGCCCATTTGTGGGCACTGATTGGCATCTTTTTTCTTTTTTTTTAATGCTTTTTTTTTTTTTTTCCATATTTTTTTTTTTTGCCCACCCTGGTGGTCCAGGGTGGGCATCCCTGGTGGTCCAGTGTGGTGATCCGAGGGGGGGCTGCGCTGATAAACAATCAGCGTGAATGCCCCCTGTCAGAAGAGCCGCCGATCGGCTCTCCTATACTCGCGTCTGTCAGACGCGAGTGAGGAAGAGCCATCGATGGCTCTTCCTGTTTACATCGTGATCAGCCGTGATTGGACACGGCTGATCACGTGGTAAAGAGTCTCCGTCTCCGTGAGAGACTCTTTACCGAGATCGGAGATGCAGGGTGTCAGACTGACACCCCGCATCACCGATCGCCGCGCTGCGTGCCCCCACAGGCGCGCGCGGCATGAAATCCTGCAGGACGTCCTGTCAGGATTGTGTAACCACTTCCCGGACGTAAATCGGCCATAGGCTGGGCGGGAAGTGGTTAATTTGCATAGTTTTTCTCTCACTTCCTGTTTGGCTATGGGGCAGGAAGTGAAGGCAAATCTCCCCAATTGGACACAGATAATACAAAATAAACTGACAGGGCCTATAACCCTCCCTCACTCTATCCAAAATTAAAGAAAATAAAAAGTGTTGATTATAGTTCTAGTCAGGGGCGGACTGACCATTGAGTCACTCGGGCACTGCCCGAGGGCCCCATGCCACTAGGGGGCCCCATCCGGGTTGCCAGGCTCAGTAAAACCAGGGACAGTATGTAAAAATCTGTGGTTTTTTTAGATCTGCCCCTGATATGTCCGAAAATGACATGCTTTTAATGTGAATATCCCAAGATTTTAGCTGCCCGCCTCTGCACTACCTCCTGGCGTGGTGGCCATCTGTAAGCCAGAGGGGCCCCATAATCTTCTATTGCCCGGGGGCCCCATGAGTTGTCAGTCCGCCCCTGGTTCTAGTTTAAGCACAAATTTCATAGTTTTATTGAGAGACCTAAGAAAATATAACCATGCCAATAGGCCAGGATACAGCTTGGCTAATATGTATGAATGTGTGTGTTAGAGCACCCCACCCAATGTTAACTAAAAAATTATTAATTTGCAAATAAGTATTATCTGATCATTTTTTGGGGATGTCTGCACCCCTGATAGTGACAACATTTGTGAGGTGTCTTCACCCTTTCTAATTCAAATTCATTCACTTCCTGTCACATAGCCAAACAGGAAGTGAGGGTAAAACCTTACTAATATATTTTCTTGGGGACACAGAGATCAATCTAAATAGTTTCCCATTATGTAAATTGCACTCTAGTATTTTGCTGTGTACACCCCAAATTATTAGGGATCTTGGACTTTGGGGTCCATTTACTAAAGGCAAATCCACTCCTACAAGTGCAAAGCAAGGAAGAAAACAAAACAACTTTGCTTCTACAGGATTGGATGTTAAAACCATCAGTGCTTCCTCTCTGATTTTCATCAACTATGCTTGTACTGCAGAGTGGCTTTGCCTTTACTAAACCCCAAACTAAATAATCATTTGGGGCAGGGATCCTCAAACTACGGCCCTCCAGCTGTTGTAGAACTACACATCCCATGATGCCTTGTAATGCACTGACATTCACAGACATGACTAGGCATGATGGGAATTGTAGTTCCTGAACAACTGGAGGGCCGTAGTTTGAAGACCCATGATTTGGGGTGTACACAGCAGTGCTGGAGTGCAATTTGCTTAATGGGGACACTAGTTAGATTGACCTGTGTCCCCAAGAAAAGACACTGGTAGGGTTTTAACCTCACTTCCTGTTCAGCTGTGTGACAGGAAGTGAAGCCAATTTTAAGAAAAGGGACACAAAGCTCAACACAAAAAAAAAATAAAACACAAGCAGGGGTTCTAACACTCACTTGGCTTCCCTCAAACACCCACAATTAGAATAGGATTGCCTTGCCCTAGATTTAAGCACAGTGCTGTAAATCAGCACTTCAAGCCTGTCCACCAATAGCAACCCCCCCCCCCCCACAGGCCATGTTTGCAGGTTTTCCTTCATCTTGCACATGTGCTTTAAAAGACAGTCTGGACAGCAATTCTTGATAAGAGAAATCCACAAAACATGTCCTGTCGGGGGTACTTGAGGGCTGAGGACCACTACAGTTAAAAGAAAATACTTACCAGTTTTTGTCTTTAAAGTCATGGGGAATAAACATGGCAAACATTTCATGATTACACACCAGGAAAGAAGCTTAGACAAAAATCACACCTAATTTGTTAGGCCCTAACCTAGTTCAGCTGCAGCTGTCAAAATATGTTGCATGAAAAAGTAACAAAAAACAAACTTCAAAATTTTAAAGTAATTTTTATTGGTCAACAAAACAAGGAAAGAAAAAAAACAAACAAACACACACAAACAAAAATACATTTCAAAACTCAAAATAAACAGATTTAAAGTCGCAACATCTTCACAATTTTTTCATAAAATAAGGCAGCAGAGACAAATACATCAAAGTGAACATCATTTAAAAATAAACAAAAACCATTGGCAAAATAAAAACCCATGCAACAAACCACATTTGTGTTCCACAACAGCATTTCTGCCTGCCCCTATGAGGGCAGCTGAGGACTGATCGATGCACGGTTTTTATAACATGTGCTAGTAATGAAGCAATTGAAATCACATGAACAAATTGCAGTCTCTAGTGTGGGTGAGCTTACACCTGGTTAATTAACCCAACCCACGCTCTATGACCATCCAAGAGATTTTCACCTTTTAAAAAGAAAGGATTTTTTCTAAGTGTTTGAGCAGACTCAGTTCATCACACATGTAGGAACCAAGCTGCAATGGCATGAGAGTTTTTTTTTTTTCCCCTGATCTCATGCTTTCCAGCCTGGCCCGGTCATTGACCAGCAATATGGTCCAGGGCTCAAGTGGTTAAAAATTAACAAAACACAAAAGTTAGCCCAATTTTTGGGGATAATGTGAAAGATGATGTTACACCGAGTAAATAGATACCTTACATGTCACGCTTTACTATTGGAAACACTCCTGCAATGGGGCCAAAATTAATTCCGTGAATATCCCCATAGGCGACCTTTTTCTTTTTTTCCAGGTTACCAGTTTATAGTTACAAAGAAGGTCTAGTGGTAAAAGTATTGCTCTCGCTCTAACGCACGCGTCAATACCTCACATGTGTGGTTTGAACGATGTTTATATATGTGGGCGGGACTTGCGTAAGTCCCGCCCACATATGTAAAAATTATTTTTACTTTTTGCTATAATAAATATCCCCAAAAATATATATTCTAAAAAATAAAAAAACCCTTAGTTTAGGCCGATACGTATTCTACATCTTTTTGGTTCCAAAAAATCGCAAATAGCGTTTAGTGTTTGGTTTTGGCAAAAGTTATAGCGTCTACAAAATATGGCTTTTTTTTGTTTTAACTAGTTATTGCGGCGATCAGCGATTTTTATCGGTACTGCGACATTATGGCGGACACATCGAACACTTTTTTGGAACCATTGGCATTTTTCTAGCGATCAGTGCTGTAAAAATGCATTGCTTACTATAAAAATGCCACTGGCAGGGAAGGGGTTAACACTAGGTGCGAGGGAGGGGTTAAATATGTTCCCTGGGTGTGTTCTAACTGTAGGGGGGGTGGGACTGACATGTGTAAATGACAGATCGCTGTTCATGAAGGGGCACTCCAGACCCCAAAAAAAAAAAATAAGGTGGGTTCCCTCCAGGTGCATACCAGGCTCTTAGGCTTGGTCTGGAACATAAGGGGTTAAACCCGCGCAAAAAAAAACAGCGTGGGGTCCCCCCCAAGATCCAAACCAAGCCCTTATCCCAGGCACGCAGTCTGGTCAGACAGGAATGGGGGTGGGGACGAGCGAGCGCCCCCCCTCCTGAGCCGTACCAGACCACATGCCCTCAACATGGGGGAGTGTGTGCTGTGGGGGAGGGGGGCACTGCCCCCCCACCCCAAAGCACTCTTGTCGATAGGGACAAGAGCCTCTTCCCGACAACCCTGGCCGTTGGTTGTCGGGGTATGCGGGCGGAGGGCTTATCAGAATCTGAGAGGCCCCTTTAATAAAGGGGCCCCCAGATTCCGGCCCCCCACCCTATGTGAATGAGTATGGGGTACATTGTACCCCTACCCATTCACCTGGGGAAAAAAATGGAAAAAAATAATACACCACACACATTTAAAAATTAATTTATTAGTCAGCCGGGGGTCTTCTGCCGGGGCCCCCCACCACCACCCCATTAGGCCCCGGGCTTCGCCATCTTCTGCCGGAACCCCCTTCACCAGTGAGGCTCCTGCCTTTGGGGGAGGGTCCCGGGCTTCTACGACGGTTTCTGCGGGGGGGTGCACTGGCACCCCGCCCCCGTCTTCAGCGCCGTAATTCACCGGGACCCCCTTCACCAGTGAGGCTCCTGCCTTTGGGGGAGGGTCCCGGGCTTCTACGACGGTTTCTGCGGGGGGGGTGCACTGGCACCCCACCCCCGTCTTCAGCGCCGTAATTCACCGGGACCCCCTTCACCAGTGAGGCTCCTGCCTTTGGGGGAGGGTCCCGGGCTTCTACGACGGTTTCTGCGGGGGGGGGTGCACTGGCACCCCACCCCCGTCTTCAGCGCCGTAATTCACCGGGACCCCCTTCACCAGTGAGGCTCCTGCCTTTGGGGGAGGGTCACGGGCTTCTACGACGGTTTCTGCGGGGGGGGGGTGGCACCCCACCCCCGTCTTCAGCGCCGTAATTCACGTGTCTAATTGTACGGTGTCTTCCACCGGGGGGCGACACCCGCGGGCTTCTGCGATGCCTTCCGCTTCTGCCTGTCTCCTCCGCGGAGCACAGGGCTTGTCTCCGCTGTCTTCTCCCTTCTCTTCCATTCGATGTTGACACGACGAGGTCCGGCGCTGGAATGCCGTCTGAGCAGCGGGCATGGACTTATATAGGGCAATGCCACCATGTGACCTCAACCCATGTGACATCACATTCCCATCATGCCCAGGGAATGTGATGTCACATGGGTTGAGGTCACATGGTGGCATTACCCTATATAAGTCCATGCCCGCCGCTGACACGGCATGTCAGCGCGGAACCTCGTCGTGTCAACATCCAATGGAAGAGAAGGGAGAGGACAGCGCAGACAAGCCCTGTGCTCCCGGAGGAGACAGGCAGAAGAAGGAAGAGAGAAGAAAGAAGAAAGCCCTGGCTCCGCGGGGGAGCCAGGCAGAAGAGGGAGCAGAGAAGACAGAAGAGAAAAGACCTGGGAGTTGGCGCACCCCCGGCAGAAGACCAGGAAGACCGGAACCCTGGCGGAAGGCACCGGAAAGACCGGGGGGATAGGCGCCATCCCCCGGCAGAAGACCCCGAAGTCCGGATGCCCCCCCTAATGTAAAAGAGCTTAAATGGGGTGGGGGTATACGGCGGAAGGCTCCGGAGAGGACCGAGGGATGGCGCCCTCCCCCGGCAGAAATCACCGAAGCCCAGGGTCCCGGCGGAAGATCGGGAGAGAAGAAACCCCCCCTTGTAAGAGAGCTAAAGAAGAAAGGGGGGGCTCCGGAACAGATTAATAAAATATTTTATTGTGTGGTGTTTTATTTTACTTTACACTTTCCCCCATGTGAATGGGTAGAGGTACGATGTACCCCATACTCATTCACATAGGGAGCTCGCAGATTCCGATTAGCCCCGCCCGCATACCCCGACAACCAATGGCAAGGGTTGTCGGGAAGAGGCTCTTGTCCCTATCGACATGGGGGCAAGAGTGCTGTGGGGTGGGGGGGCAGTGCCCCCCTCCCCCACAGCACACACTCCCCCATGTTGAGGGCATGCGGTCTGGTACGGCTCAGGAGGGGGGGGCGCTCGCTCGTCCCCACCCCCATTCCTGTCCGGGCCAGACTGCGATTTCAAGTTTGAAATTTGGCGCGGAGTTCCCCTTCATGGCTGAAAACAGCTCGGAGATTCCCGTGCGCCGCGTCACGCAGCGCATTCACGGGTACGCCGCTTGGTATTTACCAAGATTTTCACGGCATACTGACAAGGCGCACGGGAAGCGCCAAAATTTCTCTCTGCGCATGCCCAGTATGCAAATGAACCTCCCGAGGTTCAGGTGCACTGTGCAAGCGTACGGGGATCTGTTTTCAAAAAACACTTTCCCTTTCAATTCGGCCCGCCAAACACTTCAAAACACATGTCACTTCACTTCCCCTGCATCCCCCCACCTCCCCCCTAATAAACTCCCGCCCAAACCCCCGCAATTTACATTTCGATGTGCCGTGCGCCAGGTCTGTACTGGTGCACAATGCACCCTCTCCTGGGTGCACGGAGCACATTAGTAACTAGGGAAATACACTGCACTAGCAGCGTATTTCTTTAGTAAATGGCAAAACGGCTGCTACTCCTGCTTTTACTCCATGAGTCATGGAGTAAAGGCTTGGTAAATCAGCCCCCCTTTCTCCTATAATGCAACATTAGGCTGGAGAACTGCCATGTGGGGCAAGGAGAGGGTCCTCTGCCTAGTCTTATCGTCAGCCTAGACCAATCTTACTCAGGGCTTTTTCATCTGGATTCTGCATGTAAACAGGGATCACTCTGAATTTAAAGTGCAGTTAAAGGCAAAACTTATATTTTCAGTTTGTGCATGATGTGTGGAAGGGTAAGGTTTTAATTGTTGGTTGTGTCCCCCAATGAACACATGTATGTCCCTATTGTGTCACCAATGGATACATTCATCTTTTTCTATCTGTCTGGTGACCATTGCCCCCCGGTAAACAAAGGGGAATTCAAAATTGTAAATTGCCACCAGAGAATGTCTAAGATGAGATTTCCCTTCACTTTGGAGATATGTCCTCTTTCTTCTGGGTTTCCAGGACAGGAAGTGAAAGGAAATCTACGCTAACAGCAAAAAACAAATGTGATAGGGGTTCTTGACCCTTCCCTACTCTGTCAAAAACTGAGAAATGTTTAACTATACATACACTTTAAGTATCAGCAGAAGGGGACAGCCATCAAACCAGCTCACCTTGCTGTGCTGATAGACATTTTCAGTTTGCAGTGGACATTGTGCAGACCTTATTTCCGGAGCCATAAATAGAATTACACCGGTAATATCAGAAGGTGTGAAAATGAGAATTAGTCATTAGGAAAGTTATTCTGTACAGCTGAAAATAATTTGATATTCATTTGTGTAAAAATAAATTACAAAGACCCTAACTGCTAAACTAGAAGGACTATAACAGTACCAGTTATGTTAAAAAGTATCAAAGATACAGTATTTATTATACAGAATACAATTATTGAAAAAACATGAAGTTGTACATATGTACCACAAACATGACATCAAAAAATGAACAAAAATATGTTCGTCTTGGTGTTGATTATCACAAACACCACATCTGTGGGGGATGTAAGACTTGCTCCAACGCAGGTTTCGAGGAGCATAGCCCGCTTCTTCAGGAAATTTACAACACAGTTGTACACTAGAATGAACAATATAAATATTAGTCAAGATCACATCTTATCTCTCAGTATAGTGGCCTAGAGATCTATTGCCTTGAAGGATCTATAAAATATCTATATAGTCTTCATACAGTCAGCGGCCATCAACTCCTGATCAGATGGGACAGTCCACGCACAATTTGTAAAGGAACCAGGCTCCTACAGGTGAAACTCGAAAAATTTGAATATCCTGCAAAAGTTCATTTATTTCACTAATGCAAGTTAAAAGGTGAAACTAATATATGAGATAGACTCTGTCACCATCAGGCGTCTGGCTTGAAGACCAATTGCAATAGCAGTGGCAGGACAGGCATACAGGCAGTAACTTCTGGCAGATGACACAGGCTCCCCTGAGGTGCGGAGCCTAAGTGCTAACCGGTGTTCACCAGAGCTCCTGATGGTGGAGATGGATTTTGCTGCGTGTTAGCACCAGGTCGCGGTCCTCAGGATCGCCCCACGAGGAGGTGAGTCCAATAGCAGATAAACAGACAAGGATGAAACAGCAGTGTGGTCAGTAAACAAGCCAAGGGATCAATCACAAGTGGCTGCCGGTTGGGATCAGGCAGTAGAGTAGTCAACAAACAGGCAGAGGGTCAAACATGGGTGGTTGCAGATTGGAATCAGGCAGTCGAGTAGTCCAGGAACAGGCCGATGGTCAAACGTGGATGGTTGCAGGTTGGGATCAGGCAGCAAGAAAGACAACAGCAAGGCACTGACAGGGAAGGCACAATAACCTGGCAAAGAGGAAGTGCTGAGACAAGGCTTTTATAGGAAGTTCATTGGAGGAGCAAGGGGTTCAAGGTTCAACAGCAATCAAGACACCAAGCAGAGTAGTCTAATGGATCAGATAGTTTTATCCAGCAGATCAGACAAGGAACTGTCCAGCATCCCAGATAGCTCAGTGGGAAGATTCAATACCAGACACAGACGAGGTCCCAGGTTCAAGCCCAGGTCCTGACAGACTCATTACATGCAAAGCAAGATAGTTCAAGCTGTAATTTGTCATAAATGTGATGATTATGGCTTATAACTCATGAAAACCCCAAATCCACAATCTCAGAAAATTTGAATATTTCATGCAATCAATAAAACAAGGATTGTACATAGAACAATATCGGACCTCTGAAAAGTAGAAGCATGCATATGTACTCTGGGCCCCTTTTGCAGCAAATACTGCCTTAATGCGGCGTTGCATGGAAGCTATCAGCCTGTGGCACTGCTGAGGTGTTATGGAAGACCAGGATGCTTCAATAGCGGCCTTCGATTCTTCTACATTGTTTGGTCTCATGTCTCTCATCTTTCTCTCGGCAATGCCCCATAGATTCTCTATGGGGTTCAGGTCAGACGAGTTTGCTGGCCAATCAAGCACAGTGATCCCACGGTCATTGAACCGGGTTTTGTTGCTTTTGGCAATGTGGGCAGGTGCCAAGTTCTGCTGGAAAATGAAGTCAGCATCCCCATAGAGCTCATCTGCGGAAGGAAGCATGAAGTGCTCCAAAATCTCCTGGTAGATGGCTGTGGTGACCCTGGACTTAATGAAGCACAGTGGACCAACACCAGCAGATGACATGGCTCCCGAAATCAACAAATAAAATAAAAAAAATTCTCTCATCAGAAAAGAAGACTTTGGACCACTGAGCAACAGACCAGGATTCTAAGAAGCTGCAATAGACCTTAGTACTAAGTACATTACAGAGCTGTGCTAATTCAAAAATTAAATAACAGTGAATACATTTACAAATATGCAATTATTATGAAGCCAAAAAGGTCTATTTTTAATCATAGCACCCTCTAGTGTGCTAGAATAGATTTTTCTGTAGTCTAGGAAAATGTTTCAGGCTTGGCTGGCAGCCAGGCCTGCGTTTTGTTATCTGGGTCAGGTGAGTGACTCAAGGAGGGCTGGATGACTCACAGGCAGCATCTCTAAGACCTCCACCTACTTTTCAAACCTGCTGGAAACTTCCAGAAGAATGGAAGTGGAGGTGGGGAAGAGCTGTCTGGAGTATTCTAAAGGGGTCTGACTAATCCCCAACAGAGGGATTGGCAAGGGGCAGGCACCCTCAAATACTCTGGGTCAGCCCAACTGGGGCAGTGGAGTTTGGGTAGAAGCTGGAGTGTTAGGCTGTTAGTGGCCCTTGAGGGTAGCCTCCTAGTCTGGAGAAGGGGGGATGGCCTGGGCTCGAGTGTGGAAGGGACCCTCTTCATGACACACAGGGGTGTCCTGACCGGAAGTACAGGAGGAGAAATACAGTAGGAGAACACTGCTTGGCAAATCTCACAGGAGGAAGACAGCCAGGTGGGCTTGTGAGTGTTACAGTTGGGGAGGACTGAGAGGCAGCCTGAGAGGACTGGAAGAGAACAGTCTGGCATGGATGCAGAGTCAGTCTGGGAAGACTGTGAAGGTTTAGCCAAGAAGGCTGGAGAAAGGGGTAGCTGCAGCCAGGTGTGCTAGCAGTGCCAGAAAAGGTGGTGCTGGGATCAGTAGCCACAGAAGGACAGCTGGGCACTACGATTTTGCTACACAATCAGGGGGGCCGCAGATCCTGCCTGTTAAGGGCTTTTGCTATTAATTTGACTGAGCCTTTTGTCAGATCACCCAACAGTGTGCAGCAGGTCCTGGGAGTTGTAGTGCTGCAATCAAGAGTTGTGCAGCAACCAGAAGAGAAGTGTACATATGGACTGTAAATAGTTGTGTACCTGAAGATTCCTTTTTTCCTTAACAATTAAGGACCGCCTAACGTCGATATACATCGCGACCCGGTCCGAAGCTCCGTGACCGCGCCCGCGCCCGCAGGACCCGCGGACCCGATTGCCGCTGGTGTCCCGCGATCGGTCACAGGAGCTGAAGAACGGGGAGAGGTGTGTGTAAATACACCTTCCCCATTCTTCACTGTGGCAATGTCAGTGATTGTCTGTTCCCTGATATAGGGAACGACGATCACTGACGTCACACGTCCAGCCCCGCCCCCTACAGTTATAAACACACATGAGGTCACACTTAACCCCTTCAGCGCCCCCTAGTGGTTAACTCCTAAACTGCAATTGTCATTTTCACAGTAATCAGTGCATTTTTTTAGCACTTTTCTCTGTGAAAATGACACTGGCCCCAAAAATGTGTCAAAATTGTCCGATGTGTCCGCCATGATGTCGCAGTCATGAAAAAAATCGCTGATCGCCGACATTAGTAGTAAAAAAAAAATATTAATAAAAATGCCATAAAACTATCCCCTATTTTGTAAACACTATACATTTTGCGCAAATCAATCGATAAACGCTTATTGCAATTTGTTTACCAAAAATAGGTAGAAGAATACGTATCGGCCTAAACTGAGAAAAAATAATGTTTTTTTTATATCTTTTTTGGGGATATCTATTATAGCAAAAAGTTAAAAATATTGAATTTTTTTCAAAATTGTTGCTCTATTTTTGTTTATAGCGCAAAAAATAAAAACCGCAGAGGTGATCAAATACCACCAAAAGAAAGCTCTATTTGTGGGAAAAAAGTACACCAATTTTGTTTGGGAGCCACATCGCACGACTGCGCAATTATCAGTTAAAGCGACACAGTGCCGAATCGCAAAAACTGGCCAGGTCCTTTACCTGCATAATGGTCCGGGTCTTAAGTGGTTAAAAGTGGGCAGCCCATAACATCCTGATCCCTATCCAAGTTTATTCCCCTCAATAAAACATAAGACAAAGCACTGTATTGTAATTTGACTCAAGTGTGCTGTGAGGATGTGGTGTGCCTAGCTGTGCAGGGTGAGGGAGCCCTTTCTACTTTTGGCTCCTTAGGGGTGCGCCAAATAGCAATAAAGTCCACGTGCATGAACAGAACTTCTTCTCAAAAATTTCATGAATATGTATCTATCCCCAATGGCATGTATAGCATCCTTGTGCAGAACCTCTCCTCAGGTAGACCTTCTATCTCTGGAAAGGTCCAATAGGCTCAGATCTTAAATTGACCAAGACATAGATCTCTCTGGAGTGGCTTTACAACACTCTCTGTAGGAAGCCAGGAATAGTGGTCCTCTGCCAAAACAACCTCCCCATAGACCGTTGTGAGTTAAATAAAATGATTATTTTGTGTTTATGTTACTTTTCTCCTAAACCACTCAAATATTGGTTTTCTTTCTTAAATTGTTTTATTTATTTTATTTCTTGAGATATATATGTGTGGGTGTATTACAAGACTGTTAATATCCTTAAAATAAGTTATTACAGAGTTACAGTAAATCTCAGCTCGGAGTGAAAACAAGAGATAGATGGTTTAACTATTAAGTGAAGACAGTGAGGGAGTGAGTATTACCGCGCTACCAAGAAGTTAAGGGAAGGGAAAAAAGGAAGGGGGTACGGCTGCGGCACTGAAAGGTGTATCAGACCATAATAGATATAAAGAAAAGGGTAGTGCTGCGCTGTAAATAGGGAATGGGGTACAGGAAGTGTAGAGGAAGTGTAGCAAATCCTTATATGTAAAAAGATACAGTCTGACTAATGATCAAAATGACAATGTGAAAAAATATTGACATCAAAGTTAACGTGCTACAGTGCAGCTAATCCAGCTGGCAAAATTAGGGTAATAAAAACGTGACAGTGCTAGTATCATACAGTGTAATACAATAATAATTGGTGTACTGTTAACCAATGGGGTGTACAGCGTGCATAACACAACACAAAACAGTGACTGAAATAAAAAAGTTAAATGTCAATGCAACAAAAAGCCTATAAGCATAATGAAGGAAAAATCCAAAAATAA
This sequence comes from Rana temporaria, assembly GCF_905171775.1. Lineage (NCBI taxonomy): Eukaryota > Metazoa > Chordata > Amphibia > Anura > Ranidae > Rana > Rana temporaria. The sequence continues at coordinate 95,078,485 of NC_053501.1, forward strand.
AAGTGCAGGTGTAGATGCCAAAATAACGTGAAGAAAAAGTAGGTTTCTGGTGTTCTCTTCAAAATAAGTGAGGATGTCCCCTTACCTTACTGCTGTAAGGTAACAGCATATCAGCCTAAATACACTTTCTGGTCGTATCCGCATAGGATGTTATTCGGATGGACTGTAATTGAAGAGATAGATCCCTCTCGGTAATCACGTCCGAGAAATGACAGTGACTCGCACCCAGGGAGATAAAGTACCAATAGTGCAGTATTGTTTTAAAAAGGTTTATTAACAAAATAATACACTAGGGTACTCACATAGCTGTGATAAAATCAGGCATGTAAAATGAAAGAGTGCGTTCGCCGACGTCACCTCCGGTACCTCTTGGTGGACTCTTGGTTACAATCAAAATTTCAGTCACTGTTGTGTGTTGTGTTATGCACGCTGTACACCCCATTGGTTAACAGTACGCCAATTATTATTGTATTACACTGTATGATACGTTAATTTTGATGTCAATATTTTTTCACATTGTCATTTTGATCATTAGTCAGACTGTATCTTTTTACATATAAGGATTTGCTACACTTCCTCTACACTTGTACCCCATTCCCTATTTACAGCGCAGCACTACCCTTTTCTTTATATCTTTTAACCTCTTGACCACCGCCCCATGGTAAAAAGACGTCCTCTTTTTAAAGATGGATATCTCGGTAACGGCAGCAGCTGCTGCCACAACCGAGATATCCATCTCTTCAGTGGGCGGTCCTGTACACGATAACGGTGGTCTCCGTGGCGTATTCACCACGAGATCGCCGTTATCGGTGGCGGGAGAGGGCCCACCCCTCCCGCCGCTCTCCCGCGCCCTCCCCCGCTTACCAGAGCCGTCGGTAGGCGGAGGCGATCGGGTCCGTTCGGCAGCTGACTGGGGATGCAAGTGAGGGAAAAATCGCCCCCACCCGTCCCCATAGCTCTGCTGGGTGGAAGTGATGTCAAAACGTCAGTCCCGCCCAGCATCTTAACCTCTTGACCACTGGGCACTTAAACCCCCTTCCTGACCAGACCAATTTTCAGCTTTCAGTGCTCTCACAATTTGAATGACAATTACTCAGTCATACAACATTGTACCCATTTGAAATTTTTGTCCTTTTTTTCACACAAATAGAGCTTTCTTTTGGTGGTATTTGATCACCTCTGGGTTTTTTATTTTTTGCGCTATAAAAGAAAAACAACTGAAAATTCTGTAAAAAAATAAATAAAATCTAGTTTCTGTCATATTAGCAGGTTATTTCTCACACACAGCATATGCATACCACAAATTACACCCCAAAACACATTCTGCTATTCCTCCCGAGTATGGCGATGCCACATGTGTGAGACTTTTACACAGTGTGACCACATACAGAGGCCCAACATGCAGGGAGCACCATCAGGCGTTCTAAAGCACCCAGACCAATTCTGACATTTCTCTCCTACACGTAAAAATCATAATTTATTTGCTAGAAAATTACATAGAACCCCAAAACATTATATATGCTTTTTTAGCAAAGACCCTAGAGAATACAATGGCGGCCGTTACAACTTTTTATCTCGCATGGTATTTTCGCAGAATTTTTTTGTGCTTAAAAAAAAAAAACAGTAAAGTTAGCCCAATTTTTTTTCATAATGTGAAAGATGAAGTTACGCAGAGTAAATAGATACCCAACATGTCACACTTCAAAATTGCGCACACCCATGGAATGGCGCCAAACTTCGCTACTTAAAAATCCCCATAGGCGACGATTTAATTACTTTTATTGGTTACATGTTTTTAGTTACAGATGAGGTCTAGGGCCAAGATGATTGCTCTCGCTCTAACGTTCGCAGAGATACCTCACATGTGTAGCTTGAACACAGTTTTCATATGTGGGCGGGACTTACGTATGCGTTCGCTTCTACATGCGAGCACACGGGGACAGGGGCGCTTTAAAAAAATGGGTATTGCAGAGTATTGGGGTATTGCAGAGTATCGCGCAGGGTATTGCAGAGTATTGGGGTATTGCAGAGTATTGGGGTATTGCAGAGTATTGGGGTATTGCAGAGTATTGGGGTATTGCAGAGTATCGCGCAGGGTATTGCAGAGTATTGAGGTATTGCAGAGTATTGGGGTATTGCAGAGTATGGCGCAGGGTATTGCAGAGTATTGGGGTATTTCAGAGTGTTGCGCAGGGTATTGCAGAGTATTGAGGTATTGCAGAGTATTGGGGTATTGCAGAGTATCGCGCAGGGTATTGCAGAGTATTGGGGTATTGCAGGGTATTGCAGAGTATTGCACAGGGATAGCTGAGCTGGGATGGATGGCTGGATCTGTGACTGCAGTTGTCACAGATCCAGCCCTCAGTGCTGCTGCTGCTGACACCCGCTCCCCCCCCCTCCTCTCACACTGTACCAAACGGTACAGGGAGGAGAGGGAGGAACCGGCGTCATCAAAAGTTTGTTTACAAGTGATCGCTCCGTCATTTGATGGAGCGATCACGTGGTAAACAGCCGCTATCAGCGGCAATTTACCGCGAACCGTGATGCGCCGGGTCTTCTAGACCCGGCGCTCACGGATGATTCCAGGAGCGCGCCCCAGGGGGCGCGCGAGTGGAGGATTCTGGGAGGACATCCCAGGGACGTCCTCCCAGAATAACTCGACCGCGCTGTAGCAGTAAAATGTCTATGGCGCGGTGGGCAAGTGGTTAAAGAAAAATTTTTTTTTGTCATTTGAAAAAATTAGTTTAAATTTTTTTTCTAGCATGCCATCCAGCATACTAGCGCGAGCTACAGTATGCCTTTATTTTATTTTTTTGCGCCGTACTCACAGTTTAATCCCTCAGACTCCCCGCGGGGAGTAGGCGTTCCTATGCAGAGGGAAACATGATTGACGGCCGGCTATGGCGCATCACGCTTCCCGAAAATAGCCAAAATAGGACTTGGCTCTTCACGGCGCCTGCGCAGTCAGCTCCTAGTCTGTGCGCAGGCGCCGTGAAGAGCCGAATCCTACTCCGGGAGTCTGAAACTTAACTAAGGGATTAAACTGTAAGTACGGCGCAAAAATAAATAAATAAAGGCATACTGTAGCTCACGCTAGTATGCTGGATTTCATGGTAGAAACTTGTTTTTTAGGGTGAACCACCACTTTAAGTCTAAACATGAGATCTGCGGATTTTTTTACGTAGTTTGCGTAAGGCTTTTTTCGGCGTAACGTTACTTCTGCTATATGAGGCATAGCCAATGTTAAGTATGGACGTCGTTCCTGCGTCGAATTTTTAAAATTTTACGTCATTTGCGTAAGTCGTTCGCGAATAGGGCTTTGCGTAAATTACGTTTACGTCAAAAGCATTGACTATTTGCTACGTGATTAGGAGCATGCGCACTGGGATACGTTCATGGCCGGTGCATGCGCCGTTCGTGAGAAACGTCATTTGCGTGGGGTCATGTTTTATTTACATAAAACACGCCCACCTCTTGACAATTTGAATTTGGCGCGCTTACGCCGGCAGATTTACGCCGCCGCAACTTACGGAGCAAGTGCTTTGTGAATAATGCACTTGTCCGTCTAAGTTGCGGAGGCGTAGCGTAAATAGGATATGCTACGCCCGCACAAACTTACTTCCCCCTACCTGAATCTAGCCCTATATATGGACTGACCAATCAGATGTGCTCATATGAATAATGTCATTTTGTCTATAAAGCTGTTCTGGCAATAAAGTTCCCTCTCTTGACGTTGGACGGTGAAGGATGTAGACTAAACTTCCCTCTTGTCTGCGTGTTTCACTATTATGAATTTGGGTCAGAGGTAGAATGGTTATGCTCTAGAGTTGTGCTGTCCTTATCACCGTGTATATGGATACAGAAACAGAATGTGCCGATAGTGTGAAACCTTCTTGGATGTTTTATTAAAAATGTAAAATCTCGCTTACACGTACATCATATAAATGAACAGAATGCCAAACACTGTACAGTTTATTCGCCGGCATACAACACGTGCACTTCCACATCGCTCCCAACTGTCCCTGATTTCAAGGGACTGTCCCTGATTCGGAGCATTTGTCCCTCATTTTGGTCTGATCTATATAGATGTATATAAAATGCACTTTTTGTCTTTCAAAAAGTGTATTCCAGTGCTTAACCTATCATCCAATTATTAAATTGCTGTATTTGTAAATTTTAAAAGCCAATATAAAGGAATTATAGTGGTAAAAAAAGCCTGTGTAGATTTAATAAACTTTTTTTAGGGTTAATTCTCCTGTAAGGGTGTGTGGAAAGGGGGCGTGTCTATTCCTACATATGTTTACTAGTAGGTGTCCCTCATTCCCATCTCAAATTGTTGGGAGGAATGCTTCCAGGATTGATAGAGACACGATGATGTCAGCACACAGCTCTGCCCTACCTATTTTGTCACACGTGACATTGTCCGGGGCACAGACGCCATGCTGCGTCAATGCTGTTTATATCCCCAAAGAGTATCCAGACCTCGTTATGAGTCACGGTCGTCCTGGTTGTAATAGCCAGGACTCAAATTAAATCGCAACCATCTTTGTTGCAAAAGCAGAGGCTCGATGTGGAAACAATCACAAAGGATCATAAATCCAGGGCTCGGTATACAGTACATTCTAACGGATTTAAAGTCCAGGCCTCAATATCAACGTTAATATATTCTAAAAATGTCTTGTAACATCGCCAACAGGTGGAATTATATAAAGTCATAAATACACAAAAAAGACCTTAGCATGAAGGGCATGCTCCTCCTGCCCAAGCGCCCAGGATCTAATAGGACCTAATGGAGCAAGTCACTCTCAATGTCATACTGACTTGCTTTGTTCTATGTAGGCTGTGTCCAACAAAGTGATATGTAGCCCAACATTTGCCTGCATCCTTCCAGCCAAATGCCTCTCTCCAGAGACCCAGGAGGTGGGAAGGAGTAGTGTTTCTTGGGTTAGTAATATTGCTCTTAATGGCCACCAGTAAAAAAAGCTGCACGTTGGCCAGCAAGAGGTTTCACTGACCACCAAGGGGGCAAGCCGACCAAGAAGGGAGCACACTGACCAGCAAAGGGGTACATTGACCAGAAAGGTGGCACACTGACCATCAAAGAGGTACTCTGACCAGCAAAGGGAACACTAAATACCAAAGGGCTTAGAGACAGGCAAGGGTGCAAATTGACCACAGGGAACATAGGGCCTAATCCACAAAAACCCGGCGCAACGTAACTTTTGCCATTTAAGTTACACCGCCGCAAAATCTCTACCTAAGTGCCCGATCCACAAAGCACTTACCTAGAAATTTTGAGCGGTGTAACTTAAATCCGTCCCGCGCAAGGCGTTCCTAATCTAATGGGGCGAGTCCCATTTAAATTAGGCGGGCTCCCGCGCAGGATGTACTGCGCATACTCCCGACGTCATTTTCCCGACGTGCATTGCGCGAAATTACGTTACGCCGAGTTTTGGGAATCGCGGCGGGTAAAAAAAGTTGCGTCGGGAAAAAAAAGAGATGCGGCGGGAAAAAAAAATTGAAAAAAAAATTTGACAGCGTCGCGGGAAAGAAGGGTCTACTTTTACATGGTGTACTAACTTTACACCTTGTAAAAGCAGCCCTAATTTTGCGACGGCAAACTAATACTTACGGAGAAAAAACGAAGCGTAAAAGCTTTGTGGATCTCCATAAGTGCTAATTTGCATACCCGAAGCGGCATTTCGACGAGAAATGCCCCCAGCGGCGGATGCGGTACTGCATCCTAAGATCCGACAGTGTAAGTCCCTTACACATGTCGGATCTTCTGTCTATCTATGTGAAACTGATTCTGTGGATCAGTTCCATAGATAGAAACAGGGATACGACGGCGTATCAGTAGATACACCGGCGTATCCGTTTTGTGGATCAGGCCCATAATGACCAGTAAGGGGCACACTGACCACCAAGGGGGCATAAAGACTGGGAGTGACGAAGCAGTGGCATTTTAGTGCACATTCCAAAGACAAGTAAGTATAATGCTTGCTGATGTGTAGAAGTGAATCTGTGACCCTTCTCTCACAGGCTTCTTATCCAAAAAATGTTCCAGAGGAGAAATCTTAAATGAGAATATTCAGTTTTCTACATGTAATGCCCAAACATAACTACAGGGTGAGAAAAACGACTACAAATCAGAATATAAAGGTTACATTAGAATTCTGCTCCCTAGTTGTAGAATCCAAATATCACCACACAGTGGCAGAAAACAATTACCATACTTATCAAAATGCAATAGTAAATTATGTTTCATAACTAGAGAATCTGAATTTAAGCACACAAGGAGAAAGAATCAGAAGGAGGAAGAGAAGGCAGAAGGTTATCGGACCAGAAAATAGAATGCAACACCTAGTGGTTGCATTTGGGTACTCTTAATGTTACATGCTGAAAAGTGATCATTTTATGTTCGCTTGTGGAGATAGTTGGGTACTATAAATATGCAACTGAATATAGTGTTACATTCTGATAACTAATTAATTTCGGATGATGGTACATTTTATTTTGATTTAATTAACTCAATCTGAGGCTATACTCAAATTCTATGCATATTCTGATAACTGTTTATTTTTGCCACCTTGTTATGACATTTGGATACTACAAGTATGGAACTGAATATATTGTTACATTCTGATAACAACAGTTTTTTTTTGTTTTGTTTTTTTACCACCTTGTGGTGACATTTGGGTACTACAAGTATTAAACTGTATTATTTATGTTGCATGCTGATACATGATAATCATCATATTTGGGTACTGCACATATGAAACTGAATATACAGTAATGTTACATTCTGATAACTGATTATTTTTTGCCTCATGGTGACATTTGTGTACTACAAGTATTAAACTGTATATAACTGTAAACTGTATACTGTATATTCTTATTGGTACATGCTGAAAAGTGATCATTTTCTGTCATCTTGCGGTGACATTTGGGTACTACGCCTATTGTATTAAATATTCTGTTACATGTTGTGGTAACATTTGGGTACTACAAGTATGCAACCGAATACATTCTGATAAATGATTATTTCCTGCAATCTTCTGGTGACATTTGGTTACTACACGTATGGAAATGTATAGTTAGTGTTACATGCTGAGTGATCATTTTCTGCCACCTTGTGGTAACACTTGGGAACTACAAGCATGGAACTGAATATTCCTATTTAAAAGAGAAGTTTTTTATTTTTTATACTTACCTATGTAGATGGGAAGTCGGGATAACGAGCTGCCCCGACTGATGGCAGTGACGTCAGCGGAGAGCGGACTTCAGACTTCTCTCCACTAAAAACGGGTCACAGGAGTGCAAAACGAATTGCACTTCAGTGACCCAGAGGAGAAGCCCAGCCTAAAAAGCTCAGACTGGACTTCTCCTTTAATGTTTTATGTTTTATTTAATGTTTTATTCTGATAACTGCCACCTTGAGGTGACATTTGGGGTACTACAGGTTTAGAACAGTATATTCTTAATGTTACATGCTGATATTTGGGTACTACACGTATGGAACTGAATATACAGTAATGTTACAGTCTGATAACGGACAATTTTCTGCCACCTTGTGGTGTCATTTGGGTACTACAATTATGGAACTGAATATTCCTATTTAATGACCAAATCTCATTCTCACTCCTAGAAAGTTCTTATTTTATCAGTAGAACCTTATTTATTGCTTCAGAAATTCAGGTTGCATCCCATCCACTAAGTATTGTACAGCAGAACTTTTTATGCAGGTTTATTTATTGCATTTTTGAATACCCCAGTGGTCTTTTCACTACATTTCATTCATTCATTTTTATTTTACTGCATACATATGATGTCATTATTTTTATGTTTTAATGTATTAATCAGTTTACACCAAACCTACTTTATAAATTTGATTAAATGTAATATTTTTGGTGTGTATATATATATATATATATATATCAATAAAACACCAGTGGGTCAAGGTCCTGAAGGATATCTTAGTGCCAAAGTTTCACATTTGAGTAGTTGGTGGGTATGTTGTCAAATTCCTCAACTGAATTTACAGAAAAGTCATATGTGTTTCCAGGGTTCCCCATAATTAGTTTTTCTTTTACCTCCTGAAATCAAACTAGTGCCCTATTATAACATATCCATATAAATGAAGGACAACAAACAAGTTAAATTCATGAGTTAATCTCTCCCTAGGCCCTCACTATCCATAGGCCTCTTCTGTGGTCCTAAGACAGGCAATTCTGATACAGTTCAATTTACAAAAATGTGTTGCTCACTGTTAGTGCATTTATAACTGAAAGATGTACAGTATTGTATCTACATTGGATTTTGTTATCAAATTATAAATGTTAGGAAACATCTTAAGTATGTGTAATGTGATAGAGGTAAAGGTCAACTATGAGCCTGTATGACTTGCGTGGCCAAATTGATATTGTTCTAATTGGGGGAACCTTACTTCTTCACTTACCTATTTTTTCAGTATGTCACTTTGCTACCCCACTCAGAACTTCTACAAAGGTGGGTTGCAGTAACATAGATTAGTGTGAAGATTCCGCACTCCTATAATCAGTAAAATAGCCTCAGCCTCAACTCTTATCTCGGGCACATCCCCTGATGTGTTTTTTTTTTTGTCTATGTTACTGCAACCCTGGGTGTGTACTTCAGATACTGGTACCCTAATAGTGCGGATCACTGGATTGGTATTGCCAATGCTTGAAGCCGCACTCCAAGTCCTTTTAAAAAGGTGGGGTTGGGTTAAAGGTGTGGATAGCTGGTTATCCCCAACTTCCATTTTTTTTTAGTTTTTTAATTTCATGTGACATTCATCATGCAGTTGAGTTGTAAGGTAGGTTGAGATTGTGTGGGTATGTAGATATAGATGTGTCTATTAGGTGGATTCAGAGAGAGTTAGGCCGGCGTATTAGTAGATACGCCGACCTAACTCGGAATCTGCGCCGTCCTAAGTTTAAGTGTATTCTCAAACTGAGATACCTAGCTAAGATACGATAGCCTGCGCCGTCGTATCTTAGGGTGCAATATTTAGGCTGGCCGCTAGGTGGCGCTTCCATTGAGTTCGGCGTAGAATATGTAAATGACTAGATACGCCGTTTCCGTAAGATATATGCCGCCTAAATATAAAGATGCCCCCTAGGTGGCGTAGCCAATGTTAAGTATGGCCGTCGTTCCCGCGTCGAAATTTGAAAATTTTACGTCGTTTGCATAAGTCGTCCGTGAATAGGGCTGGACGTAATTTACGTTCACGTCAAAACCAATACGTCCTTGCGGCGTACTTTGCCGCAATGCACACCGGGATATGTACATGGACGGCGCATGCGCCGTTCGTAAAAAACGTCAATCACGTCAGGTCACCCCCCATTAACATAAAAAAACACGCCCCCTCAGCCCGATTTGAATTAGGCGCGCTTACGCCGGCCCCATTTACGCTACGCTGCCGTAAGTTAGGAGGCAAGTAATTTGTGAATACAGCACTTGCCTCTCTGACTTAAGGCGGCGTAGCGTAAATACGATATGCTACGCCGCCTTAAAGTTGCGGCAATCTACCTGAATCCAGCTATATGTGTATAATATCTGTTAGACACCTAAGACCTTTGCTTGTCCTGGACCATTGGTAGCTGCTCACTAGTTTATCCAATACAAAAGTATAAGCTTTGGGGTTAACGTATAGTATGTGTGTGTATATGTGTGTATTTATATGTGTATATATATTAGTATTTTATATGTATATTGTAGTCTCATTCTTAGTCAGCAGGTGGCGCCCTGGGCTCCTTTTTTACATGTTTGCATATTATCCTCATCTACTGTTTTCAGTACTCAATAGCACAATCACCAAAGCTTATACAATAAAATGAGCTAAAACATTCACTTATCTCTGTCACTCCCTCGTATTTTCTTTAGATGGTTTCCTCTGAAGTTTCAATCAAAGAAAGGTAGCCTAGTCTAGAGGTAAACAACTTTTGCCCCACCTTCTCTTAAGAAATCCCACAATGCTCTGTGAAACTTGAGCCATGGTCAGTGCTGTATTCAATGTTTATTTGCAAAACAAAAATGTATATAAATCATAAAATAATATATGTTTATCATCTAAAAACACACATAAAAAATGTAAACTTAAGTTTACCCAAAACAATTACAGTTTTACTTTATAGGGATAGACCCTGCTAAGGAAAACATTTTATACTAACCTGTCCCACCCCCCATTTCCTAGTCTCTCTCTTCTCTTGCAAACCTACAGTCTCAGGCAGAATATGTGCATTCAACACACTTCTGGCTGAGTCGGATGTCTGCCCCCCCCCCCCCCCCCCCCACTGCACTCTGTGGTTTAACCTATTGGTCTTTATGGGGCAGATTCACAGAGCAAGATATGCCGGCGTACTTTAAAATTTCCCGCGTCGTATCTTTAGTTTGAATCCTCAAACCAAGATACGACGGCATCTGGGTTCGATCCAACAGGCGTACGGCTTCGTACGCCTTCGGATCTTAGATGCAATACTTCGGTGTCCGCTGGGTGGAGTTTGCGTAGTTTTCCGCGTCCGGTATGCAAATTAGATTTTTCTGACGATCCACGAACGTACGCGCGGTCGTCGCATTCTCTTACGTCGTCTGTAGTCGGCTTTTTCCGGCGTATAGTTAAAGCTGCTATTTTGTGGCGTATAGATAGACTTGCCATGTTAAAGTATGGCCGTCGTTCCCGCGTCGAAATTTGAATTCTTTTTTTTTTGCGTAAGTCGTCCGTGAATAGGGATGGACGTAAGTTACGTATAAGTTAAAAAAATTACGTTGTTGCAAAAAATTCAAATTTCGACGCGGGAACGACGGCCATACTTAACATGGCAAGTCTATCTATACGCCGAAAAATACCGGGCCAGATTCATGTAGCTTTGCAGCAGCGTATCGTATCCCGTTTACGTTACGCTGCCGCAAGTTTCCAGCGTAAGTACTTGATTCACAAAGCACTTGCGTGTAAACTTTCGGCGGCGTAGCTTAAAGCCATCCGGCGCAAGCCCGCCTAATTCAAATGGGGCATGTACCATTTAAATTAGGCGCGTTCCCGCGCCGAACGCTCTGCGCATGCTCCGTTTGGAAATTTCCCGCCGTGCTTTGCGCAAAATTACGGCACCCCGACATGTTTTTTGAACGGCGACGTGCGTAACGTACTTTCGTATTCCCGGACGTCTTACGCGGGAACAACGGCCATACTTTAACATGGATGGTCTAATGTTACACCATCTAAATAGGACTCGTAACTTTACGACGGGAAAAGCCGACTAGCGACGACGTAAGAGAATGCGACGAACGCGTGTACCCTCGTGGATCGCCGTAATCAGCTAATTTGCATACCCGACCCTGGAAAACGACGCAAAATCCACCCAGCGGCCGCCGGAGAATTACACCTAAGATCCGAAGGCGTACGAAGCCAAATCTTAGCCAAAAGCCGTCGTATCTTTGTTTGTGAATTACAAATAAAGATACGACACGGCAAATTTGAACGTACGCCGGAGTATCAGCAGATACTCTGGCGTACTTTTTCTGTGAATCTGGCCCACCAGCTTTAACTATACGCCGGAAGAAGCCGACTACAGACGACGTTAGAAAATGCGACGGCCACGCGTACGTTCGTGGATCGTCGTAAATCGCTAATTTGCATACCCAACGCGTAAAACGCGGCGAACTCCACCCAGCGGGCGCCAAAGTATTGCATCTAAGATCAGAAGGCGTACGAAGCCGTACGCCTGTCGGATCTTACCCAAATGCCGTCGTATCTTGGTTTGAGGATTAAAACTAAAGATACAACGCAGGAAATTTGAAAGTACGCCGGCGTATCTACTGACTTGCTCTGGGGATCTGGCCCTAAACCTTTTTCTGACACTTGTTGGTTTTTCAAGTTAAAATCAGAGAAAATGTTCTCTGTCACAATTGCATTAATACGGCTACAATCATGTCAAGTTAAAATCAGAAATTTTTGCTAGAAAATTTCTTAGAACCTCCAAATATTATATATATATTTTAGCAGAGACCCTAGAGAATAAAACGTTTGTTGCGATATTTTATGTTACACTGTTTTTGCGCAGCAGTCTTTCAAATTAAATTGTTTGCGAAAAAAATACACTTTATTGAATAAAAAAAAAAAAAATAAACAGTAAAGTTGGCCCTTTTTTCGTATAATGTGAAAGATGATGTTACACCACGAGAATTGTGATCTTTGTTCTAAGCAAAAAAAATTGTGATTCTAATTTTTCCCACAAACGTGCAGCTCTGTGATGAAGGGGCCAGCTGATAAAACAGTTTGTGTAGTAGAAACAAGACAGGAATCCAAAACTTCCCAAAGTGCCAGATGTGAAGATTCTGTTGGTGGCTGTAGCTTTCCAAGAAAGGTATGATCCAATGAGCACAGGTGAATACAGAAAGTCTTCTTTTACAGAGTCTGTTTTATTTATTTTTTAATCAGTGATAGGTCACTTAGGCCTGGTTCACACCTATGCATTTTTTTATGCGTTTTCAGTTTTTCAGAAACATACTACAGTCCATTTAACATGGTTTCCTATGGATGTAGTTCACATCTGTGCATTTTATGGAAAGGGCCAAGGATTTTTTTTCTGGTTTTTGGTCGCATAGACTTCAATGGATTAAAAATGTGTATTGAAAAATGCAAACTGCACCTGCAATATGCAAACCACAACCTGCAAAGATGTGAATCGGGCCTTAAAGCGGTGGTTCACCCACACTAACAACATTTTAGCATTAAATTAGGCATAGTAGCGCGAGCTACAGTATGCCTGTATTGATTTTTTTATCCCCGTACTCACTGTGCAATCCTCTATAGAAGATTCCGACTGCCCGCGGGGAATGGGCGTTCCTATCAAGAGGGAGGATGATTGACGGCCGGCTATGGCACATCACGCTCCCCGAAGATAGCCGGAACAGGTCTCGGCTCTCCACGGCGCTATACGGCGCCTGCGCACAGACTATGCGCAGGCGCCGTGAAGCGCCGAGCCCTATTTTGGCTATTTCCGGAGAAGCGTGACGTGCCATAGCCGGCTGTCAATCATCCTCCCTCTTGATAGGAACGCCCATTCCCCGCGGGGAGTCGGAATCTTCTATAGAGGATTGCACAGTGAGTACGGGGATAAAAAAATCAATACAGGCATACTGTAGCTCGCGCTACTATGCCTAATTTAATGCTATAAAAAAAAAATGTTTCATTAGGGTGAACCACCGCTTTAAGGAAACTGAGGATAGTAGTGGTGTATATTACCTCTTTATATACACTGAGGAGAGGTGAATAGCAAGGAAAAAAATCAAGAGAACGATGGAACTTGCAACATATCTTAGATGTGATGGACAATTAGAGAAGAACTTTCCATGGTCCATAGCTGAAAGACAGATGTAGAGATTATATTAGACAAATCAGTAACTACAAACATTACAGAAGGTGAGATTCTTATGCTTAAATAGGAGAATTTAAAGCAGAGTTCCACCCTAAAAACAGCTTGCCTATAATGTAAAAGAAAAAAAAAATGTACTTACTTCTATCTGGCTGTTACTAGGCAGATTTCATAATCTGCCTAGTTCCTGGTCCTAGGTGGTTCAACTTCCTGTCCTAAGACCCCCATTGCCTCCTGGGAAATGACGACACTCATTTCCCAGGAGTCTCTGTGCCTCAAAATCACCCAGCATGCACCTCTCCCTGAAAACCAGGAAGAAAAAGGAACTGGGCTTCACATGCCCACACATTTCTATTATGGTCTGATACACCTTTCAGTGCCGCAGCCGTACCTCCTTCTTTTTTGCACTTTTTGGTAGCGCAGTAATACTCACTCCCTCAATTCCAGAAAGTGTATTTGGGCTGATATGCTGTTACCTTACAGCAGTAAGGTAAGGTGACATCGGAAACCTACCTTTTCTTCACGTTATTTTGGCATCTACACCTGCACTTTTATTTTTGGATTTTTCCTTCGTTATGCTTATAGGCTTTTTGTTGCATGGACATTTAACTTAGCCTATTTCAGTCACTGTTGTGTGTTGTGTTATGCACGCTGTACACCCCATGGGTTAACAGTACACAAATTATTATTGTATTACACTGTATGATACTAGCACTGTCACGTTTTATTACCCTACTTTTATCTAACTAACTTTTATACCTAATTTATCACCGCTCAGTTCACTGAAAGACACGTGGTTAATGTAATTAAAATAACGAGTCCCCCTGCATAATATACAGTATATATGTATACACACACACACACACATTGTATATACATGTATATACACACACATTATATATATGTACATGTACACATTATATATATTTATGTATATATATGTATACACGTAAATATTACAGGGGGACATGGTTACAGTGTTGGGGGGTCTGAACGAGGTAGTAGGAAGTTAAAAATCTTCCTCCTTCCTCCTCAGAACCCCCGGGATTCCCTCTTCACTCCCCGCTTCACCAGCTCTGAGATGGTGAATCGGGGAGTGTGAATTCTGACTCAGATCACCAGTGAAGAGCTCAGATCACAGCTTCATAAACTGGCCGTTTCTGTGTTAGTCTATGAGACTTCTCTGTGTGTAGAGATAATCTGCGGGAGAACAAATTCAAACACTTCTCCCCCCGATTATCTCTGTTTCATAAACTGTTTATGGGCTGTGATCACTGGTGATCCCTGGGATCACCGCTCTTCACTGCTTCATAAACGGACACCAGAGTGTTTATGTCTTTTGCCATATGATTTTGCACTATTTGCTTTTTCCTCTTTTTCTCATGTTATGCTGTGACTAAATGACGTTGGAGCTTCTTGGCTGAAGTATATCTGGTTTGGACCACTCATTGGTTACTACCTTTTGCCCAGCTTGATCCTTCTGGATCTACACTTCTGGTAAGGGTCAGCTTGAACTTCGATCAATTCAACCATTGTCCCAGCAACATTAACAGATTTGGATTTTTTCTTATATTGGACATTTTCTGTTTCACTGATTTTGGTGTGTTCACATCACTGTGGGACTACACATATTATTGATCTTATGGTTATCATACCCATAAGGCTTATAGCGCAACTCCTTCTTTTTATCATTTGTCTTTATGTTGTATAACATCTAGAGTTTGCTGCTTATATATTAGGTTATTTTGGTACGCGCATTTTTTTTCACTTCTTTATCCACACATATGATGGATACGGCCAGCAGATGAGCTAAAGGATATAAGGAAAGTGTTTGCAATGATTTCTGGAACGATTGGGGAGCCATTAATATGTTTTAGGGACTATTTAATGTGATTCATTTTAGCTTGCAAAAAAAAAGAAAATTATGCTCCGGACCCCGCTTTAAGGGTTATTGACTGAAGGTACATCACTGGAGAACCCCCTTGGTTCACAACTTTTTGCGCTGCCATCATGATTGTAGACAGAGCAACATGCTCAAGAAGGCACTGGGAGTTTTTAGATTTGCAAGTGTAGCAAGATGAAGAAAAACTTCACAAGCTCATTAGTTCTGCCAGGTGGCTCCCACACAGCAAGGTTTCTCATCCTTTCAGTATCCTTCAGTAGCTCAAACAAGAGAAATACAGAAAGATGTCTAATGCATGTTGGGGGCACCACCACTCCCTCTTCATCAGGGCTCAACACTGGATAAAAGTGGGATGGATTCCTCCATTGCTGTTCAACTACTTCTGTCAGGTTACTACTTCATGTAAAGAGTCCAATACTGGTTCTAATATAGATTTGTGAAGTCGCTGGGGTTGATTTACTGAAGGCAAATAGACTGTGCACTTTGCAAGTGCAGTTGCACCTTTTCCATGTAAATGTGGTGAAGCTTCACTTTGTAAAAACTATGCAGTCAGGTGCAAGGAAAATAAAAAAATATATATATTTTTGCAGTTTATTTGCCTTTAGTAAATTTACTCCACTATTTCCTTGGAGTCCATTCAAGTTTTATTCTGTGTTGGGCCCTGTTGAGGGGGGATGGATGTTAGGGTACTTTCACACTGAGGTGCTTGGTGCGCTGGCTGTAAAGCGCCGCTATTTTTAGCAGCGTTTTACCGTCGCGTTTGCTGCGATTTTCATCCGCTAGCGTTGTGGTTTTAACCCCCGCTAGCGGCCAAAAAAGGGTTAAACCTGCCCGCAAAAAAACGCTGCTTTGCGGCGTTTTGTGGGTGGTTTGGAGGCGCTACCCCATTGATTTCAATGGGCAGGGGCACTATAGGAGCGGTATTTTCACCGCTCCTACCACGCCTCAAAGATGCGGCTGGCAGGACTTTTTTTTACCGTCCTGTCAGCCCAACGCTCCAGTGTGAAAGTGCTAAGGCTTTCACGCTGGATAGAAAGGAGCGGCTCTATTTTTAGCACAATAGTGCCTGCAAAGCGTGAAAGCAGCCTTAGATATTTTTGTAGCCAGATCCGAGGCCTAATGGTGACCTCCAGAGTTAGGGACAGTCGTCATCCTTCTGTATAGAGTGGGTTACAAGGCATGGTGGGTGTAATGCAAGGTAGAGTGATGGGCGCCAGACACTTCTGGTGCCAAGGGGACTAATTCCCCTTGGCGCCAGAAGGCCTATTTAAAGGGAGTCTTGGCTCCTGTGCTTTGCTGACTGATCTTCAGCTGTGTTCCTGAATCCTGCTCTGATCCTGTGTGTCCTCTCAGTATTAAACCCGGCTTGCTCTTGACCTTGGTGTTCTGTTCCTGTACTGTTGTCCATCTCTGACCCGGCTCTTTTCCTGACTCCGGCTCTTTTCCTGACTCCGGCTCTGTCTATGATTTGGTACCTCACTGCCCGCCTGCTGCCAAACCTGGCTATATGCCTGAGACCTTGCTCCTGTTTATGTTCCTGGTTGCTGTTAACTCTCAGTTACCTGCCTGGCTGTTTCCTGTTCCTGCTCAGCTCATCACAGTCTACTCCAGGCCGCTGAACCCTGCCAAGCTGTTCTCCCGGGACCTCCTGCTCCAGGCACTCGTGTCCCTCTTGTCTTTCGGCTTCCTCTGTCTCACCTTCAGCGGGGGCCAGGACAGGAGATATAAGAGAGGCCAACCTCATCAAATCAGTCTCCCATCCAATCCCTGACAAGTACACACTAAACTGAGCATGTGCAGCCCTTTCCCTGGCTCTGTAAATATCATTTTTTTTTGGAGACACTGGAAGAAGGGGAGGATCACAGAAGATGGATCAAACAGACTTTATATACAATGCAAAGGATTAACCCCTTAGGTTCCACAGTGTGTATAAGGCTGCTTTCACACTGAAAGCGCTGGCCGTCAGCTGTAAAGCGCCGCTCGTTTTAGCGGCGCTTTACTACTGTTACCAAAGATGCTTCTTGCAGGACTTTTTATAATGTCGTGCAAGCGCTATAATAATAATAATAATAATAATAATAATAATAATATGTAATAACTATGGAATCATAGGTATTGGAATTTCCTTTCAAATTTGGCTTACTAAACGTAATGAATACAAATTTATCCAAAGTTACGAATTATCCGAAGGTACGAATTATCCGAAATAACGAATTCCCTATCTAAACGAATGGAACGGAACACATGAATTAATAATAATAATAAAAAATGTATATTATTTTTTTTTTTTTCATTCAAAGCGTTTTATTGAGGATAAATGTAGGCCGGTTACAATATATAACAAGTGAACAGAAGCCTATACATGAGTATACAACAGCAAATAAGGGTGAAAAACATGAACGGACATCGCCTGTAAGCAAGTCAGAATGTATACAACTCAACTTCAAGTAATAATATAAGTCATGCATATGTAAGAGACATAATAGATATACATTTATTGTCAGACATAAGTATCTAAACTGTTAGCGTTTGTGGGAGGTTAAGTTATCAGTGAGGAGAGAGAGGGTAGAGAAAAAGAATAGAAGACCTCCTGTGGGAGTCGGGGGCGAGCGGGGGGCGCGCGCGCGCCCCTAGTGGCGGCTGAAAGAGCCGACGTAGAATAACGTGCTCTCGCCCAGGAGAGCCAGCTTGCCGACGTAATAGACTTGTGCACTTTATAAATTTAGCTTCTATAGTAAACAAAATTTAATCTGTTTCTACAAAAGCTGAAGATACCTGTGGGACTTAAGGCCCCATGTACACAAGTCCTCCGAACGATTTTTTTTTTAAACCTTTTTTGATACCGGTACCGCGTTGAGCCGCGTTTAACCGCATTTGGCGTCTGAAACGTGGAAATCTTTGGCGTCTGAACCCATTTGTTTGCTTTCAAAGAAACGTTGTTAAATGCAACTGCCTAAAAACGGCAATAAACGAGACTGTACATGGGCACATAGGATAACATTTAAGGTGTTCAGGGGCAGTTGAAATAAGTGTCCAACTGCCTCTGAACGTACGTTTAACAGCATCCCGTGTACATGGGGCCTTAAAAGCTTAGATTTTTATTTATTTTTTTAATTTAAAAATAACAAACTTGTTATTACTTACCTGCTCTGTGTAGTGGTTTTGCACAAAGCAGCCTGGATCCTCCTCTTCCTGGGTACCTCTTCGCTGCTCCTGGTCCCTCCCTCCTGCCGAGTGCCCCCACAGCAAGCAGCTTGCTTTTGGGCACCCAAGCCAATGCTCTGTGTGCCATTCAGACATGGAGCTGCGGCTTGGCCCCACCCCATCTCTCTTTTCATTGGCTTTGATTGACAGCAGCAGGAGCCAATGGTGTCTCACTGCTGTCTCAGCCAATGAGGAGGGTAGTCCTGGACAGCTGAGACATTGCTAGATCGAGATGGGGCTGAGGTAAGGATTAGGAGAGCGGGGGGGGGGCTTAAATCAAGATATGTGCCGTGTATACCAATCTTTTTATATATATAGTCATTTTAAGTGCAATTCAGATATTCCACATGTGACTTGACTCAATCACAATTGATGATGACCTCCGCGATCTGATGTGCTTCAACCACCGATGTGCAGAAAACAAGGTAACAAATTAAGCATGACCTATGTTAAAGGTTCTGGTCGGTGTCAGTGTAGGCAGCCAGCTGTAGTAGGGATGAGCTTCATGTCGAACAGTGAACAATTTGGGGTGTTCACGGCAAATTCGAAAAGCCGCGGAACACCCTGTAAAAGTCTATAGGAGGATCCTAAAGTGCTAATTTTAAAGGCTTTTATACAAGTTATTGTCATAAAAAGTGTTTGGGGACCCGGGTCCTGCCCCAGGGGACATGTATCAGGGCAAACAAAAAAAATGTTTAAGTCAGAAGTTTTTTCAGGAGCAGTGATTTTAATAATGCTTCAAGTCAAACAATAAAAGTGAAAGTATTACAATTTCGTACCTAGGGGGGGTGGGGGGTTGTATAGGATGCCTGTAAAGTAGCACTTGTCTCCCTGCACAAAATTTCATTTCTAAAGGAAAAAAAGTAATTTAAAATCACTTGCGGCTATAATGAATTGTCGGCTCCCGGCAATACAGAGAAAAGTCATTTAAAGTCATTGATAAAAAAAAAGGGGGGGTGGGTCCCCCCAAATTCAATTACCAGGCCCTTCAGGTCTGGTATGGATATTAAGGGGAACCCTGCATCAAATAAAAAAAAAATGGCGTGGAGTTCCTCCCCCAAAAAACATACCAGACACTAAAAGAAGGGGTGACTAAAGCGCTAGCCAATACTAACAAAAATGAGGGTGAGAAAATGTGCAAACAAAATATACAATACAAATTAATGCAGCTCAAATCTAAATTGTGCTAACAACAAATAAATCAGGATGAATAAAGGAAATGATGAGCGCAAAAATAAATGAAATGGTGCAGATACCACATCAAAAAGTGGACAATTAAGTGATAAATATATACATAAATAAGATCCTCTTGTGATAGAGGAACTGACACACAAAGCACACCAATCACCACTAAACTAGTGGCAGCTGAAGTGTGCAATCAGGGGTAATGATGCAATGAAGTGTCCAAAATATAGTAAATAATAAAAATGAAAGTGTCCCAAGTGACAACAATGAAGTGATCCCTGTGTGAAATCTGGGAGCGATGGACTAAATCCAATACAGAGTGATGAAAAATTTCCACACGGCAGGTGGGCTCACAAAGCGCTTACCTCCCCCACATGGGTAACCAGCATAGAGATCCTCAGATGGAATGCCTGCAATCCTCTCTCTTCTCCGATGGACAATTGTAGTGCAACAGAGCTCTCTCCAGAGACGTGTCCTTCTCACTGTGTGCGGTTCCAGGCTTCACAAAGATGGCCGCTCCGTGTCCATACAATCGGAGGGAGTTTAAAAGAAAAGAAAGGCTCCCATAGTGAAGAATTTTCCAAACGGAATTTATTATACTTCAATCGATGAATAAAATAGTTCAAACTTGAAAACTTAAAATGCAGCAACGCGAAGTGACAAGCAACAATAGTACTGACGAGATGCCGCGTCACTTCCGGTTACGTCTAGATGTGCAGGCACATCTAGACGTAACTAGATTTTATGCAGGCACATCTAGACGTAACCGGAAGTGACGCGGCATCTCGTCAGTACTATTGTTGCTTGTCACTTCGCGTTGCTGCATTTTAAGTTTTCAAGTTTGAACTATTTTATTCATCGATTGAAGTATAATAAATTCCGTTTGGAAAATTCTTCACTATGGGAGCCTTTCTTTTCTTTTAAACTCCCTGCGATTGTATGGACACGGAGCGGCCATCTTTGTGAAGCCTGGAACCGCACACAGTGAGAAGGACACGTCTCTGGAGAGAGCTCTGTTGCACTACAATTGTCCATCGGAGAAGAGAGAGGATTGCAGGCATTCCATCTGAGGATCTCTATGCTGGTTACCCATGTGGGGGAGGTAAGCGCTTTGTGAGCCCACCTGCCGTGTGGAAATTTTTCATCACTCTGTATTGGATTTAGTCCATCGCTCCCAGATTTCACATAGGGATCACTTCATTGTTGTCACTTGGGACACTTTCATTTTTATTATTTACTATATTTTGGACACTTCATTGCATCATTACCCCTGACTGCACACTTCAGCTGCCACTAGTTTAGTGGTGATTGGTGTGCTTTGTGTGTCAGTTCCTCTATCACAAGAGGATCTTATTTATGTATATATTTATCACTTAATTGTCCACTTTTTGATGTGGTATCTGCACCATTTCATTTATTTTTGCGCTCATCATTTCCTTTATTCATACCAGACACTATCCGAACACGCAGCCCTGCAGGCCGCAGGAAAAGAGGGGGGACGAGAGAGCGCCCCCCTCCTGAACCATATCAGGCCACATGCCCTCAACATGGGGAGGATGCTTTGGGGGTCTGTGACCCCTCAAAGCACCATGTCCCCATGTTGATGGGGACAAGGGCCTCAACCCCACAACCCTTGGCCGGTGGTAGTGGGGGTCTGCAGGCGGGGGGCTTATCGGAATCTGGAAGACCCCTTTAACAAAGGGGATCCCCAGATCCCGGTCCCCCCATGTGAATTGGTAACAGGGTACATTATACCCCTACCATTTCACAAAGAAAGTGTAAAAAAATTGTAAAAAAACACACAGACACAGTTGGGATAAGTCCTTTATTAAAAGATAAAAAAAAAGATTCCAGTGGTGGTAATCCACTCTCGGTCTCAACTCCAGCGCTGTCGGTATCCTGCAATGGATGAACCTGCGTTACAGTTCTAAGCACGGGAAACAACCTCTACTTTAGAGGCATACTATACACACCCCCAGGTACGAAAATTTAAAGGAATATTTCACTTTTATTGTTTCACTTTAAGTATTATTAAAATCACTGCTCCCGAAAAAATGGCAGTTTTTAAAACTTTTTTTGCATTGATACATGTCCCCTGGGGCAGGACCCAGGTCCCCAAACACTTTTTATGACAATAACTTGCATATAAGCCTTTAAAATTAGCACTTGTTTAATGTTCGAGTCCCAAAGACTTTAACAGTGTTCGGATGTTCAAACAAATTTATTGCATGTTCTGATGCAAACCAAACTATGTTTGGCTCATCCCTAGTAAAGAGCAGAAGCGACTCTATATGCATGGGTAAAGAAAGATCCAGAGAGAGCAGCGTCATTCTGAGTGTAGTAAGTTAGTTAAAATTCTAGTTTTAAGCGTTTTTTCAACTCACATTTGAGTGGAGAAAGACAAGCATAGCATGTGAAAAGGCTTAGGCTTCTGTGGTCCAGCTGGGCAGCGGTGGTGGTCAGCAGTCCCCAGAGGCTCCGAAGGTTCCCGAGGCTGAGGCTGAAGAAAGTCACAAGCGTGTCAGCAATGAGGGATGGGAGGCGGAGTAGAGCTTCTGTTCGGAGCATGCGTGCTGCTTCGTCAGGCATATGCCTGACGAAGCAGCATGCATGCTCCGAGTGCGATTTCCCCATCAATACAGTCAATAGTTCCCCCAGAGCTGTCCCTGTGATCATTACTAGCAGATAAAGCCGCTGGCAATAAATGTGTAAAGAATCCAACAGGCAGGTTGTACCCAAGTTGATCAATCGATCAACTTGCGTACAATCAGATTGCCCATACAGTCTCAGCCAGTCCCTGGTGAACCAACCAAGATTTGAACCGTCTATGGCAAGCCTAACATAGTCAAAGGACTAAAGATACTGTCTAGAAATGCATTTCTCTCAATTATCTTAAATCAAATTGCTTATACTGAAAAAGACAAGGGCCCTTATTACCTTTATGTGGTATTGTCCAATGGATCTGAACAGGAGAAGAGCTTAACCAGACTTTACAGGTCACATTGTCTCCATAGTCCCAGGTGTCTCTGGGAAGGGAGAGGAGGTTCAGTAACATCCATGTACCATCATAGAGCTTCATAGAGGTTCTTCTGCCCATGTGACGTGTTCCAGAGATGTTCCAGGTCACATGGCCTATATGAAGAGGCACTTTCACTACACAAGCCAACTGGATAGTACTGTTAGGAATAGGTTGCTGTGGAGTAATCAGGAGATAACCAATAACCAAAACAGCATCGGAATTATCTGAAAATGTGAGATGATAAATATCCAGTTACTGAATGATCTGTTGAAACTATAAATGTATTAGGTCATTTAAATGTTTTACTGTAGTATGACTGTTATAAATGTAAAGTCCAACCAGTTAACACATTCTGTCATCGGAGCAGGGCCCGGTGCTAGACTATTTTGTGACCCAGGCAAGACTAGCTACTTGCACCCATTCCCCCCCCCCCCCCCCCCCACAATTTTTTTTAATCCAAACTTCCAACATTTAAAAAAAAAAAATATTAAAACATGTAAACATGAAACTGCAATATTTCTTTTCATTTGCAAAAATATGTGCAATAAGATACCAAAGATACAGCCCAATCCAAAACAACAAAAAAAACAGCCCAATCCAGCAAAGAAACATCCACATTTAGCAAAGAGATATTCCCATTTAGCAAAGAGACAGTCAAAATCAGCAAAGAGACAGCCAATCCAACAAAGAGATGTCCCCATAGAGCAAAAGGACAGCCAAATCTAACAAATAGACATTCCCATCCAGCAAAGAGACTGCCCAATCCAGCAAAGAGACAGCCCCATATAGCAAAGTGTAACAGGTGGGGGGCAGTGAGACATATCAGCATGACAGGTGGGGGGCCAGTGTAACAGATGGGGGGAAGTGTGACAGGTGGGGGAGAGTGTGACATGTGGCAGAACGTCACTCACAGAGTGCAGCATGTTGCATGGAGTCCTATATAAGAAAGGGTTCTATCACTGGAGAATACAATAAACGGTCTGTCAGAGCAGCCAATCACTGATCGTGTGCTTGTTGTCCCATGGCCAATCGATAGCACTGCAGGGGTGGGTGTTCCGTGAGGTGGAGGGCGGAGCTAAATGCCTGCCTTTGTGTTGTGCTGTCCCGTGGCTCAGTGAGTGCCGAGTACAGGCAGGAGGGTGCGTGCAAGGTGTGCGTCACCTGTCAAGTGTTCTCCTCCCCGGGGCTGGGGGAGTGAGAGGGACGGCCTCCACCTCTATTAGGAAGGGATTCCCACACTTCTCTCGCTCCTCCCCATCATTAAACTCGGACAAATGGCCCAGAAAGTGAAGGCAGACTGAGAACGGAGCAGAACGCCTGCAAACACACCGCTCTGTGTGTGTGTGAGCGGAGTTGAGGCAGCTGGCAGTGGTCGTGTGCTGTGCACGCCCTCCCCACCCCAGACTTTGGAGAAAGAGGCACTGACAAGCTCCCGGCACCCCCTCCTCCCGCTGGACTCTAGCGGCCGTGGCTGCTGCCTAGGTGGCAGTGCCCCCTAGACAACTGCCTAGTTTGCCCAGTGGTAGCGCCCGCCCTGCATTGGAGATTTGCCTTCTCTGATGGTCCTGGTGACCATTGTCTCTGGGACAGAATGTAATGGAAAATGCGGACTGTTGGGGGTTGGCACCAAAGCAGTTTGGAGAGATTTTCTCTCACTTTCAATTGTTCCTCCAGAAGAGAAACCTTTCCTGCTTACACCAGGGATATGCAATTAGCGGACCTCCAGCTGTTGCAAAACTACAAGTCCCATCATGCCTCTGCCTCTGGGTATCATGCTTGTGGCTGTCAGAGTCTTGCTATGCCTCATGGGATGTATAGTTCTGCAACAGCTGGAGGTCCGCTAATTGCATATCCCTGCCTTACACCATCAATAAATGAAAAAAAAAAAGTTTAGGATATAGTTAAACTTTAAAGGATCAATGAACCCAAAATAAAATAGGTTGCATTACCCATTGCCACTATCTGTCCATCAGAATTCCTAGCGTTGCCCTCCTATAGAACCTTTCTGGGTGTAATCACTCTTGGTTTTGGAGTTTTTTCTTAATTTAGAGCCTAGGAAGGTAAGAGTTGATAGTGACATGCAAATCTCCCTATTTAAGCCGTTATTCTACTCTTCTATCCATCCTTCTCTTGCCTCCCACCCAAGCTTGTACAAAAACATAGCTGAAAAGGACAAAGAATAGGACAGTAATATATGAATAACCTTAGATGTCTTACATAAATATTTAATACATTTTACTGACACAGAACATGGCTTACCTCCAGTGATTATTAACGTTGTTCCATTAGCAAAGAACAATGAGCGTGAATGAAGATGTGAACAGTAATACATTCCAGAATCCTCAGCCTGAATGTTGAATAATGCTATAGTGAACCCATTTGTGTCCTGTCTACAGAAACTGGTTTGTGGGCTCATAGTCACACATGATGCAACTCTTGTCAGCATATCTCCATCTTTCCACGTTTTCCGATACCAGAAATTTTTTGCCATGTCATTTAATACACTTGTAGTGTTAGAGATGCAGGAGATATCCACAGAACCACCGGCAGGTACAAAGATGATGTTCTGGGGCTGATACAGAACGATCCCAACTGCTGTAAAAACAATAAGAACCTTTGGCTCAGTATAAGTTGTGCACAATCACTCATCTCTCATATTATATCAAATGAAACCTCCCAACTATTCTTATTTTGTAGGTAAAGCTACTTTTCCAGGACAGAGAAGATGCAGCACAAACACAAATATTCATTCTTTTTGATATCCCGCCTTTTTAAATGCAACATATAGGAGGAGATTTACTAAAATTGGTGCACACAGAATCTGGTGCAGCTGTGCATGGTAACCAATCAGCTTCTAACTTTAACTTGTTCAAGGAAGCATTGACAATAAGCCCCCGTTCACACTAGTGCGACTCGTCATGCGATTTTGACAGGTCAAATCGCATGACAGGTCGCACCCTATTGTTGGCATTGGAACTGTTCAAATGGGTTAGACATCTGTGCATGAAGTCACACAGATGTCAGCCAAGTTGCACCTGAAGTCGCACTGACATGCGGCTTTAAAAATTGCACAGTTCCAAGTAAATTCGCCCAATTTCAAAGCTGCATTCAGAGTGGACAAGGGCTTAAAGGGGTTGTAAAGGTAAAAAAAAATCCCCTAAATAGCTTCCTTTACCTTAGTGCAGTCTTCCTTCACTTACCTCATCCTTACATTTTGCTTTTAAATGTCCTTATTTCTTCTGAGAAATCCTTACTTCCTGTTCTTCTGTCTGTAACTCCGGCTGAAAGGACTCCAGGTAGAAGGGCAAGTCCAGGCCTCTCCCCAGCGGTGGGCATGTTCTCTGAGAGAGGCAGAGGCTGGTTGGGTGAGTAAAGCTCCCCGATGCCTCTTATGTGTAGATCACCCTGTGTCTCTAATAGGGGCACAGGGTGAATGAGAACCCCACTATGGTCTGGGCTAGTCAGATTTAATTGTATATATTGTATATATATTGTGCGTTGGCTGTAGTGTATTATAAAGCTTGCTGTGGTAATTAAGTCTGCTACTGTGATGTAAATGAATCTAGGATGGTCTAAGGATCTTTCATTGTGTTGTGCTAATTGACCCTGTATTGTGTGAAGGTCTATTGATGATAACTGTGTATTGTGAGTTAGCAGACAGCCTGAAGGTCAGGTGTCTGAATTATCAGTTGTAGTTAATTAGCTCATGTAAATTATGTCAGAGCCGGAGTCAGAATGTCTGACTAAAAGATGTGTATTGAGGGGGCTCGTTAGGAACCGTTGTATGATGTTGTGGGTGGAGTTGGGTCATTGTTCATTTTTGACTGCAGTTACCTAACTGTATATAAGAGCATGATTTTCTCAATAAAGGGTCTATTTGTGTGGAACCTCAAACAGAGCTGTGTGTCTCGTTATTGGGGTTCTTTTGCCTGACTGTGGAGTGTCGATAGCTGTCTTGGGTTCGGGAATGGAATATCTTAAACGGCTTTAACCCCTGTCCCATTTGGGGTTCCGTTACACACTGCTACTGATAGTCAGCCCCCCATTTCTCACTACAAATCTGCTGACATGCCTGTTAACCTTCTCCCTGGCCTTATAAATCCAATCCACTGATCTAGCCAATCTCCACATAGTCTGGGCAATTATGTCGGACCACACAATCGGCATCCCTGGAAAGGCCATGCAGAGCCGCAGGGAATCAAACTTAATATCCTGCGTAATATCCAACATGGACTTTAGGCCTAAATCATCGCCACCCACATGTAACACTAAAATGTCGGGAGGCCTATTTAACCGTGCAAAACAGTGCATTTTCCGAACAGTCCTGCTTCATAGCTTCACTGGTACCCCCAACCACCGAATACAGGCTTCCTGTCTAGAAATGTGCAACAGTCTACCCTCCTGCCTCACAGCTGCCCTCCTTGCACCCCAAAAGACATATGAATGGCCCAATATCCAGACTGAATGCCGACTCAATATAGGATTTGACTGTCCTAGCCCCTTGCCCAAACCGCCGCACCCAAAAAAATGACATCGAAGGAAGTGTGCGAAAACGCGCACATCTCCGGGTCAATCGCATCATTGACTTCATTGGGAAGGAAAGGTGGTGAATCAGACTAAATTTATTGGGCTCTTTTTTTGGCACGACCCCCAAGGGTGAGACCACCAAATCTGCTATTGACAAAGAAGGGAAGGTGCCCCCCATGCGTCCCAACACCTCTTCCTTCCGTAGTTTCTCCTAAACCACTTCCGGATGTTGAAAACGGCAATTGCAAGTTTCGGGACACGGAGGGGGGGCAGTAACTAGGTTGGACGGGATCCGAAACCCCTTTGTGCCGGATCTGTATCCGAGTACTTATTTGGAAAGACTGCATCCTTTCCACCTTCATCAGCATCGTCCCTCTTGTTAGCAGACTCGCCGGCACAACCTTTCCCTTGTTTAAAACAATGAGACAAGGGATGAGCCCCCCCTACAGCCGGAGCATTCGTGCTTGTATCAGCAAGACCCCCCAAACTTGCAGGAGCCTTCATTGTACTGCCAACAAACCCCCTTTTTCCTTGTGGCCGATTGTCCTGGGGTGGCTGAGCCACCGGCCCCCCCTGGAAAAAACTGACTCGTGCCCTCGCCGACGTCATCGGGCGCATCCACAGGTCGATATCTTTGTGATCCCACCTTAAGGATGGGTGTATCTCCCTCCGCTGCCGGAACTGCTCATCGTACCTTAACCACACACTTCCCCCATAGACTCTATGCGCCTCATCCACCGCATCTAGGTAGCCAAAAAGCGCAGAACAGTGTTCGGGGGTTCTTTTCGCCGATCACACTAGCCAGAATGGCAAAAGCCTGGAGCAAGTTCTGGAACGTCCACAGGATGAGCTGTAGTGATCATGTATAGTGTCCAACACAGAACCATAAGATCCAATGTACTGAAGTCAGAGAGTAAATTAGGTTGTTCCGCAACAACTCACACCAGGTTCTCCAGAGAACGCATTTAATGGATCTTCCAATAACATACAAAGTCCACAGACGATACAAGAATCCAACAGAGTATAATTCAGAATCCCATCTTCTCCTAGACCTGTGCAATGTTCATCATAGAGTGACAAGACAAGACTAGATTCCTTGAATGCCAGCTTCAGTGCTTCAAATATTGGACTCACACTGGAAGGGGGGGGGGGTCAACCAAATGTTCCCATTGAATGAATATCCCACCGAGTCTAATTAGCATCAATAAACACTTCCTTATGTAAGGAAGTACCAGGCCACACACCTAGGTCGTCTTAGATAAGATTAACACATCAAAGAGTCCTTTTGATACGTGTCGTTTGACCACTAACCCCTTTGATGTGTAACCTTGAATGCCTGTATGTAAACCTATATATACTGTGCCTTTCATATACCACAATATTTTACAATACCTACATATCTATATTAATATTACAACATGAGCCTGTATCTCCTTTTCCTCATCCTCCTTCTTGTGGTCCTCAGGTTTAACCCCATCTAAGTTGAATTTCTCCAGCCGCAGCAGTGAGAATATCTCCACATACTCACCTTTCCAGATCTTTTCCCTAACCTCCAGCTTGAGGTGCACCCCCAGGAGCCCTTTAAAACACACATACACCTCACACCTCGTAGAATCCGCTAACCTGATCAGGTCCTGTTTTTTTACCCGCATCCCCCGCCAACCCCGCTTTTTCCCCTGTCGATTCCTTGTTCGCCACGTCCATAACAACCACCATGGTGTCCACCCTGCCGGCACCGCAGTGGGCCTGGGAGTTACCCCTGGACCCGGCCCGAAAACCCCTCAGGTATAACCCAGATCGCCGCAGACATAGCCGGCCTGCTTGCCCCGGGCTTAAACTTGCTCACTAGGTCCTTTAAACCTGAAAGGAACCCCTGCAATCCTGCCTCCGCCGTGGCGTTATCGCATACCAACACGGCCAGTGGGAAACCGTGGGAGACACCGCCCGATGGCAAGAGGGATGTACGCTGTGCGTCCCTGTTCTCTGTTTCAGGGATGAATCAGGGCCCAATCTTTGCCTGAAACTGAGCCAAAGACTCACTGCGTTTCTGTGCAAGTCGCTCTGCAGTCGCCCTGGATTTATGTGAACAGGCTCCATAGAGAGGTGTGAACCCAGCCTTGGTGCTGATAATCTTTTGTAACTCTTTGCAGCCTGTATGCATGCACTCCAGAGATATCTGCAAGGTGCTTCTTAAAGTGGTTGTAAACCCACGGGAAGAAAAAAAAAACTACAAGACAAAGACATAATGAGCTAGTATGCATAGCATGAAATACTTACCTTAGATTGAAGCCCCCGCAGCGTTTTCATCACACTATGTCTCTCAGAGTTATTTACGGGTATCGAAGGTTTTGCCAGAGCCGCGATGACATCACTACCACCCTGTCCCGACGAGCTCATGCGTAGAAGCGAAAGCATACGTGAGCAACGCCCGCATTTGAAAACGGTGTTCAAACCACACATGTGATATATCACCATGATTGTTAGAGTGAGAGCAATTTCCTGTTGTCTTATTTTTTTATTTTAAAAACTGAATTTGTTTCCAAAAAAGTGTGCTTGTAAGACCGCTGCAGAAATACGGTGTGATAAAAAGTATTGCGACCGCCATTTTATTCTCTAGGGTATTAGGAAAAAATATATATAATGTTTAGGAGGTTTTAGTAATTTTCTAGCAAAAAATTTTTTTTTAACACCAAATCTCAGAAAGAGGCTTGTCCTTAAGTGGTTAATAAAGCTGCACATGTCAAAATATTGAAAATTACTTTTGTGAAAGTATAGTAACATTACACGTTAAAGCTTATATGAGAGTTTATTGATTAGGTTTACATATACAGTACATTATATCTTTGGGTAGTTCCCCCTGACTAAGAGGGATTACTATGAACATGTTGTGTAACATTAGTTGCTAAGAAAATCCACAGGAATTTTCACACTGCTGAATTACAAGTAACATTTGCTATCTGTTACTTGCAATCAAGAGAGTCATTTAAAATGTAACTAAATCAAAACTTTTTGTTTTTAGTTTTTGATAGAGTGGAAAGGGATTATTATTATTATTATTATTATTATTATTATACAGGATTTATATAGCGCCGACAGTTTACGCAGCGCTTTACAACTTTAGGGTAGACAGTACAACTACAATACGCTTTAATACTGTAGGAATTAGAGGGCCCTGCTTGTTAGTGCTTACAATCTAAGAGGGAGGATTAAGAGATACAAGAGGTAATAACTGTGAGGGTATAAGCCAATGGAGAAAATAAATGTACAGTTGTTAAGTGGGGGCCAAATAGGCATCTCTGAAAAGATGAGTTTTCAGGGATCATCTTAAAGTGGACAAAGTAGGAGATAATCGGACAGATTGGGGGAAAAGCATTCCAGAGGATGGGAGAGGCTCGGGAGAAGTCCTGGAGGTGAGCATGGGATGAGGTGATGGGGGAGCTAGAGAGCAGGAGGGCTTGGGAGGAACAAAGTAAACTATTTGGTTGGTTTTTTGAGACCAGGTTAGTGATGTAGCTGGGGATCAATCTGTGGATGGCTTTGTAAGTTATTGTTAGTCTTGAATTTAATTTGTTGGTTGAGTGGCAGCCAAAGGAGGGATTGGCAGAGAGTGGTAGCAGACGTCGAGCAGTTTGTAAGGTGGATGAACCTGGCAGCAGCATTCAAGATGGACTGAAGGGGCATAGCCTATTTAAAGGCAAGCCAATGAGGAGGGAGTTGCAGTAGCTGAGGTTAGAGATGACCAGGGAGTAGACATGTGCACTGCCGAAAAAATAAGTTCGTTTTTGTTTCATTGTTTTTTTGGGGTTTTATTCAGGTCATTCGTTATGACCACAAATTCGTAAATTCATAAATTAAAAAATTTGTAAATGTGAAATTCTAAAAATTTGTAAATGCATAATTTCCGAATTGAGAGAATACCAGAATGGATTAGAAACTTTGTGGTGTCATTGGTTAGGAAGGAGCATATCTTGGAGGTGTTGTGGAGGTTGAGGCGGCAAGCTTTAGATTGAATGTGGGTCTGAAAGGAGAGTCGAGGATTACACCTAGGACCTTGGCTTGAGGGGAACGGGTTGATAGTTGAGCCGTTGATTTTGACAGAGAAATCAGGGGAAGAAGCACGTGGGGGAGGA
Source organism: Rana temporaria (assembly GCF_905171775.1). Classification (NCBI taxonomy): domain Eukaryota; kingdom Metazoa; phylum Chordata; class Amphibia; order Anura; family Ranidae; genus Rana; species Rana temporaria. Next base: position 95,109,847 of record NC_053501.1, read on the forward strand.
AATGTTATGGACTTGGTTTTGGATAGGTTGAGTTTGAGAAAGTGATGCAACATCCAGGCTGATATGTCTTTTAGTAGGTTGGTGATGCGTGAGGAGACTGATGGCGTGAGCTGAGAGGTGGAGAGATAGATTTGGGTATAGTCAGCGTAGAGATGATATTGAAAGCCATTGGAGGCAATCAACTGATCCAGGGAGGAGGTTTAGATTGAGATAAGGAGAGGTCCAAAAACAGAACCTTGGGGGACCCCGACTGAGAAAGAGGAGAGGAGGAAGTAGAGGTGTAAGTGACACTGAAAGTGTGCAGTGGGATAGGTAGGATAAGAACCAGTGAAGAGTACAGTCACGGAGACCAAAGGAGTGGAGTTTTTTTTGAGGAGGTGGTGGTCCACTGTGTTAAAGGCAGCAGAGAGGTCCAGACAGAGTAGTACAGAATAGTGTTAGTTGGTTTTAGCCATTAGTGGGTCGTTTATAAGTTTAAGGAGAGCAGTTTTCATGGAGTGGTGAGGGTCAAATCTGGACTGAAGAGGATCAAGATGTTTCTTCTTAGTCAGATGGTAGACCAGTCATTCAAGGAGTTTGGAGGAGAAGGGGAGTAAGGAGATGGAGCATAGGTTGTTAGGGTTGGTAAGGTCCAGTGAGGGCTTTTTAAGAAAGCGCATGTTTTAGAGAGTTGGGGAAGATGCCAGAAGAGAGGGAGAGGTTAAAGGTGAGAGTTAGAGAGTGTAGAATAGAGTCAGAGCGTGAGCATAGCATTTGTGAGCCAGCAGGATCCAGGGGGCAGGTGGTTAGATGGGTGTTAGAAAAAGGATTAGCACTAGCAGAGTTGAATTAGGGAAGTAACTGTAGCGCCCCCTTACTTTCAGTATGGGCACTACGCTAAAGTTAGTGGGGAATGGGAGAGTTATTTTGCTCCTATTCACAATTTGCTAAATTTGGGCTGCTGTCATCCCTAAACTGTCCTGTAGGTCAGTCTGCGCTCCAGGGGTGTCGTTTCCACCCCTGGGCGACAGGTGGCGCTAGAGGGGTTCTAACAGAGCCACTTTTCCCCAGCAGCCAATTGGAGGAGTTTTCCCTCGCAGGGCATGCTGGGGGAGGGTATATCTGTGGCAGACGCCATTTTGTGTGGCAATGAGGTCGCATGCTACGCGGAGCTCCATCTTCCTGAAAGGGGCCCCGGTGACTTACTGGGTCCCCCGCTTTACTGAGAAGATCCCAGGCTGGGTGCCGTTCGATGGGGGGTCGGCTTGAGGAGAACCCGGAGGCAGGTTGTCCAACAGGGCTTGAACGAACCATCGGGGATCTGGTGACCGGATTGCTGACAGGTACACTTTGCTGTCATCCGGTGACCTATGTTTAATCTACTGGGAGGATTCGCTCAATTCGTCTTTTTAGCTCATTCAAGTAATAGGCCTGTGGCAGAGGCCCTAGAGCCAGGCCTGTGGCAGAGGTCTGTTCCTCCCAGAAATCTAAAGTGACACTTCGGCTGCCAGGCTTGTGGCAGAAGTCTGTCCGGGGGCACTTCACCCACTCTGGCTAGAGTGGCGACAAACTGTAACTACTACTACTGTGCTACTAAGAGCAGGATTGCTCTTGTTCATATCCAGGCCTGATACCGCAAAGTTCTCTATCGCTTCATCAACCTTTCCTTCCTATTCCATGTTGATGTTGGCTATGTTGGGCCGAAAATAAAGCATTTGAAAACCTTCCTTCATTGAGTGGACATTCGCTCACTACTCTATGCTACTCTACTCATCAACTACACCCCTAGACAACATTGAGGTAACTTAATACGCTGATCCCAACAACAACCAGCGGCTCCTTCGGGGGTAGCGCTACATAACTATTGTACCTGTGGACATGGGGTGTTAAGTGGGGTATATTTCTGCGCATTTGAGATCTCATAATTGTATTAATCTTATTTTTTATCTCCTGGGCAGTGAGTGAGTTAGTGGGTGGAGGCAGTTGAGGACAGAGTAGAGTGTTAAAGGTAGAGAAGAGTTGACAGGGACTGGATGAGAATGTGTTGGACCTGTTCACGCTGACAGAGCGGCCGCGTGAGCGGTAAAGCGCTGCTAGTTTTAGCGGCACTTTTCGACCGCTAGTGGGGCGCTTTTGATCCCGCTAGCGGCCGAGGAAAGGGTTAAAAGTGCCTGCAAAGCGCTGCTGCACTTTGTAGGCGCTTCAGCAGTGCTGCCCATTGATTTCAATGGCAGGCGCTCCTTCACCATCCCAAAGACGCTGCTTGCAGGACTTTGTTTTCGGTCCTGAAAAAGCCCCAGTGTGAAAGGGGTCTTAATGAGAGTGATAAAGTAGGTCTGTTTGGCAGTGAGGAGGCAGGAATTTTAGGAGGGCAGATTTATATTGGTTGAACTCTTCCTGGGACTTAGGCCCCTTTCACATTGAGGCGTTTTTCATGCGGTACAGCGCTAAAAATAGCGCTGCTATACCGCATGAAAAATCGTGCCCTGCAGGCTTCAATGTGAAAGCCCGAAGGCTTTTACACTGAAGCGGTGCGCTAGCAGGACCGCTCCAAAAGTCCTGCTAGCCGCATCTTTGGAGCGGTATAGGAGCGGGGTGTTTACCGCTCCTATACCGCACCTTCCCTTTGAAATCAATGGGAAACCGCGGTAATCCCGCCCGCAATGTGCCTCTGCAGGGGCGCATTGCGGGCGATATTAAACCTTTTTCGGCCGCTAGTTGGGGTTAAAACCGCACCGCTAGCACCCGAATATCGCGGTAAATACGATGGTATAGCGGCGCTAAAAATAGCGCTGCTATACCGTCACCGCACCTCCACTGCCCAATGTGAAAGGGGCCTAACTCTTACGCCACAGGCAGCTACTATTTCTGAGACTTCGGGTGTGGTCTCTTTGCCAGTATTGTAGTGGTCGGGGCCTGATTCTGCATGTAGTGAGGGAGGCGAACTTGTCTAGGGAGGCTGACAGTGAGCTGTTGTAGACGGAAGTGGCTAGATTGGGACAGGACAGGGGTGAGATTTTGTCATAGAGGTGGTCAGTTGCAGGTTGAGGTGGCAAAAGTTTCTACAGGTAACTGTTGTGGTTGGAGGGAGAGGAGGTGGAAGACAGGTAGGGAGCAAAACTAATAAGGTGGTGATCAAAGAGTGGGAGAGGATTGTTGGAGAGGTTGCACAGAGTGCATAGATAGGAGAAGACAATGTCAAGGGTGTTTCCATTGGAGTGAGTAGAAGCCTGTATACATTTCTTCAGGTCAAGAGATTAGATTAGACTGATAAGTTTAGAAGTAGTAGTAGCACTAACAGGGATGTTGAAGTCACCGACAATGATTGTGGGGATTTCAGAAGAGAGAAAGTAGGGTAGCCAAGCAAAGAAGTCATCAATGAAGATTGATAATGGTCTAGGGGGGCCGGTAGATGACAGAAATTCTTAGAGAGACAGTAGTAAATAGACAAATACAATGTGCCTTAAAAGAGGAGAGTGTCGCGTTCTATCACGGCTGATCACAGTGTAAACAGGAAGAGCCGTTGAATAGTTTTTCCTCGCTCGCGTCTGACAGACGCGAGTAGAGGTGAGCTGATCGGCTGCTCTCCTGACAGGAGGATCTGTGCTGATTGTTTATCAGTGGAGTCCCCCCTTTGGATGCCCGCCCAGGACCACCAGGCATATGCCAATCAGTGCCCAGGCAGTTGCCAATCAGTGCCCATCCACAATGCCTACCAGTGCCAGAGCCACCAGAGATGTCTATCAGTGCCATCTATCAGGGAAAAAAATGATAAAAATTATGTTTGTGTACAGTGAGGCATGACCGCGCAAAGTGCGACAGCGCTGAAAGCTGAAAATTGGCTTGGCAGGAAAGGGGTGTAAGTGCCTTGTATTGAAGTGGTTAAAGGAATTTGTGATTAAGAGGTTTGGGAGGGAGGTGAGTTTGTTACAGAGTGGGCATTCCATAGGGCGCAGGAGAAGTAGAGGCTGGTTTGGGAAGAAGAGGAATGATTGATTAGTGAGGTCTGCCCAGTGTGCTCTGGTGCTGCTCATGCTGTCTTATTGTTTCACATAGATCCTATAGCAAGAAGGCATATTGGACAGTGGGGAGAAACCTAGCAGGTGAGAGCATTGATGTAAATACAGCCCTGGTCAATTAAAAGGGGATGTGACACAGGGAATGCTGGGTGACTGTATTTATATCTGAGAAGCACATGGGCTCAGGGTTCCAGTCCAGCCCACCTCTAACGAGAGAGGTTCAGGTGGGGAGGAGGCTACTGCCTCTCCCCAGAAAAGACTGCCATGCAGCCTCAGTTGACTGACCTGAGGGCCCAAAACCTTAAAGCTACAACCCAGGGTTCCTGTGCAAGCTGACTGAGAGAGGATGTCCACGGATCTGGTCTGATGACACTGAGTGTCGCTTGGAAGTTGGAAGGAGGCTATCTGCTGTCCCAGGACATTTTGTGAGTACAGACCCCTGAACGGATCCCGAGACACTGTGTGTTGCTGAAATTTCCCCTCTTGGTCCTAGAAGTCAACATACTGGGTGTGCTAAAGGGGACACTGGCTAGTGTCTTGAAGAAACAAAGTCAATTGAGACCCTCTTGCTACAGAGGGACTTGTTCATTCCATACAAATGCTGTATGGTTCAACAGATAATCTGCTCCACAGTTCTACAGAGAGGGTTGTCCTTGCTTGTGAATAGTTTATTTGGAGTATCCTACCAATTCCCTTCTCCAATGTGCTGACCTCATATGCGTGCGCTCAGGGTGTGCCGGTGTTGTGACGAGAAATGCCCCCGTCGAATTATGCCCGCCCTGTACTGCACAGGAGCACTTGCGCAGTAAGGATCCGCCGAAAGTGTCCTAGTATCGTAATTTAGGATCAGCTGTTCACGGCACCTGCGCATGAAAACCGACATTGTGCCACATGCTCCTGCACGATCCTGATGCTCATGCAACTCTGCAAGGGGCGGATGTAATCATGATGGGAGCGCGTGAGAGGCGGATGGCAACAGAAAGGGGGCATATTTTGTAATGATCGGCAGAGAATGCATAACAATGAAAGCGTACCTTTCACTTCTAGTCAGACTAGCAAGAGACCAGATGTGTAAAGATAAGATCAGCACATAAAACTTAGATAAGACACTACAGAGAAACAAAAACGTCATGATAATGCACACAGGACAACAGATTTTGAAGGCAACATTAGAACACCTATGGGGGTTTTATTGCGGCCTGTGCCCCTGTTAGGATGATTCACCATCTCTTTAGTCCTGTTTACTATTATCATTGAAAGTAAGGGCCCTTTTTTACACGGGACGGATCCGTGATGATCTGCCCCGTGAACCTCCGCTTGCTCAGTGGGGATTGCTCCATTGATCCCCGCTAAGCCGGCGGATGACAGGGCGGTCCCGTGTCTTTTCTCCGCTCTCCCCTATGGGGGGATCGGATGAACATGGGCCGTCTTTCTGTGTTCACCCAATTTGCTCTGCAGATGGATGGAAAAATAGGATTTTCCTCCGTCTGCAGAATTATAGGATTGCAGATTTGGATGAGATCGGGTGTCAGCGGATGAACATCCGCTGACACCCGCTATCTCATAGGGATCAATGTATGTCCCTTTTTCACCCGTACAAGTGGCCTAAAAGTAAACAAAGGCCCACATTTTGGGTTGTCCCCAAAAAAGTAATAAAGGGGAAATCTTCTAATGAGCACACTAGTTCTGGTGACCTGGGGGTCCCCAAGGGATTCCCTTAATTTAGATTTCCTCTACTGTTTGGCTATGAGAAAGGAAGTGAAGGGAAATCTCCCCAATGGGACACATAGGGCAAAAAATAAACTGACAGGGGTTATAACTCTTTCTTGTTTTATCCAAATTGAAAAATAAGTTTTGCCTATAGTCCAACTTTAATCCTCGCTAAAAATGATGGGTGAGATGAGACAGTTATTTGTTCTGCTTCAAATGCTGGTTTATGCATTGACATACCCCCTTTGACCCAGTCTGTCCAGACAGCATGGTCACTATCCACAGGCAGCTTAACTCTTTAATAAGACACAGAATTTTAATCTAATGCAATTTCACTTCAGCTAATTGCAGAGGATGTTTTTTTTCAGTCTTTTGAAGTGTAAAAAGACAATGACATTCCTAAGCCCTATATATGTGAATTAATAACACTGACTAATGGAACATGCAAGAATAGAGGGTTTCCTTAGAAAAAAACTAACTAGCTCTAAATAGGAGAAGAAGACAGAGGAACATATCAAAATCACATTAGAAAACATGTTGTAGTGGCTGAAGATGGTCACTAAATCCCAGCATACTACAGAAAAATGACAATATCATGGAGTTTAAAACAACACAGAAAAACACATGAAAGTGAGCAGAACATAGTTTTGAGATATACAAAAAGCAGATGGGGGACTAAGACCATCAACATCTACCTAAAACTGAAGAAAACTTACTATATACAGTACTAATTATATGCATTTTGCCTTACCTTCAGAGATCAGCATTAAGTACACGAGTGTCATGCTAAAAACAGCATAGGAGCTGCAGAAAAGAAAACCTTAGAAAACAGCAACCTCTTGACTATGCTTTGGAAATATCACTCCGTAATGAGATTACACCTCCACCCCTTCCACACACAGACTCAGAGATATCTTGAAAAGATGTTAACTGGTGGTCAGCTATCGTCTCCCTTCATGCTTCAGTCATTTGGTCTTTTAAGAGGCACATAAAATAATAATAGGTTTATTTTCTGACAAACCACAGCATGCAAAGAAATTGACGGGAACTTGTATAACACCCAAAATGTGGACAAGTTAATAGTTTATAAAAGCAAGTGTACCAGTTTTCTCTAGATATCAATCACAAATTGTCACAAGGAACAAATGTATGAGTGAAAAAAAATACTAACAAATCAGACTATTTAGTAGTAGTTGGTTACATTCAACTATACTTGTTCTGTAGACATGTTGACATGTATGTAAATATTTTTTGAAAGGTATACATTTCTATGCATGTTTGTGTTCTCTTTTAGGTACCGGATCTGCTGTCAAGACCATCAGATAATGGGGTGGGATTAGACAGTTAGAGAAGGGTGGTAGATTGTCATGTGTAATATATGATGTGATGATGTCTTTTTGAAAATGTGTGCCATTGTTATATTCTGTTTCCTTCCTTTCTTTTCTTCTCCCCATCCAAATTTTTGGTTCAGGTACCCAACTCTCAGGCTTGAGAGGTTGTTGTTTTTTTCAGACACTGAGGACAGTGTCTTTTTGTAGCGGGGGGTGTATGTAGCGTTGATCTCCCAAAGAGTGGGCGCTATTGTAAATTTAGGGGGCGTCTAAGCCATAGTTGGGCTCATACTCTGCTAATTCTATGTACATTTTCCTCTGTTCTGGCTGTGGTTGTGCTCGGTAGAGATTTTCCCCTGTTGCCTGTAGGTGGCGTTACCACCCCCCTCCCATGTTGGAATTTGGGCAAACCATAGTGTGTTGAGTGACCCTTCTCAGCTGCAGCCCAGTGGGAGTGGAGCCCCGCTGTGCATGCTGGGAGGGGATACCAGGGTCCTTTGCCTCTTGGCCCTCCTGGCGCGAGGTGCGTGTGTGTGATTTCAGCCCCAGGACCATTTTGGTCCAAGGCTGTATTCCTATCAGGTAGGCCTAGCTATGCTGGCTGGGGCCTATGCTTCTACAAGGGATCCCAAGCTGTCCATCCAAGCGGGGGAAGCTTCTTAGCGAAGGAAACCGGGGGAGGACCTGCCCTGGAGGAGACAAGCAAGGCAAGCTGATGTCTCGGGATAGGCCTGGTAGCCTTGTTAAGGAAAAGGATCCACTATGCAATTTGTCTTACAGTCCACCGGATTGGCTTAAAGGCTCTTTTGCTGTAAGGCAGGAAGTTTGGGACTGAAATCCTGTGGCAGAGGATTCCTGACTTTACATTCTGTGTTCTCAGATGGTCTGTGGCAGAGACTGTTTCTATAATGTCCATGCATCATTCCGACTCCTAGGCCATGTGAGAGGGGTCTATCCGGGTGAGCAATACCCACTCAGGAGTGAGTGGTGAACACTGGAACTTTGCATACATTTTGTGCATTCTGTACTGCGCACCTGAACCTTCCCCTTCTCTCTATACTCTCTACTTCCTTCTGAAGTTTTATGCAGAAAAAAATAAAACCTAACAGTTGAAGGTTTTACATCTTGTGTGGACATTGCAATTTCTACAGACTTTCTCCCCTGGACAACGAACTTAGAGGTAACATGCAAACCCCAAAATCTGAACCAGCAGGTCCTACAGGGGTAGTGCTACATTCTTTTTACCTACAAGTAAGCCTTATTATAGGCTTACCTGTAGGTAAAAGTTAAAAAAATGTACTATACAACCGCTTTAATGAATCTCTTTGGACTTTGTCCTTCCTTTTTTGTATTACTCCCACTGACATCAGGACAATTTCTACTACCAATGGCCAAAGTCTGGTCTCCCCTGAAGTATTAAGGACAGTAAACTGGCCCTATGTTTAAAAGGTTTGGAGACCCCTGGCCCTATGTTTAGAAGGTTTGGCGATGCCTGGCATAGAGCAGGTGACAGGTTCTCTTTAAGGAGATATCAGGGGTCTGTTAGCCCCAAATTTTACTTGTATCTTAGTGGCGACTTTTGAAATAATTGGAGAACAGGAAATTACATTTCTTGAAGCATTTAGTACAAATTGGTGTTCAGAATGCCTGTAGGTCTATAATGCATTGGATTTCTTGACAGTTTTAGAGAATACAGCGGCTGAAGATTGTAATGGAAATGGAACTTCCATTTAGACTACAAAATGGCTTGTGTAGCAATTTATATTTTTGGAAAAAAAATGTTTTGCCTTTAAATTAATAGTTTAATTAAATATTACCCATTTATAATTGTTCATAATAAATTCCAATACAAGGTCACCACCATTTTATCCACAAAAAGTGCTGATTCTTTTTTAACTTGCTTTTAATTTCAATGAGGAGAGAGTAGGGACAGTCACATGGGCACTTAAAATGTTTGTGCTTTGAATCCGTTTATGAAAAGTTCAGACAGTGTGTGTTTGCTGTGGTCAATTTGTTAAAAAAATAAATAGGTTGAGCGTTTAGCAGGAAATCGAGCGAAGTACATCTCACACAAGTGTCTCATGTTAGTTACTAGACAATTTAAAAACAATATTATGTGCCACTCTTCAAGATTGGATATGACTGCAGAGCATTTTGCTGTTTTCTATAGGTATGACAACAGATTTTTTTTTAAATGTTATATACGGTATATTTTACAAGGTTATTAGGGTGAGTTGAGAATGTATTCTGTCTTAAAGTGATATTAAAGGTTACATTTTTTTTTTTAAATAACAAACATATCATACTTACCTCCACTGTACAGTTCATTTTGCACAGTGGCCCCAATCGCCCTCTTCTGGGGTCCCATGGTCCCTCTGGGAAGCTCTCTCCCGAGGGGGTTACCTTGCAGGTGTGCTCCTGTGTCATGCACTCAGCGTCCCGCTGCTTGGTTGACTGCAGTGGGAGCCAATGGAAAGATCGATGCGGGATCGCGCCCACGGAAATTCGTGGCTCAGGTAAGTAAAACAGGGGGGGGGGTTGGACACTGCAAGGTGTTTTTTCACCTTAATGCATAGGATGCATTAAAGTGAAGAAACACGAAGGTTTACAACCTCTATAAATAAGTATTAAACCACAGAAAAAAACAAAACATCTTCCCCCTGCAAATTAAGAGCATAACATGATAGTATACTGTACATTGCATACTAGCACATTATGAAACAGATCCCTCCAGCGGCACGCTGTCACCACTGACAGGGCTTCCATCTTCACCCAGTCTTCCTTCCGGGTTTTCAGTAGGGTGACCACATTTCCAAACTACCATTTAGAGACAAGGAAAGGGAGTCACCGCTCCAGGTGGGTCTTGTGAGCAATTAGGAACTTCTCAGGAAACCAAGGTGTCGGCAATGCACTAGGCAAATGTAGGATTTTCAGAAGGGATGGACAGCCGCACTCCAAAGGAACTTCAAAAGTTGTTTTTATTTGTAAAATCAATGGCCATGCATCGCAGAATACAGTCAGAAAAGGGACAGCCGACGCGTTTCATACTGATTCAGTGCTTAGTCATGCCATTCAGAGACACCCTCCCTTCCCAAAAATCAGCTTGTGCTCTAACGAATCACAGTACAGTGATTGAACACGAGAGGTAGGATTTATGATTTCTCCAATCACAAGCAGGGGGAGGGATTATGCTCCTACAGGCTTTCCCGGCCAGGACAAGTACTGTCAGTGAGTAAAGCGGTGATGTGGCTGCCTTTTTTGGGGGCACTAGATTGGTCCGGGGGGTGGCTGTGTCAGTTTCATTCCGGGACACTGTATTGTCCTGGAATGAATGTGCCCGGGACAGACCTGAAAAATGCGGGACTGTCCCGGGCAATCCGGGACACATGGTCACCCTAGTTTGCAGGCTTTCAGGCATGGTACATCCATTGAGGGTGCAGTGCGCATGTGCCGGTGATATCAACAGCTACTACTAAAGTAAATACAGAAAAGAATTGTGTAATAGATCAGACAAAAGAAATACAGAATAGGTGCAATACCACAAAAGGTCACTAGATGGCAGCATTTAAACAAAACATAAGGTACATAGAAAATGGTTCAGAAACTATATATATATATATATATATATATATATATATATATATATATATATATATATATATATATATACTGTGTGTATATATATATATATATATATATATATATATATATATATATATAACAAATTATATGCCTATTGGGCGGTACACAACTGAAGATTCTGCTAATCTCATTGAGGTCCTAGCTGTGCATAGCTGGGACTGTGCATAGGCTGTGCCTATTCTGCGACAAGTTCCTTGGGAGCCAAAAGAGGGGTTTCACTGAGGATCTGATCTCAAAGTTTCATAGAGGAGACTGTCATGCCGCGTACACACGATCAAATTTCGAGATGTAAAAAAACAACGCTTTTCAGCCTCTAGAAAAAACAAAGTTTTTTCCAACTTCATTGTTAAAACGATGTTGCCCACACACAATCGTAAAAAAAAAATGCTCTATCAAAGCGCGGTGACGTACAACGGCACTATAAAGGGGCAGTTCCATGCGGATGACGCCACCCTTGGGGCTGCTTTTGCTGATTTCGTGTTACCGCGTGTTAGTAAAAGTTTGGTGAGAGACGTTTCACGCTTTTCAGTCTTCGTGCTTTAAAGATTTTTTTTTGTGTTTCAGTTTGTGCTTGTGGGTTCGTATCTGTCTTTCAGTGCTTGTAGTCAGTTCGTATCTGTTTTTGCAGTGCGTTCTTGTCCACTCGTTACTGTTTTTCAGGTTGTTCTTCAGAGGCATTCAGTGCGTTCTTTTCGTTTGTTCTGATTAGACGACCATTATCTAGCCATGTTGCAGGTACGTTCTCGTCGCTGAGATTGTGCTGTGCTTGGTGCAGGGATTTCTGCTTTATCCCGACTCCATGAACAGGGTGAGGAGGAGTTTGTGGGCCAAGAATTGGTTGCTCCGTAGGAACCAGTTCTCTCATATGCCTCTGCTGCGGGAGATCCAGGAAAATAACCCTGATGACTTCAGGAATTTTCTGAGGATGTCTGACCCCGTATTCCAGCAGCTTTTGGCTTCAGTGTCTCCGTATATCACCAGGCAGGACACCGTTATGTGGGAAGCCATCACTGCTGAGCAGAGACTAGTTGCCACGTTGCGATACCTGGCAACAGGGAGAAGCTTGCAGGACTTGAAGTTCTCGACAGGCATCTCCCCCCAGGCTCTGGGGGTCAAAATCCCGGACACCTTTTCTACTATCGTACAGGTCCTGCATGAGGACTATATTAAGGTAAGTTTTGTCCTTTAACCTCACAATCTATGTATTTAACCACTTAAGCCCCGGACCATATTACTGGTCAAAGACCAGAGTACTTTTTGCGATTCGGCACTGCGTCGCTTTAACTGACAATTGCGCGGTCGTGCAACGTGGCTCCCAAACAAAATTGGCGTCCTTTTTTCCCCACAAATAGAGCTTTCCTTTGGTGGTATTTGATCACCTCTGCGGTTTTTATTTTTTGCGCTATAAACAAAAATAGAGCGACAATTTTGAAAAAAATGCAATATTTTTTACTTTTTGCTATAATAAATATCCCTCAAAAACAAATATAAAAATGTTTTTTTTTCCCTCAGTTTAGGCTGATACGTATTCTTCTACCTATTTTTGGTTAAAAAAAATCGCAATAAGCGTTTATCGATTGGTTTGCGCAAAATATATAGTGTTTACAAAATAAGGGATAGTTTTATTGCATTTTTATTAATTATTTTTTTTTTACTACTAATGGCGGCGATCAGCGATTTTTTCCGTGACTGCGACATTATGGTGGACCCTTCGGACAATTTTGACACATTTTTGGGACCATTGTCATTTTCACAGCAAAAAATGCATTTAAATTGGATTGTTTATTGTGAAAATGACAGTTGCAGTTTGGGAGTTAACCACAGGGGGCGCTGTAGGAGTTAGGGTTCACCTAGTGTGTGTTTACAACCGTAGGGGGGTGTGGCTGTAGGACTGACGTCATCGATCGAGTCTCCCTATAAAAGGGATCACTCGATCGATGCAGCCGCCACAGTGAAGCACGGGGAAAGCCGTGTTTACATACGGCTCTCCCCGTTCTTCAGCTCCGGGGAGCGATCGCGACGGAGCGGTTATAAACGAATAGCCGCGCCGTCGTCCCGGATCGCTCCCCGCGGGTATCCGACCGCAGCATGAAGAGGGGGGGGTCCCGATCGGACCCCCGGAAAGGCAGGGACGTACCTGTACGCCCATATGCCTGTACGTGCCATTCTGTGGACGTACATATACATGCGGCGGTCGTTAAGCGGTTAATGCTTGCCAATGTTTTTTTTTTTTTTAATCAGTCCCTAATTAACATGTTTGTAATATGCTGTGAATGTCCCCTTTGTCCCCATGCATGCTGTAAGCCTTGTATGCTCCTTTTTTGGCCTACGTGCATAGTTCTAATAGCCAACCTCTCCAACATTCTATCCTGGGCCCAAACACACCTAGCCTAGTCACTTCCCAAAGTATTTTGTCTGCTCCATTGTAGTGCTCCATTTGGTGTCTCCCTATATCACAAAGTATTTTGTCTGCTCCATTGTAGTCCTTGCCCAAATTTTTGTTAAATTCAGACAGAGTGCTAGATCCTTTATTTCTGAGGTCCCCAACTCATTTTGAACCCCCATCCCCAAAAACATTTTTTTTTGGGCCATCAGAGGTGGTGATGAATCTGATTAGTGATCCATTATTTGTTTGGCTCTTAAAATACTCCTTCAAATGAATGATATCCTGTTGTTTTTGGATAATCTAATTGCAATGTTTGTTTGAATATTTTTTTTTCTCCACAGTTCCCCACCACGCCACAGGAATGGCAGACTGTGGCATCGGACTTCGTGCAGCGTTGGAACTTTCCAAACTGTGGAGGAGCCATTGATGGCAAGCACGTCCTCATCGTGCCACCACCCCTTTCAGGATCCTAATAATTAAATTATAAAGGGTTCCACAGTGTTGTGCTGATGGCGGTGGTGTCGGCCACTTACAAATTTGTATTTCTGGATGTGGGGAAAAATGGGCGGATGTCTGATGGCGGGGTCTTTGCCCAGACCGAGTTCGCCCAATGGCTTCAGTCAGATGACCTGGGATTGCCACCTGCGTTCATCTTCATTGCTGATGAGGCGTTTGCCCTGGGTCCCCACCTCATAAGGCCTTTTCCCCAACGAACCCTCACCCCTGAGAGGAGGGTTTTTAACTATCGGCTGGCCAGAAGGGTGGTCGAAAACGCCTTTGGCATCATGGCCAGCCGGTTCCGATTATTTCTTACCGCCATCAACCTGGCAGAATATAAATGGAACCACGTGATCGTTTGTTGTATCTTACATAACTATTTGAAGAGAAATTCCTCAAATTATCTTACCCTTGTGCCTGATAAGGCCATTGCACATCCTTCAGTGGCAGCCCATGAGGCTGGCCCTACAGGCTTGGCCCCCCAAAGTGCCCGTGCTGTGCGCCAAAGTTATGTTGTTTATTTTATGGGTAGGGGGCCCATTGCAATGCCTGATCTGGCCTGAAATTAAAAAAAAAATTTAATGAAAAAGTGTGTTATTTTATTGCATTTTCCTATTTTATCATTGTGGTTTATTTTATTTCTCCTAGGTTATTTTTTTATTCAAAATATATATATATATATATATATATATATATATATATATATATATATATATATATATATATATATATATATATATATAAATTTTTTTTTTTTGCCAAAAATCTTTTTTTTTTATATAAGATTCCAAAAATGTTTGATTTGCAATCCAATTTTTTTGTATTTTTTTTTTCTAATCTCAAATTTTATTATTTCTGTTTAAAACACATAAACTGTGTATGTAACTATTTTCGTTTTTCATTGTTCATGTGTTTTAGCACATAAAACTAAAAATTCAGATAAAAAAAAATATATATATATATTTTTTTAAATACAAATAAAACCAGATAAAACATTCCCAACAAACAAACTTAAAAGTATAAAAAATATATATACTGTATATATTTTTCTTTTTTTTAAACCCTCCCCAGAACATCAATCACGTATTTTAGTCATTGCTCCACCTTTTTTTGCTTTTCCCTTATCTGCCCCAAACTTGTGTTGATGTCCTCCATGTCAGCACAGCAGGCCATCACCTTGCCAATTAGCATCTGGGCGCTATGTGTATCCAAGCTGTCCCCAGCCATCAAAGCTCCTGAAATTTGGAAACACACCATGTATTATAAATATGCAGGCCTACATCTATTACCTGAAGCTGTGTTGTATGACACTGACCTGTTGTGGTGCCACTTTCTCTTTCCTCCGCTTGTTCTTCCTCAACATCCCGCGGGGGTGGGGTTTGGGTAGGAGGTGTGGGGTTTCCCAGCTTCTGTCTGGAAGCTCGTTCTCGCCCTATGAGATTGTAACAAAAGGGATACTTAAGTCAAAAATATTTGAGGCCTGAAAGAGGAATATGAATCATTCATTGTGTAAGTGTGGTACAATTGTCTGTTTTTTCAATCATTCTTAGCTGAACACAGGATTGTATCCATTACCAAAGCTGCTACATTTCTCTATTTTTGGTCAAGTTTCCTACATGGAAACCAACCAAGTATCCACTGGATCACCTGTGTGTGACACCCTGAATAGGTTGTTGTTGTGGCCAACACTTGTGCTACTGTTAGTGATGTCAAATCCACAGAGTAAATATGACAACGAAAAGTAGATTTAGAGTCACATCTTTTCCTAGACCTGTGCCATATTCAGAGAATATACAGATAATATTCTGAGTGACAAGACTGACCTCCAGAATTATATTGCCTATCTACTGAATGGCTGAGCAATTTGATTGGCCGTCTTTGATCTACATCCTGTCTTTCAGAGTGACAGATAATGACCCCAACCAAATGTTTCCCATGAATAAATACCCCCTCAAGTTAATTACCATCAATAAATACTTCCTTATGTATGTCTTGCATAAGATTAACACATCAAAGGGTCTTCAGCTGTCCCTTTGATATGTTATAATTCAGCTGGCTTCGACAGTTCAACTGAATTCCTGGTCAATATGATAATATAATACAATATATTGTGCAATACATATGACACAATATATTAAATACCTACACATATATATTAATATTACAACATATACCCCCACTTGGATCGGTTCTAACTACTAGAACTGATCCATAAATCAAGCAACAAACATCATTATGGTTTGAGGTACTGGATGCTTTACAATGGCTCATATAAAATATGAAGTTGAGACTGGTTACATCTCTCTTCACCAACCTCTAAAATATCCCCATGAAACAGTTATTAGATAATATAACTTTAGACCATGACTGGAAAAGAATTTGGTAAACCTCTGTGGCCCGTATAGCTGTTGGGCCTTATTTCAAAGCTTGCTCTTTGAGTAAATCACATCACGATCTTGAATATTGTGCAAAAACTAGCTGATGTTACAGTCCATTCTGACTTCATCACATCTCTCACCATCTCACTAAAAAGTAAACTTGGTATGCTTTGGGAGCTCCAATCCACATAAGTCCAGGATTCTCCCATTTACAGGCTCAAAGTTTTCATTTTTAAAGATGCTTTTACACAACCACCAGCAAATCCTGAAATTCTACTTCCATCTTTATAGTAAGAAGAACCATCAATGTACCAGCAGTCACTTTTAAGGTCAAAAGGTTTGGATACACAGCAGTAAAAACTCTGTGCTGCAAACTATTTCCTTGCACTTGACATTCATGAGTCCATCTTGTAAGCATTTCACAATTCACATCTGCTTCTTTCCATTTAATGATGACCTGTTGTGTACCTGTCAAATACCTGAATTTGTCGATTGCCAGCAATAATTTGCTTTCGTAATTGATTGTAGGCCGACCTCTCATTGCCTTTAATAGAGCCGTTACTTGTATCATTCAGTCCATAATTCCAGCAGAATGGTGTACCAACATACATATACCCCCACGCGATGGTTCAGATAAAATCAGCTTGACTTCAGTGTTTTTCAGATCTTCTGTCCAGACAACGCGGCAGTGGAAATTCTTTCCAGTATTTTTTTATGAAAGGTTTGAAAGGTCTTTTTCATCCATATGTGTCACAGACTTCATCATATTATAAACAACTGATTCAACAATGTTTCAAATCATGACTAGAGTGATGAATTTCACTCACCCCTCTTATAAATTTAGGAAAACCACCCAACCTACTATAATTTATGCTATGCTAAATAAGCAAAATGTATCAGGGAAAGGGAGAAAATTTAAAAAAATAGGGCGTTGAGGAAGTCCATTAAAAGTAAAAAAATAAAAAAGGAAAAAAAGGAAATTTGAATGTTCAAAAAAAAAATCCATTGCTTGATGAATATTGAGAGAGTGTCCATGAATTCTTTATAATTTCTTGTATAGTGATATATTGTCCATTCAGCGTTTCTCCCCTACTAGCTAGCAATTTCTTCTGCTGTTCACATGCAAGCGAGTATCGCCAGCAATATACCTGAAAGACAAAAACTCTCCAACAAAACTCATTAGCAAAGTCCTTACACATTGTTTAAAGTTAAAACAAAGTACTATTTACAGTCTACAGTTTGAAGCTAATTCACCCCCACTGCTAGAGAAGCGTAATTTTCATTCAAAAACAGATCTGGACTCTTTAACTGTTCCAATAATGTGTAATATTCTATTTTCATCTTATCATACTCAATCTTCAGGTGGTCATATTTCTGTTTTAACTGAGGAAATTGGTATCCAGGTCCTTTTTTTATTATTATTCTGGTCAGCTTTGTTTTTCATATTAATATCACCTATGTTTGACCCAGAGTTTCCTCTTTTGATGTGATCATTAGATACTATTGTAGCGCTCACCCTCGAAGGAGCCGCTGAATTATCGGGTCTTCTGTCTCACCTCTGTGACACACCACAAACAATGAATCCACAGCACACCAGCACACCTTGTGAAGTTTTATAACAGATTTAATGACTGTGGGATAGAGCAAAAGCCCTTAATGTCTCCCCACTCTAATATAATACAACTAATAACAGAATGAGATAATACGTTTAGATTGAATGCGATGAACAGTAATATATCTATATACTTAGCAGTATCGACCCCACCCTAAACTACTGGCCAGTAGTACTGTCCTAGGCTAGCCAACGTTGGGGCCCTGGATGTATGACAGTTGTAGGAAATACACTTGTTGCAATGGCCAAAGGCCGCTCACCACTTCCAGTGTCTCTTAGGAAAGGAGGATGGCTGTCTGCGGAAGCGAGTGTCCCTCTCTCCTCAGACCGACGTCTGTGAAATGGATGCAGTCTTTTAAAGCCTCAGGACATCTCAGATAGTCTAGGGGCCGTCTGGGGAATCTGGCAATAACCTCCGTCAGCTCCACTCACTCAATTGGGCAGGCTGGGTTACTCCGGTGGCTGGATCGGCCCTGCGACCAGGCCTCAGTTCGATCGCTCCAAACACAGTCTCTCCCTGTTTCAGTAGACGAACATCAGTCTCTCCAAACACTACTGCATAGAGCCTGTGTCTCAGTGGCAAACACACAGCTCTGATACAAGCTGTCTTAAATCCCCTGCAATGCAGATCTGTCTTTCTTGGATCACTGTCCCAGACTGACTCCCTTCACTCCTTCCTCCTGACTCCCCTCTCTCCCGGAACTTCCTGTCTCACAGCCTCCTGGGAAATGCAGTTTTCCAAATCTGTGCTCTCTGGCTCCACCTGCTGCAATATATATATATATATATATATATATATATATATATATATATATATATATATATATCTACATCCTCTTAAATGGCTGAAAATCACAACAGGGCTACATTCTCCCCCTACTTAATATCTTTGGGGTCCCCCCCAAAGGGTAAACTGTATTTGTAAGTTCTACAGACAATATATACAGTATGAAAGGCACATATAAAGTTTATACTAGACCATCTGAATACCTTTACTGCGCATAGATAGATGCAGTCTATGACAACGTCTAGCAAGTGGAGGGGGCAGAGGAACACTCCACCAAGGTGTGCTGATGGTCGGGATTGGACACAAGTCCTTTGATACCTCTGTGGTTAGGGTGGACACTTTGGGTGATCTGCGTACAGTAGTGATAGCTTCCTCTGTGCTGTTCCCTGGTGAGTCATAAGTGAGTCTCTGAGGAGGTCGCACCAGTCGTTTGGACCTTGATTCTAAAAACCCGGATGGGCCTTCATCTGCTGAGTCCTCTTCTACTTGCTGTGTTAACTGAGGGAATTCAGTTTCCTTTTCAACTGGCTGAACAGGGGCATCTTCTAGCACTGAGGTTTCCGGCAAGAGACTTTCCACTTGAGAGGGTACAGAATTATCCTCGTTTGCTTGAGGCACAAATTCAGGGGCATCTGGTCTCAAATTGCTCAAATCTGGCTCAGGAGTCATAATAGTTGGATGAACATCCATAGGTTCAGATGGCCACATCCAACTCGGACACACATCTTCCTCATCGCTGTCGTCCTCACTTTCTCTTGTAGAAGGTGGCTGTTGGGACCGAGTAACAGGTGCTTGACGGGAAGTGGATGGAATGGGTGAAGGAGACTCATCTCTATCTGGTACCCGCACAGCTTCATTCAGAGGTAGGAGATGATTCCGATGCCAATTCTTCAGTGGCCCGGTCTTTCCCTCTGGTCGAATCTGGTACACTGGCAGGCCAGGCAATTGTTTACAGACGATATAGATCTGAGAGCTCCATCTATCAGCTAGTTTGTGCCTGGCCGAAGCACCCAAATTTCTCAATAGAACTCGATCACCTGGCTGTAAATCCTGTACCCGAACCCTCAAGTCATAGTTCCGTTTGTTTCTTTGTTCTCTACTCCCGGATGTCAAACGGGCCTTCTCAAATGCAGAAGCCAGGTTTCTCCTCAGTCTATCCACATAACCCTGGTGAGAGGCAATAGACGTCTGGTCAAGGGAGAGGCCAAAATCTAAATCTACTGGTAATCGGGCTTCTCTTCCAAACATGAGGCGGTACGGTGAGTATCCTGTAACATCACTTTCTGTGCTATTGTAAGCATGCACAATGGTAGAGATATGCCGACTCCAGTGCTGTTTCTCCCTGATCGACAGTGTTCCCAACATATTGAGCAGAGTCCGATTGAATCTCTCCGGTTGTGCATCACCCTGGGGGTGATAGGGGGAGGTTCTTGACTTCTGAATCCCCAATAGATCCAAGAGCTGCCTGATGAGTCGACTTTCAAAGTCTCTGCCTTGATCAGAATGGATCCTCTGAGGTAGACCATAATGAACAAAGAACTTTTCTACTAGGACTTTGGCTACAGTAGGAGCACGTTGATCTTTGGTTGGAAAAGCTTGAGCATAACGGGTAAAGTGGTCTGTCACCACTAGGATATTTCCCTGTCCACTAGTGTCAGGCTCTAAGCACAGGAAGTCAATACACACCAGGTCCATAGGCCCTTGACTCTGTAGATGGCTCATTGGAGCAGTCCTAGAAGGTAAAGTTTTCCTCTGGATACATCTTAGACAGGAATGGCAGTAGCTTTCAACTTCGGTTCTCATGCAGGGCCAATAGAATCTGTCTCGGACCAGTTTAAAAGTTCTCTCTGCTCCTAAGTGACCATGGTCATCATGCAAAGCTTTCAGCACATTTTCTCTATGCTTCTCTGGGAGGAACAACTGCTGCTTTTCTTCTAAGTCATCTGAGGGGCCCCTTCGGTAGACCACCCCGTCTAGCAGTTTCAACCGTTCACACTCTTTGTGGACCAGACGAGCCTCTTTTGGTGAATCAGTTAGTAGGAGCCCTCTTTGACCCGCTTTCATTGCTCTCAGAGTTAACCTGATCAAAGGATATTCAGCCTGATCTACTCTCAGGTCCTTCTTCGTGAAAGTAGGCAGGCCCTCACTCCTCAGCTCTGTAGGGTTACAATACATTTTAGGGACACCGGCAGCCATGACTCCTATGGCCTCTGCTCCAATCATTCCTTTGGTTCGGCACTCCACCCCTTGGCATAGGGCTTGAACTCCATCTGGAGTCAAATGAGTCCACTCTGTTTCTGGGACCCCTGTGCTATAGGGTCTCCTGGATAAGGCATCCGCGTCTTGGTTATTGACCCCAGGGCGATATTTGAGGCTGAAGCGGAATCCTGACAGGGCAGCCAACCACCGGTGCCCAGTGGCATCCAGTTTGGCCGTAGTGAGAATGTAAGTGAGTGGGTTGTTGTCAGTTCTGACCACAAAATTGGCCCCGTACAGGTAGTCTTTTAGTTTGTCCACCACTGTCCACTTCAAGGCCAGGAACTCCAACTTGTGAGTGGGGTAATTCTTCTCAGAAGGGGTGAGACCCCGACTCACATATGCCACCGGTCTCAGGAGGCCATCATATTCCTGGTATAGTACTCCTCCTAGCCCTTCTCTGCTAGCATCCACATGTAGTTCATAAGGCTTGGCAGGATCAGCGTAGGCAAGGACAGGAGCCTGTGTTAGACTTCCTTTCAATTGGAGGAAAGCTCTTTCACATTGGTCGGTCCATTCCTCCTGGATTGATTCACGAGGCTTCCTAGTTCCGTGGGCTGATGAACCCGGCTCAAAGGGCATTGATTCATCTTCTGCTCCTTCCATTCTTAGAAGCGTGTTCAGAGGCTGAGCTATCTTGGCAAACCCCTCTACGAACCTCCTATAGTATGAGCAGAATCCTAGGAAGGACCGGAGTTCAGTAATATTACGAGGTCTCGGCCATGAAGCCACAGCTTCCAACTTCTTAGGGTCAGTTGATATGCCTTCTGCTGAAACAACATGTCCCAGGTACGTGACTGAAGGCAGACAGAACTGACACTTCTCTAAGAAAAGTTTCAATCCTTCTTCATGCAGCCGCTTCAAGACCTTTTCCAACCGCTGCTCATGTTCTTCCAGTGTTCTTCTGAAGACTATTAGGTCATCCAGATACACTAATACCTCAATCAGGTGCATGTCTCCCACCGTCTTTTCCATTAGTCGTTGGAAAGTTGCTGGGGCTCCTGTGAGGCCTTGGGGCATTCTATTAAACTCAAAGAATCCCAGAGGACAGATGAAAGCAGTCTTCTCTTTATCTTCAGGATGCATGGGTATCTGGTGATATCCACTTCGCAGGTCAAGTACACTAAACCACTTTGCTCCGGACAGACACTCTAAGGCATCTTCTATTCGAGGAGTAGTGTATTGGTCGGGAATGGTTCTTTGGTTGAGTGTGCGGTAGTCTATGCACAAACGGATGGAACCGTTTTTCTTGCGAACTACCACGATGGGTGAGGCATAAGGACTCCTGGATTCTTGGATTATCCTGGTCCTTTTCAATTCAGCCAGCTGTTCCCTTAGGTCATCTAGATCTCCCAATGGGACTCGCCGTGACCTTTCTCGAAAGGGCTTGTCATCTTGGAGGCGAACGCGGTGCTGAGTGCTCCTAGCACACCCCACATCAAACTCATCCTTGGAGAATAAATGTTGCCACTTGAGGAGCTGAGACTGAATTCGCTTCTTCCACTCAGGCGAGACAGGGGCATCTTTAGGATAGAATCGTTCAGCTGGGATCTCTCTGTCTACTCCATCTATCAATTCAGTGGGTGAGAGGGGTGTGGCAGTGGCCACTTGTCCAATCGGCATCCGTGCCTTCAAGGTCACTGGGGAGTCTGACACATTGCATACACTTACAGAGACTCTCCCACGGGCCCGCGATATTATCTCAGGCACCAATTCCACTCCAGATCTCTTCATATTTCTGGGATCAGTTTCCAGGACCACATAGGGGCCTGGTTGTGACCAATTCAACTTGACTGAGGCCCGGAAACTAGTCATTTCGCCTGGCTGTAAGACCTTCTCTGCTCTTTCTAATCTCCAAAGCCGTCCCACTTCTGCAGGGGCCCTCTGTTCTTGAATAATCCGCTGGTAGATTGGCCGCAACATCGGGTGCATCTCCTCTGAAGTAGAACTCTCTTCCGTCACTAATGGAGTTATAAGGCGTCTCACCAAGTCAGTATTTGTTCCCACAATCATAGAACTTCGATTAGCTCCTGGTGGGCGGGGACATACAATGGCTAAGGCGTCACAGACCCCTGGTTGTCCAACAGTTGCCGAACTGAACTCCAGCTTCACTTGTAGACACCCATCATATGGAAGCTTCTGAGTCCCAATACCCCAGATTTCGAGATCCTCTAACTCCATCAGGGGTAGATGCTTCAAATGCTTCTGGTAGAAGTCCCGGTAAATCAGTGTTACTTGAGCACCTGAATCGAGGCGAGCCTTCGTGTAAACCCCTTCTACTTGAACTGGGATAATGGGTGAAGGGCCAATCAACTGGTCAGGGAACTTCTTCGGAGTAGTAGAAGGCATAGACCCAGTCGGCTGCACTCTAGCCCTCTTCCTCGCTTGTGGTGGTTGTTTTCTTCCCCCTTCCGGGTGTTTAGGTTGTGGGTGTGCCTTGCCTCCCTCTGACACAGGACCAGACGCCAGGGGAGGGGATCTTTTTGTCGTAGCAGGTGAGGCTCTGGGTAAAGACTTGGGCCTCTTATTGGTATCCTGGGAATCAGAGCAGTCTTCAGTAGTTGGGCACCCAGTTTGCTCCCTCACTGGGGCCCTCTGTAGTTTCCCGCCGGTCGATAACTTCCTCTTGCATTCGATGGGCTCGGACAGGTATTTCGGTAATGACCCACTCCTCCGCAATTATAGCAGATGTTTGACGGTTTCTTGATAGGCACCACCTGAGTAGTAGATTCAGGAACTGGTTCTGAAGTGAGTTTTTCAAGGGGCGACTTGACACCTGCCGACAATAGGGTTAGCATTTGCGTCAGCTGGGAAACTTGAGCCTTTAATTGCTCCACTTCTGAATTCCCATTTGACACATTGAGCGTTCGAACCTCAGCAGGAAATGAAAATCCTGAGCCCTTCTTTTTCTCCTCTAGGATAGCCTCTTCCTCCCTTACCATCTTAATGAGATCAGAGTATCGCAAAGAGGTACCCTCTTGTAAGGTCTTCAACTGGATCCAGATAGGATCGGAACTCAGAGCGCCTCTCAGGATCTGTTTCATTCTAACTTGATCCATATCCCTGGCTTCTATTCCTTTCTTTAGTACAATCTGGTATAGCATTTTGTTTAGTCGTCGAATATACTCGGAAAGCTGCTCATTTTCCCGTTGGAACATGTGTTCAAATAGGAAGATTAGATCTGTAGCTTTCTCTGTGCGCCCAAACTCATCTTGTAGCATGCGAAGATAGTCATATGCTGTACAAGACTCCTGACTGAATTTCAAATTTCGGATGGCTTCTGCTGCAACACCTTTCAGACTTTCAATAATGCGTTGTTTCTTTTGAGCCTCTGGAACATCCCATTCTTCCAGTGCTTGCATAGCCTGTTCCATCCAGGTTTCATACTCTTCTTCTCCAGGAGGTACAGGCTGCACTCCAGAAAAAATTCTCAACTTCCTGTAGCCATAGTTCACAGATGGCGAGGACATTTTTCTAACGCTCTCTACCAGTTTTCCTATGTCCATGAAGAAGGAAGCTGGGGGGTAGTTATTGGTTGGTACAGAAGTGGTAGTTACTTCCACTGTGTCTGACATGGTCTGGCTTGGTTCCTCCAGACAACTTGCTGAGGTGAGTAGAGGGAATAACCGTGCTTTAACTTCTCCGGCTAGCTGGATGCTATCACCCTGGAAGCAGGTTGGGACTCCTTTCTTCCATTCTAGTAGGGCATAGGTATGGGAGACTTTTTGATCTATTTTCGTGTCTATTACAAACACTTTCTGGTCAGGTGCTAGTGTAGTTACTGCTTGACGGATCTGTTCCTCTGTCCATTTGTCAGCAGGAATGTCCATTACTATACTCAGCCCTAATTGGCCATTTTGTTCTTTGCACCACTCTGCTGCGGTGTTTGGATCCATTGCTGGCTCGTTTGTGCGGTTATCACTTTGCGAGAGGTCCCGGGTTCAAATCCCGGACGAGCCCCCACGTGTAGCGCTCACCCCCGAAGGAGCCGCTGAATTATCGGGTCTTCTGTCTCACCTCTGTGACACACCACAAACAATGAATCCACAGCACACCAGCACACCTTGTGAAGTTTTATAACAGATTTAATGACTGTGGGATAGAGCAAAAGCCCTTAATGTCTCCCCACTCTAATATAATACAACTAATAACAGAATGAGATAATACGTTTAGATTGAATGCGATGAACAGTAATATATCTATATACTTAGCAGTATCGACCCCACCCTAAACTACTGGCCAGTAGTACTGTCCTAGGCTAGCCAACGTTGGGGCCCTGGATGTATGACAGTTGTAGGAAATACACTTGTTGCAATGGCCAAAGGCGGCTCACCACTTCCAGTGTCTCTTAGGAAAGGAGGATGGCTGTCTGCGGAAGCGAGTGTCCCTCTCAGACCGACGTCTGTGAAATGGATGCAGTCTTTTAAAGCCTCCGGCAGGATATCTCAGATAGTCTAGGGGCCGTCTGGGAATCTGGCAATAACCTCCGTCAGCTCCACTCACTCAATTGGGCAGGCTGGGTTACTCCGGTGGCTGGATCGGCCCTGCGACCAGGCCTCAGTTCGATCGCTCCAAACACAGTCTCTCCCTGTTTCAGTAGACGAACATCAGTCTCTCCAAACACTACTGCATAGAGCCTGTGTCTCAGTGGCAAACACACAGCTCTGATACAAGCTGTCTTAAATCCCCTGCAATGCAGATCTGTCTTTCTTGGATCACTGTCCCAGACTGACTCCCTTCACTCCTTCCTCCTGACTCCCCTCTCTCCCGGAACTTCCTTTCTCACAGCCTCCTGGGAAATGCAGTTTTCCAAATCTGTGCTCTCTGGCTCCACCTGCTGCAATATATATATATATATATCTACATCCTCTTAAATGGCTGAAAATCACAACAGGGCTACACTATCTTCTGATCTTTCTGTTCAGTGTTTGTCCTAAACAATGTGGCTACATCAATTCTGACAGCTTGCTCATTTGACCTTCTCCATAAATGATCTGCCCTCAACAATACGTCTTTTAAATCATAAGGATTCGGGGTAACTAATAAAATATTTTGTTTAATATCTTCATGCAAAGCATCTAGAAACATACTGATATGTATCGAGCCTCCCCGCTCAAATGCAAGATTATTATCGACCAATAATTCCATAATAGTTGCTATCCTGTGTGACAATTCATAGGGAGATTCACTTTGCATTTGTTGGATCTTCCCATGAATAGTAACATCAGAACGTACTCCATACAAAACACATAATAATTCCAGTAATATGTCCCTTGTCCTCAGAGGCTTAATACAGATCTGTTTAATTCTCATCCAAATACTATTTCCTATAGAATGTTGCAAAACTCTTTCTAAGTCAGATGGGTTAAGACTGTACATATCTCTGACCTGCTGCAAGTCACAAAACCATTGACAAAATCTGTTTAAATCGTGGCAGGGAACCATTCCTATTTCTTTAAGAATTGCATCTAGTTCTTTTGGTTTCAAATTCTTCATTACAAGCTGAACTTCACCTGTATTATTATAGTTATTGTTATAAACTGTGCTGGTCACAGTGGGTGCGGCTGGCAATGAATTATCAGATTTAATATGAGGTTCTGTTTCATTTGATAGAAAGTTTGTGTTTGTATTTTGCTGCAGATTGCATAATCCAAGATTTGATGCATATCTGCATTCCTGAGATCTCTTATTCAATTCCATAATTCTTAATTTAATCTCTCATTTTCCTCTGATAATTCATCGCAACGTTTAGATTTCTCAAGCAAAGCTCCCCCAATGGTAACTGTATGCAATTTTAAATTTACTGTTTGGTTGTGAGTGGTTGTACCGGCGCAAATAAATATTAAATATTACGTGTTAGTATAAAATAAAAATAAAATTATTTGGTCTGCTGCAGTTGTGGTGTACTCCACCATGTGGTGCAGTTGTGCAAAATATTAAAGTGTATTCGTACAGTTTGTACTCCTGCGCTGACCTTAAAATATAAATTAATATGTATATATCCGTGACATTCATACACCAGCTCTTGTGAATCGTTATCTCTAAATCTGTGATACATTCACATATATAGAAACAAAATGTAAAAATTATATAAAACACAAAATATATGAACCCCTTCTCCCCTGCAAACTCTTAAGCGCGTCTGCGCTATTAATCAATAATAAAAAAATGAAAATACGGAACTATAAATACACTAAATAGTCCAGTGCAATCGTGCATTAATACAATGTCCTCAAAAAGCGTGCCTCCAGTGAGTGCAGGAATTTGTGCCTTGCTGCAAAAAAATTTCGTGACTTTGCCACCTTATAGTGTCACCACCACCTCCTATTGCGCTATGCTCTCACCAGATTCAAAAAGGTAAACTGCATATAATCATATGGTGTGCGGTTTCCTCTTCTGGTTCCCGAATCTCTGCGCTCCAACTCTCTATGGGTTCTCTTATACTCCCAAGAAGAAAAAAGGCCCATATGGTGTAGTACGTTTTAACAAGTTTTATTCATGAAACATTTAAAAAC
Organism: Rana temporaria; assembly: GCF_905171775.1. Classification (NCBI taxonomy): domain Eukaryota; kingdom Metazoa; phylum Chordata; class Amphibia; order Anura; family Ranidae; genus Rana; species Rana temporaria. The sequence goes on from NC_053501.1 coordinate 95,136,960, forward strand.
GAATTTTACACTCACATGCTCCTGTGCCCAAGCCGGCACTAGCCTGTCCAGCGTCACTGCTACCTTCCCGGCGTGCGTTCCAAGCCTTAACCGTGGTGCGTTCCAGCGGACGAAAATGCCTGTGCAGTATCGTTCCAGGGGTCAAGGATCGTGTGGCGTGAAAAAAGATGTGTGGTACCCCCGCGCCTCGACGTGTTTCGAATACTTAGATTCGTCCTCAGGAAGCTTCCTGAGGACGAATCTAAGTATTCGAAACACGTCGAGGCGCGGGGGTACCACACATCTTTTTTCACGCCACACGATCCTTGACCCCTGGAACGATACCGCACAGGCATTTTCGTCCTCTGGAACGCAGAAGAGGAAACCGCACACCATATGATTATATGCAGTTTACCTTTTTGAATCTGGTGAGAGCATAGCGCAATAGGAGGTGGTGGTGACACTATAAGGTGGCAAAGTCACAAATTTTTTTTGCAGCAAGGCACAAATTCCTGCACTTACTGGAGGCACGCTTTTTGAGGACATTGTACTAATGCACGATTGCACTGGACTATTTAGTGTATTTATAGTTCCGTATTTTCATTTTTTTATTATTGATTAATAGCGCAGACACGCTTAAGAGTTTGCAGGGAAGAAGGGGTTCATATATTTTGTGTTTTATATAATTTTTACATTTTGTTTCTATATATGTGAATGTATCACAGATTTAGAGATAACGATTCACAAGAGCTGGTGTATGAATGTCACGGATATATACATATTCATTTATATTTTAAGGTCAGCGCAGGAGTACAAACTGTACGAATACACTTTAAAATTTTAAATTTACTGTCTCAGTTTCTGATTGGTTTTGTAACCTCAAAAATCTTATGGCTATTATCAACTGCATTCTGTAACTGTGCAATTTATTCAACTTTATCATTCAAAGAACTTTCCATTGTTAAACAGCAAGACAACAAGCCCTGCACAATATAACCTTTTCTTTTACTTTCTGAAATTTTGCTATCAAAAACACTTTTCTCTAAAAATCCCTTCTGGAATTTCATAAGGACCGCCATGACGCTTAATACATTTTAATACCCATCTATTAACTTTATCAGAACTGACACTAGCTTCACACTTAGTAAGCATTTTGACTATATTGTTAATAACTAAAAAAAAGGAAATATTTTACTCACCACATTTGAGGCTCCACTTTGCCAGTTCCGGTCTTATGGTGGTACACGACAGTCTTTTCTTTCTTCAGTTTCCAGTGAATAATTCTGGGGTTCCAAATTTGTTTAATCTTGAACATCAGACTCTCTTATGTCACAACCAGACATCCGAGTCACGGCACCAAGGTAGTGAAGTCATGTATATTGGAGTCCGGTTAGATAAATGATATTTAGGTATTAGTATGATGACTAAAAGTTATGTTCTTCCACAGCAACACACCAGGCTCTTCAGAGAGTGCATTTATTTGACTTCCAATACAGAATAAAGTCTAAATTCCACAGAGGATACAAATACAACAGAGTAATTCAAAGCTCTAGACCTGTGCCCTACCCAAAGAATACACAGAGAATATTCTGAGTAACAAGATTGATCTCCAGAATTATATTCCCTATCCACTGAATAGCTGAGCAATTTGATTGGCCGTCTTTGATCTACATCCTGTATTTCAGAGTGACAGATAATGACCCCAACCAAATTTTTCTCATGAATGAATACCCCCTCAAGTCTAATTACCATCAATAAATACTTCTTAACGTATGTAAACAATATAACCTTTGAGGTTAACGGGCCATACCTCACACACACCTAGGTATTCTTGCATAAGATTAACACATCTAATGCCCCGTACACACCATCACTTTATGTGATGAAAAAAAAACGACACTTTCTGTGAAGTAAAAAATGACGTTTTTGAAACTTCAATTTTCAAAGACGAAGTTGCATACACACCATCGTTTTCTCACAATGATCTTGCAAAGTCAGGTTACGTTCCACCACGTTTTACCATTGAAGCTAGCTTCTGGGCATGCGTGGATGAAAAAACGTCTTAGAAAACGACGTTTTTTGCTACACACGGTCAATTTCTGTGAGGTAAAAAGTGCACTTTTGAAAAACGACACATAAAATTGAAGCATGCTTCAATTTTTTTCTGTCGTTTTTTAGAAGACATAAAACGACGTTTTTGCCCACACACGGTCAATTAAATTGACGTTTTTGAAAATGACGTTTTTTTCCATCGCAGAAAGTGATGGTGTGTACGCGGCATTAGGGTCTTCTGTACCTTTGATATGTTAGAATTCAGCTGGCTTGGACAGTTCAACTGAATTCCTGGTCAATATGGTAATGCAATATAATATATTGTGCCATACATACCTACACATATATATTAATATTACAACATTCTGGAGCTCTTTTTTTTTTTCTTCCTTCAGCCCACAATGATAGTGTGTACTAGGCTTAAGCCTTACATTGGGGTCTGGCCACTATCCTCTTTGTATATATAGTTCGTCAAGCAGGCTTTTTTAGTATAACTTTGACATTTGCTGTAGGCGGAGAAAGTTGCATCAAGTAAATTATTTGTCCCGTGTTGTCCTCCATGCAAAAGTGGGACAGGAAAACCAAGATGAAGTGCAGCCACTTGAAATCCGATTCACCAGTCTTCACGGTTACAGCACAGGGCATGGTGACCACATCTAATAATGATCCAATGATTCAACAAATACTGACCCACTTATATGGGGAGTCTCCAACTGTCTTAACACAACATCTTCAGCCATACTGCTAAGTAAGAACCAAGTTGCCACCTTGAAAAGTTGTTTGCCTTTTAAGAGAGCAGTTATTCATGAAGGTCATCTAGGTGTGGTACAGAAAAAACAACTTTCCAGAAAAGTAGTGTGTTGGCCTGGTACTGTATAGACAACCAAATGTAAATGTTAGCTTGCAATTGTGAACCATGCTTGGTCAGTGGAAAAAATCTGAAGAAAACAGCAGCTTTATTGCAGATCAGACATTTTACAAAAGGCCCATTGAATACAATCCAATTGGATATATGTGGAGGAATTACAGTAGCACCAAAACATCAAAGATACTTTTTGTTAGCTTATGATTTGTACTCGAAATGGCTACAGCAAAAGTCATGACAACTAAAGTTGTCATCACTGCCTTGAAGGAATGGTTCTCAAGGTCAGGGCTACCACTGGAAATCATTACCAACAATGGTCCACAATTTATGTTGAGACTTAAATCAAAGGCAATAAAGCACATTTTAAAGTATTTGTACATTTTCTATGTTTGGAAGAAAGCATGGGGGTGGCGGCCGTGGATAGAGGGGGTGGCTCTCCAGCGCCCCTAATGTACATAGTTTTGTAGTAGTGTAACGGGGGGGAGGTTCTGTGTATTGCCATTTCAAAAAAATGTTATAACATTTCTTCTTTAAGAGATATAGCAAGAGTAGTTGGAGGTTGGAACAGGAAGTTTGTATGGTTAATAAACATGGTAACTTGTGCATCTGTACTGCTGAGACACAACAATGACCTGGCGAGCAAAAGTATTTTTTGGTCTGCTATATTTTTGCATGACTTGTGGTAAGTACACATAGATTATATACAATAATATCTAGACCTAAGAGTGTAGAAAACTAGTACATTTAATTGTATGTGCAATTCTTTGTTGTGTTTTGTTCCTTGATGATAAGTCTAAAGATTCAGTTGACATTTTTGAATTTTAATGATTACAGCATATAGAAAAGCATATAGAAATGTAAAAAAATAATACAACACACAAGAGAAAGATAGGACTGTTTTGTATTTATTAAAAAAAAGTAAGATATTGGTTGAGAAGCACTGATATACAGATACTGTAAATGGTAATAAAGTAACAAATACTCATATAATGGAGATAAGGGGACAGATACAAAAGGTGTTAAGAATATATATTTTTTTTTTATAAAGAGAGATGCATACTATTTACTGAGAAACACCGGTTTAGTGCATGCTTATCTTCATGGGCTCTTGTTATATATACTTGCGTCCCAGACCACCTTTTTGTTTCCGAGATGTCTCAGTTCTACATCTTCTTCTATCTTTTAGGCTGGGTCCACACCTATACGAATTGGATGTGGTTTTCTCCACATCCATTTCGCATAGCAGAAGATTGTGACCGAATATCTATTGACCTGGTTTACACATCTCCGCAGCGGCTCCAGGGTGTATTGCACAGGACCTCTGTGCGTCTTTTGGTCTGTTTTCAGGTCTGAATTCAGCCCAAAATTCGGGCTGAAATCAGACCTAAACGGTGGATGGAGACACATCAGACTCCTGCTGTGAGCCGCTGCGATCTATCATATGAACCCAACCTAAGTTCTTATAGTCTACCCCAATGAACTGTATACCACTTTTTTTCAGACATATACTTTAAATTAATAACAGATTCTGCTACAGATATTTTTCTTTTTTTTGTCGAAAGAAGTGGAATATTGGAAAAAATGCTTTTACTTGTACTTTTTCCCAATGTATTTACATAGTTTGTGCATTACCAGATAATTATCTCAAACTGCTGAGTCTGCTGATTAAAATGATATCACAATGTGTGGCCCCTTGTCCTCATACACTCCCTGGAACTGAATAGTTTTTTTCCTATGCTGGGATCCCCATTGTGGTATTTGTAAATCGTTATCATGTCCCCTCTCAAGTGTCGCTTCTCCAGTGAAAATAAATTTAGTGTTTGCAGGCGGTACTCATAATTAAGGCTTTCTAGTCCTTTTGCAAAATCCATTTACACTAAGTCCACAGGCCTCCCCTATCAAGATAGCAGCTCACGTCCTTGTAGAATGTTATCAGATTGGCCTGGCAGGAACAACCTTTCGTAAACCCATGCTGATTACTGCTAATGATATTGTTTTTCTCTGTAAATCTTTGGATATTATCTCTAATCATTCCTTCCAATAATTTACCCATTATTGATGTTAAGCTGATTGGCCTATAATTCCCAGGAATATGTCTCTGCCCTTTTTTGAATATTGGTACCACATTGGCTTTTCTTCAATCAGTTTGTACCAATTCTGTCATTATACTGTCCACAAAGATTAGGAACAATAGCCTGGCTATAACCTGACTGAGTTCTCTGAGGACTCTCGGGTTTAAGACACAATGGCGGCTGGTGAAGTTTTAGGATGGGGGATGCCAGACCTCGCCCTTCCTTTTTGACCTCGCCTACTCCCTCATAAGCCCCACCCCTTATATAATCCACCCACTCTGTCCCCTGTATTCCACTTGCTTCCACCCATAGTGTCAGGAGTATACAGCCCCAGAATTATAGGACAGATTATACAGCTCAGCATCACAGGACAGACTATATAGCTCAGCATCACAGGACAGAGTACTGTATATAGCTCAGCCTTACAGATACGTTATATAGATCAGCATTACAGATAGTGAAGTATATAGATCAACATTAGGGATAAGCCGAACACCCCTCGGTTCGGCTCGGAGCAGAACATGCGAACGGGCAAAAAGTTTGTTCGAACACTGTTAAAGACTATAGAACATGAAAGTGAAAAATCAAAAGTGCTAACTTTAAAGGCTTATGCTGAGTACACACGGTTGGAATTTCCGCCAGCAAAAGTCAAATGTGAGCTTTTGGTCGGAATTTCCAACCATGTGTATGCTGCATCAGACTTTTGCTGTCGGAATTTCCACCAGCAAAAGATTGAGAGCAGGTTCTCAATTTTTCAGACGGAAAAAATTACGATCAGAAATTCCGATCATCTGTAACAATTCCAACATGCAAAATTCTGACACATGCTCAGAAACAATTTAATGCATGCTCGGAAGCATTGAAATTAATTTTCTCAGCTCGTTGTAGTGTTGTAGGTCACCACATTCTTAACGGTCGAAAGTTCAGAGAACTCTTGTGTATGCAAGCCAAGCTTCAGCGGAATTCCATCAGAAAAAACATCCAAGGTAACCCCTCACAGATACTCTTGTTGGGCGCATGAACGGACCCTGCTGTGAAATATTAGATCAAAAATTGTAATTACACAATTAAACAGGGGCAGAAAAATTGGGCTTTAGGCAGTGGTGGTGGTGCCCTAAACCAAAAATATTCTTAGAAGATAGCATCATCAAGATTGAGGAGGAATAGGATAGTCACTCAACATAGGCAGTCTTCAAGCGATCCCACATCCATAGAAAATTTGATCGGTTACATCAGCATCAGGTGCTTGATAGCTGCTGATCCAAGACTATCAACAGAGTCTGTGGACAGGCGCACTCTATGATCTGTTACAAACCCTCCAGCAGCACTGAATGTGCGTTCAGAAAGAATGCTGGATGCATGACGAGCCAGTAGCTCAATTGCATATTGAGCAAGTTCTGGCCAGTGGTCCATCCTCAAGACCCAGTAAACCAGTGGATGCTCTGTTGGAAAGGTCTCCAAGTCTGATCTTGCCCCTAGATATTCCTGCACCGCGTAATGCAGACGCTGGCAATGGTTGCTTGGATCGGTCAGACCTTGGCGCTGAGGACTAAAAAATTGTCTGAAGACATCGGTCAGCTGGCCACTTTCTCCACCGCTCTTCCTCTGACTGAATGAAGCCTCAGCAACACATTGTCCAAAACCAGGAAATTGTAACCTCCCAGGGTCTGGAAATGTATTGCACAATCCTTTCTTCAAGGCCTCCTTAAGATGTTTCATCCTCTGCTCCTTCTGCGAAGGCAGGATGAGTTCTGCAACCTTACCATTGTAACGTGGATCAAGAAGGGTTGCCAGCCAGTAATGATCCCTCTCCTTGATACCCAGAATCCTAGTGTCCTTTCGCAGGCTTTGCAGAATCAGCGAGGCCATGCAGCGTAAGTTTGCAGAGTACAACTCCTTGGGTTTTTGGAGACTGAAAACGATCCCTTGAAGACTGTTGCTGAGTGTTATCCTCCACGTCCATGCTGACAAAATTCTCCTCCTCTTCCTGTTTGTTTGGCGGACCCACAGGAATACTATCTGGACAAAGGGGGCCTTGAGAGGTAAGGAAGTCCTCCTCTTCCTCAAGTACCCTGTCCATTATTCCACAAAGCGTGTGCTCCAACAGGAAGACAAGAGGGACAGTATCACTGATGCATGCATTGTCACTTCTCACTATTCTTGTGGCCTCCTCAAATAGTGACAGGACAGTGCATGCATCCTTGATCAGTAGCCACTGGCGTGGCGAAAAGAAGCCAAGCTCCCCTGACCGTGTCCTGGTGCCATACTTACACAGGTACTCATTGATGGCCTTCTGCTGCATGTGCAGCTGCTGCAGCATTGCCAACGTTGAATTCCACCTAGTGGGCATGTCACAAATGAGGTGGTTGGTGGGTAGGCTGCATTCCCTTTGAATGTCAGCCAGCCGAGCACTGGCATTGTATGACCACAGACTTTTCTGGCCTGCCTCAGGAGATCCTGTAAGCCTGGGAACCTGCTCAAGAACCATTGCACCACCAAATTCAGGACATGTGCCAAATAGGGATGAGCTTTATGTTCAGGTCGAACATGAGTATGACTCGAACAATGGCTGTTTGCTCGTTCGTCAAAACACGAACATTATGGGGAGTTGGCGCCAAATTTGAGTGGCGCCTCACGCCCCATAATGCACTGTGACATCGCAGTGCATTGCTGTCTGATGATTGACCAAGCATGAACTATGACCTGCATGCTTTGGCCAATCACAGCGTCGTCAAAAAAGAGAGCCATAATTGGCCAAAGGCAGGGTGCCTTTGGCCAATTATGGCTCAGAGGGTCAAGTCCACACCCCACACTATAAGGCCGCCTGCTCATCGGCCCTGTGTAGTGTGTAGCTGGCGTTGACCAAGAGAGAGTGTTACTTAGATTGAGCAGGCAGGCAGATTATCCAGTTAGCTGCAGTGTATTTAGTATATATATATATACACATCCAGGCTTGTGTATATATATATAGATCTCACTGCAGGCTGTTCCTGGTGTACTTTTTCTAATATACTGTCAGGCAGGCAGGTGATTCAGTGAGTGGCATTTCATTTAATATATATATATATATATATATATATATATATATTATATATATATATATTATATATATATATATATATATATATATATATATATATATAGTAAAGTTGTGGGTTGTTAGTAGGGTTGCCACCTCATCCCTTTAAAACAGAACACATATGAATTACACAGGTTCTGTGGCTGATTAAGGTGGTAATTGAACTCAAGTGGAGCCTTATCTAAATTAAATTAGCCTCAGAACCTGTGGAATTCATATGTGTTCTGTTTTAAAGGGATGAGGTAGCAACCCTAGTTGTTAGCTCAAGTGGGATATGCGGTTTTAAGTGATTCACGCCAGCCAGGAACTATGTTTAAGGGCCTGGTAGCCCATTTCTATTAAAAAGGCAAAAATAAAAGTCCAATCAAAGGTTTCCCACGCAGGGGGTTCTTCTCCATCAAATACAAAACAGAATATACTAGCCCACCTGGCTCTCTGTAGCAGTACTTCTGCACGTTATCCTGGTCACCCAGACCAGCGGACTCCTTAACGTAGACGGCTTTCCTTCAGCGTCTACAGCTCTGCCTCTTGCAGTAGCCAACGTTCTGGCTGTCTCCTACAGCCTCTCTGATTTCTGGAGACCTCCTGTCTCTTACTGTGGAGCTGTCTCCAACTGGGAGCCATGAGGACTTCCCACACTTGCATTATAAAGGCTGTGCTCACCTGAGCACACACCCTGCAGATCATCCACAAAATCTGGATACAGGGTTGGAGATTCCATCCCACCCCAGACATTGTGGAATCTCCAAACTACAGAGCCCCATGTCAAAGTACCAAAACCTGGAGAAAGCTGCAAAAGCAGTCTTCTCCAGTCCACATCTACGCTCTGTAGAGTTGCACCCAGCAAATGTGCATACTCTGTGTCCAGCCAACTGTTCATTTTACCCTGACAGTAGCTCCTACTGTCACAATATAAATATATATATATATATATAAATATATATATATATATATAAATATATATATATATATATATATATATATAAATATATATATATATATATATATATATATATATATAATATGTGTGTAGCACTACCCCCGAAAGAGCTGCTGGTTTGATTTGGGTCTATGCTCTGGCTATCAACCCATGAAACTGGCTCAAACCCTCCCTTGGCACAACTGGTATCAGTAAGAATTGTGGTCCCCAATGGTTGTTGGGGAACACAATATTTTATCACAACACAATAAATATATATAAACCAATTGTTACCTGGTGTTGTACTGGGCACACAGATTTAACTTAACCAATGGAATTTTACTGGGTAAGCATAAAAGCAAGGGGACAAATGTAAGACAGCAGTGGACTACAGGGCGATTCCTTCAGCAAGATGTTCACACTGAAGCATCTCACAGCCAGGCCTCACCCAGTTCTCTCTGATAACAATGCTGTTCAGAGTATAACCAATTGCTTATATAAAGAGTAAATAAATAGATATTAACAGTCTACTTTACCTATCCGGCAGTCTTTAAATACTATACTTCACTAAGGTAGTTTGATTGATCAGACCAAACGTTTATATGATCGTTCTTAACTGTTCACACGTGTTTTAAAAAAAGGGGTTGTACTACACTAGGTAGTGACATGGCGGACTTTCAAAGGCAATCACAGGGACATTTTGAGTTATATAAAATAGATTTAATTACAAAAATACAAATATACAAATAAATTCCAATACATGTTGAGAAAAATACATAAATACATATAAAGCAATATATTTATCTCGCCGACGCGTTTCGCCTTACGGCTTCTTCGGGACGAGCTTTGAGATTTTATGACAAGAAGATATTGCTACTTGTATACGTCTGAAAAGAAATACACAGTTGTAACATACAAACAACATAGACACATAATCCAATAAAAATTGAGAGCCAACATGCAACAAAGGACTCAAAGAAATACCAGTAGGTTGGTGGCCATCCGATTCATCACGGATCATTGGAATCACAAGTAAAGAGGTACCAAGTGATGCGTTGGTAAGCTAGAAAATAACCAAAAACATAAAGTATATATATATACAAATATTATATGCATATATAGATGCATTCTGGTGTAATGGCTGATGGAACAATGGAGAACCTACCCCAATGGGAGGAGAAAAAAGAATCTCCTAATGATGTAGAGGGGCCACAGCGTGAATAAATTGCTGATTCTAGAATGAAAAGGTAAATATGTAAAGCCATGTATAGCCTAGCAAGGATAGAGTATAGATAAAAGCAAAAATAAACGAATACTAGATATCAAAATTTACAAAGGCAGCCCATTTACCTGAAAATTAAAACAGAAAAACAGAACCGGGACCAGCAAGGCAGAAGGCAGGTGAAGAAAGCCTGGGGGAAAATAGATTCCTACTACAGGACAGCCACACTGCACTGTCCAACAGAGGGCAGACCGGAAGGTTAGGAGCCTGTATAAAATATAGCCAGAGTAGCCATTAAGATAAGATAATAAACTGATAGGTATAGCATAGAGTGATATAAATGAGGGAAGATTATTACCTTGCAGCTTTAAGAGGTGTAGTATGTCCCGGGGGGGTAGCAGCCTGTGCTCCACGTCGGGTGAACGAATGAGACTGGCTTTATAAAGGCCAGCACTCGTTGGTGATGCGTCTCACGTCGGAAGAACGTGATGACGTCATCATCGGAGCGCCGAGATCGACGGCGCATAAACACAAGGAGGGGAGGGGAGAGTGAGCTGATATGCAGGCCAGGTTAGCTCAGTCTAATGAGCGCCGCAATGTGGCCAATGACAGCACGGGCAGTATGAGAGGGCGGTGTCTAAGGAGTTATAGTTGCCCACCCCATCCAGTCATTCACAATGGACTGGGCGTGGTCGTGGGCGTGGCGGCAACGATCGCAAAATCGAGCACCGCCGGCCCCCACATTTGAGTATCAAAAAAACAAACAAAGCCGAGAGCAATGTAAACAGGCCGCACTAAAAAGAGAGACAGCTGTAGTCAAGCAGATCCAGAAAGCCAACAGTGCTGTCATGGCCCAGCGATGGCATGCAAGAGAGTAAAAAGCCCAGGGCAGTAGGTCCCCATTTATAATCGTTCAGCCGACACCAGCAGCATCCAATACATATATATTGATAAACAATTCTTTTAATATGTCATGGCTATATTAGCGCAATTGAAATCCACAGTCGGTACAGTAATTATAACTTGCCACAAGATGGCAGATGGGAGGCAGGACAGAGACTCGTCCTAAAACAACCAATAATGGCAAAAAATTGAGATCCCAGCTGCATGTTGACGGTCAATAGGACTAAAAAAAAGAAATGTATTTACAAATATTTCAACAACTCGATATTTCCATACTATATCCATTCCCTGATTAGAAATATTGGGATCAGATTATTATATCTCACATCCATAGTTATGTATACATACAATGGTTTATAAAGAAAGAAAAAAAGAAAAAAACGAAAATTAGAAAAAAGATAAAATGAGTTAAAAATCAATAGTACTAAGTGACTTGTCACGTGTCATCCTATTTATTTGATTTATTCGTGTCTATATGATCTGAAAGATCAATCAAGGACACCGGACAATTATTCCTTGTTGTCCTAGACGGATAAACATGTTTCTTGGGTGTAACAAGAGCAGAGAAGTCAGAGAATGGGCTACTCATAAAGACATTCATGGGGAGGATAAGGCGGGGAGCCTCAGAAAATTGTCACTTGCAAAAAGATTTATTTACTTGCAAAGTGGTTGATAATGATACAGAGTTTTAGATAGTCAAAAAAGGACGTGTTTTAGTTGCATGCGTTGGTGCACTATGGTTAATTTGTAATCCAAAACGGGAACAAATAACTGATGAGATGAACTAAATAATCAAACTGCACCGGCAAGTCTAACGATCCACCCTCCTGCAATACAGTCAGTATGTTAGGGCAGGTGCCCGTCTCACCCAACCAAGTTAGGCCTTGTGCTTCAGGATGGCTCCGCCTGCAAGCTCCGATCCACGATCCTTCCGGCACCTTCAGTCTCTGGTCCCCAACAGGTCACAGTTGCACTGAAACACCGTCCGGTCCCTCCGTCAGAGATCCTCTCTCCAATGATGGTGATCCGCACAGGCGTGAATAGGCCTCAAGACTCTGGCCCAGATTTCCGTAGCGCGCCAAACACGTCCTCCTCCTTAAATTACCTCCCCAGCAGGCTGTGCGGAGTGAAAAGCATCCTGGGATTGCACCTTTCTGGGTAGTGTAGTCTATACACTTTACACTTTATATATACAGGCTTGTGTATACAGTATATATATATATATATATATATCCACTGTATCCAGTGTAGCTAGATCTGACAGCTGGCTGTTCCTGGTGTACTTTCTCTAATAAACTGTTAGGTAGGCAGGTGATTTAGTGAGCTGCAGTGCATAAAATATATATATAAGTCTCGTACATATATATACATACTTCCCAACATTTTGAGATGAGAATGAGGGACACCTACTAGCAAAAGTATGTAGGCATAGGACACGCCCCCTGCCACACCCCCTTAAAGGAGAACTGTGCTTCATGAGCAATATGACAAAAATAAATTACGATATTAATTATTAGAAATTGCGAGATTAAGATATATATCAATTTAACAAAAGTCTGCCTTTTTCAGTGTGTTGTTTAGACAATTTGAGTATTTTGCTTAAAGTTTAATAGAAGAATATAATCTAGTTGAATACAGTTGGACTAAGAAACTCTTTTATGTTTATGCATACATCCTGACCTCTGAAGACACGGAGCGCACTGGATGGGGCCACATGTTCAGAGAAACCTCAGGATGGAATTTGGGGGGCAGGTGGTGGACAGGAAGATCGCAGGAAGAGAAGGGGGTGATGAACAGGGAGATTGCAGGAAGGGATGGGGGGGTGAACAGGGAGTTTGCAGGAAGAGATGGGGGGATGAACAGGGAGATTGCATGATGGGATGAGAGGTAGACACTGAGATCACAGAATTGGATGGGGGGATTGCAGGATGGGATGGGGGATAGGGCGATTGCAGAGTTCAGGATGAATGGGGGTGGACAGAGAGCTCAGGAGAGAAACAGAAAGCATAAACCCAGGTCGGATGACCGATTTGTACGTCAGGACCGCTGCGGACCTCCACCAGAGTTTCCTCTGGCTTCACCCTGCCCAGGCATAGTTCACCATCTTTCGGGCCCTGCCACGAGCGCTCATGCTCCACCTCCTCGGTGGGGCGGGCGAGACAGGCCCTACATTACCACTAACTTGGGTGTTTCACTGGTGGAAGAAGACTCCTCTTTTCACACATTTAATTTATGTGCACTGATGTGAATCATAGCATATGGACTTTTTTTTCTTCTTCTGTTTTTCATTTCCTATTCACAGATTTGAAATTGTTTTTCATTATTTTTAATTTCATTATTTATTTATTTTTTTGATATATACATTTTTAATATTGATCATATTCATGTTCAGTCGTTTATTCACACTTGTGTTCACACATTAAAGGGGTGTTCCAGCCATTTTTAATGTTTATTAAAAGTCAGCAGCTACAAAAAGTGTAGCTGCTGGCTTTTAATAAACATACACTCACCTGCTCCACGTTCCAGCGACGCGCCAGGCCAGGGCTCCTCTCCTCTCCTCTCCCCCCCCTCTCCGGCCGGCGTCTTCATTCTAAGTGTGGGCACCCGGCCGTGACAGCTTTCGGCTGCGCCATCCGATTGGACAGGCGATCGCCTGGGACCTGTCACGTGTCCCAGGCAATCGCCTACATGGAGGGGCTGCCAAAAGGCGATATGACATATCGCCTTAGCAGCACCTCAGCGGAAGGAGGAAGTGGGACAGGAAGTCCCACTCCTCCTGAAGCCCCCACTCCCCCCCAACAAAAATTACATGACAAATGTGGCATGTAAGGGGGCGAGGAGTGGATTAAGCGGAAGTTCCACTTTTGGGTGGAACTCCGCTTTAAGTTTATCACAGTTTAGTTATTTAGCGCTGTACCTTGCTATACATATTGGGCCAGATTCTCAAAAGAGTTACGCCGGTGTATATGGAGATGCGCGGCGTAAGTGTAAAAATGCGCCGTCGTATCTATGCGCCGTAGTCACAGAACTAGATACGCCAGAAACAAGGCTTCTCCCGTCTGTCTTAACTTTTATAAGCTTACGCAGCGTAGGCGCATATTTACGCTGATGGCATCCTGAGCTTCCATTAAATTAGTATTCAAATATGCAAATGATGTAGATGCGCTGATTCCCGAACCTACGCGCGGTGCGCGTAAGACGAATGGCCGGCCTAAAGTTACCCCTCATAAAGCAGGGGTAACTTTGCCCCAGACGTGTGCAAGTCAGATGGAGAGCAAATACAGCAGCACCATTCCGGACGAGCTGAGCAACCACACTTATAGGACAACACATTCGTATGCCAACATGCCAGGGGCAGGCATGGTCTTGGCACTACTAGTGTGTGCAGAGGCGCGTAGAAGGAAGAGGAGGGCACGTGAGAGTGCACGGGAGAGGATATACCCACCGCGCATTAGCCTCTTTGCCATGGGTGATTTGAAGGTGTATCGCCGTTTCAGATTCAGCCCTGCTGCTATCCTGGAAATTACCAGAGCCCTGCAGGATGACATCACCAGCCAGACACACCGCTCACATGCAGTGCAGCCACTGGAGAAGGTCCTGGCAACACTGCATTTCCTTGCCACTGGTTCTTTTCAGCGCACAAGTGGAGCCGTGGCTGGGATGTCACAAACCAGCATGAGCAGATGTGTGCACCAGGTTGTCCCCGCAATCCTGAGACGCATGGCCAACCAAATCATCAAACCCACCCAGGAGGACCTGCGGCAGAAGGCAATGCGTGATTTCTGCCTAATTGACAGATTCCCACGCACCGTGGGGGCCATTGATTGCACCCATGTGGCACTACAGCCCCCCCGTGACATAGAGCACATTTATCGCAATCGGAAGCATTGGCATTCCATAAACGTACAGGTGATAGCCGATGCCAAATACCTCATATGGCACGTCCGTGCCAAACACCCCCCGGGTCCAGCCATGACAGCTACATATACCGTCAAAGCCCCATCCCAACAGATTTTGAATAGAACGTGTATAGGGACAGCTGGCTGGTTGGTGAGTGACATGGGAGTTAGGCATGACTGTCCGCCCCCATGATGCAGACATCACGAGGGGCACATGCATGAGGCACATGCATGACTAACATCCTCCTGTCTAGCACACACCCCACATCCTCATCACATTGGATTAGACCAAAGTACACCGCACGGTACTAAGGAGCAGCAACGCCGCGTCAAGGCCCCAATGATGTTGCTGTCCATTCATACGTCATTCATACGGACCTGGGGAGAACTTATCCCCAACGACCGAGGGTGACACCCCCTACTGCCAGGAGTGTCACCCCCCACATTCACACACCATTCACACTGTACGCTGCACTACTGCCTGTGTGCAGCAAAAATAACATAAAAAGCTCTTAACCAGAGCAAAAATCAAAGAAAAAGCTCTTACCCAGAACAAAAAGAACTCCAAAAAAAGATCACTTGCCCCGGCGCGGGCTACGCCTGGTGCCCAGGCTCCTGGCCCTCACTTGCCTGGGGGGAGCCTCAGTTGGGGGGGGGTGGGGCATCAGGTGAAGGAGCATCCCCAGGTCCCTCCCTGGCTGCCTGTCTGCCCTCCAATGCCACCGCTATGCGGCTGAGCACAGCCTCCAGGGAAGCTGTCTGGGCCTCCAGGGAAGCTGTCTGGGCCTGTACAGCCACTCTAAGGCACTTGACCTCCCCCACTAGTTCAGCCGTGGTCGTCTGCAGCTCCCCGAGGCAGGTGACCGTTGCTGCGCTGTTTACAGCCACATCCTGGATGACATCCGGTACTGGACCCGAGGAGGCCAGGCTGTCAGATAGGCGCCTCAACTCCACCACTAGTTCCCCCATATGGCGGCTCTGCTGGTCCTGCTGCCTGGCCAGATTTTCTTGCAGGATTTCGGGCGCACCCCTTGTCTTACGGGTCGCCTTCCTGGGGACAGGAGTGGCTGGGGCCCTTGCATAGGGGGAGGATCTTGAGGGGCTGGATCTGAGGGGGATGGGACAGGAGGGACTGGAGAGGTTGTGGGAGGACCCTGAGGGGCTGGAGATGTTGCGGCTGGTTGTTTGTGATGGTCGTGCCAACACATGCGATTCCTCCAAATACAGGAACACCTCCTGTTCTGTATGGACCACCTCCTCCTCAACCACCTCCTGCACTGAGGACTGCCCACTCCCCTCCACCAAGGCCTGTTGGCTTCCCAGGGGGTCAGCCAGAGAAACAGGATGCTCAGGGGATGCTATAGGCCGGCCACTGGCAGCATCGGATGGCCCCGCTCCCTCCTGCACACCTGTGGATGACAAAAAACATTCACATGTTGGTGGACCCACACACTTGTCACATGTTCCCTTGCCCCCCCACACATGCTACACACCAGATAGGAGTTCAAACACACTTACCTGTCCTCATGGCCGGCTCACCTGTGTCGTAGCCCTCCACTCCCTCCACCTGCTCCCTCTGAAGGCAGCGGGAAATGACCTGCTCCTCCTCAGTCAGCCGGATCGTACAGGGTGGTCCCCCTCCAGTGCCCCTGGAATGCTTATTAATCTTGGCCAGCTTGCCTCTCACCAAACCCCGCAGGTCATTAATTTTTTTTGGATGTCCTGGGGGGTCCTGACCTCATGACCTAGGGCATTCACTTGGGCAGCTATCCTCATGAGGATCTCATCCTTCTTGGATTTACTGGTGCTGCCACTATCTGCACCATGGAGGCGAGCGTCATACCTCTCCATGGCAGATACGATGATTGCCCTCTCATCTGGGGAGAAGTGTTTCTTCCGTTTCTCCTTCCTTGGAGCAGGCATAGCAAGGCAGCAATGAATGTCAATAGCACATACACCACCAACCCAAAAAATGGTGTAACTTTGCGCTCGACGGGCGCATGTGGTGACACTCTTATGCACTGGGCCGGCCCATCTCAGGGGGAGTTACACCTAATGTTGCTTTGCGCATGCGCAGAGGGGCGGGGCACGTCCGGCGCATGCTCCGTTCGGTCCGGACTTCATTTGCATGGGGTCACGCTTCATTAGAATGGATCAAGCCCACTTCCCTCCTACCTTCACTTGCGCCAGCTTACGCCAACACATTTAAGTTGTGCTAGCGCATCGTAGGACGCATGTGGTCCGGGAATATGGGACTTCTCTCTCCAAGTCATGTCGGCGTAGCGCATCTCAGATGCGCTACGCCTGACTAAATATGCGCCGATCTACGAGAATCTGGCCCATTGTTCTAAAACTTTGGGGCCAGATTCACAGAAAAAGTACGCCGGAGTATCTGCTGATACTCCGGCGTACTTTCAAATTTGCTGCGTCGTATCTTTATTTTGAATTCACAAACAAAGATACAACGGCATTTGGCTAAGATCCGACAGGCGTACGGCTTCGTACGGCTTCGGATCTTAGGATGCAATACTTCGGCGCCCGCTGGGTGGAGTTCGCGTCGGGTATGCTAATTAGCTGTTTACGGCGATCCATGAAGGTACGCGCGTTCGTCGCATTCTCTTACGTCGTCGCTAGTCGGCTTTTCCCGTCGTAAAGTAGTGATTGCTATTTAGGTGGTGTAAAATTAGACAGCCCATGTTAAAGTATGGCCGTCGTTCCCGCGTCGAATTAAAAATTTTTTTTTGCGTAAGTCGTCCGGGAATACGAAAGGACGTAACGCACGTCGCCGTTCAAAACATTACGTCGGGGCGACGTAATTTCTCGCAAAGCACGGCGGGAAAATTCAAAACGGAACGCGTCTAATTTAAATGGTACACGCCCCATTTGAATTAGGCGGGCTTGCGCCGGACGGCTTTACGCTACGCCGCCGCAAGTTTACAGGCACAGCATGTCTCCTCCCTCAGCAGTCATCTCATCAACGCGCCGCAGTACATTCAGCTACACACTCTTCCTCCAATAGTACGGCTGACGTTCAGCTCCGCCCGCCTCCTCCTATAGGCTGCCATTCAGCTCCACCCGCCTCCTCCTACAGAACTGAGCAGGGGGGGGGAGCTTGGATCCTCACAATGCGGGAAATTTAACCCTTTTGCAGGACTGCGGGAATATGCAGTCAGTGCGTGATAATCCCGCAGAATCCGTGCTTGTTGGGAGGTATGCAACTGGGTGGGTTCGGGGCGCAACACTTAAAAAATTACCTGTTCGGACTTACAAACAAATTCAACTAAACAAACCTACAGACCCTATCTTGTTTGTAACCCGGGGACCGGCTGTATTGGTTTCACTGGTCACCAAAAAGTGACACTAAGGCCCCGTACACACGACCGAACATGTTTGCTGAAACTGGTCCGCGGACCAGTTTCAGCAGACATGTTCGGTCGTCTGTACAGCCGAGCGGACAGGATTCCAGCGTACATTTGCCCGCCAGACCGTTTTCGAGCGGGCAAATGTTTCTAAACTTGCTTAGAAACATGCCTGCTGGAATCCTGTCCGTTGGACATGTTCAGTCGTCTGTACAGACTTACCGTACATGTCCGAGCAGCCGCCATCACTCGCATGCGTCGAATGACTTTGACGCATGCGTGGAAGCATTGAACTGCCAGGGTGTGTACAGCCATCATACAGAAATCTCCAGGCGGGCATGTATGCTGAAAACGGTCCGGCGGACCGTTTTCATCGTACATGTTTGCCCGTCTGTACGAGGCCTTAGTGTTAGATTTGTCCGCCGCAGAGTCGCAGTCCGGCTAAAAATCGCAGATTTTAAAAAAATGTAGATGTCCTTAAATATATCCCATAGTTTGTAGACGCTATAACTTTTGTGCAAAGCAATCAATATACGCTTATTGGGATTGTCTTTTACTAAAAATATGTAGAAGAATACTTATTGGCCTAAATTTATGAAGAAATTAGATTTTTGTACATTTTTGGGGTATATGTATTATAGCAGAAAGTAAAAAAATATATATTTTTTTTCAAAATTGTAGTTTTTTGTTGTTTATAGCACACAAAAATAAAAAACGCAGAGGTGATCAAATACCACCAAAAGAAAGCTCTATTTGTGGGAAAAAAAGGACATCAATTTTATTTGGGTACAACGCTGAATGACCGCCTTCAGCCCTTCATACTGAAGGCTTTTTCAGGTGTTTTAGCGCTACAAATAGGACCTGTAAAGCGCCTGAAACAAGCCTCCCATGCTTTCACACTGGGGCAGTGCGCTTGCGGGACGGGAAAAAAAGTCCTACAAGCAGTATTTCGCTCCATCGCACGCCTGTGGAGGAAAAAGAAGGGCTGTCAATGGAGTTTCTTTGCCCCCAGACCCACAGAGCTAGAGGAGGAGCCGCTATTGTCTGGTAAGGTGATGCGCTGTGTGCGCTGTATGTGCATCATTCTCACTTATTGGTCGGCTTCTTGCCTTTGGAATTCGCTGGTTTGGCAATGTACACGTGTGGGCTCTTGTGTTCAAATATTGATCTGCATGTGTATCACAGTGATGCCCACTCAGCGAATAGGATTAGCCCTTGAGACATAGTAAATGCCATTTCTTTTTGGTGGAAACATTTTCTGGCCACACCCCATAGGACAAGAGTGGCTGAGGGGTCAATGGGTGGGTCCGGCCGATGGGGGCGGACCTTTGGCTGGGCATCTCCGCACATGCTCACTTGTGTGCTTGTATGGTTATTTATACTTGAGAGCATCTTGTATGAGGGAGCAACTACTGACCACCGAGGCTCTGATGAAACCTTCTTCGGAAGGTTTACCCCCCTTCATGACCAGGCCATTTTTGGCAATATGGCGCAGCGTTACTTTAACTGACAATTGCATGGCTGTAGGACGCTGTACCCAAATAAAATGTATTCCTTTTTTCCCCACAATTAGAGCTTTCTTTTGGTGGTATTTGATCATCTCTGCACTTTTTATTTTTCGTACTATAAACAAAAAAAGACAGACAATTTTTGGTGCCATTTTGCTGTGGACCATCACAGCCAATGGAGGGCGCTAGACCACAGGTGATAAACAGATGAATCAACTATAATCGTGAACATACATATATAATATTCAATCATGTATCCCGGCATTTTGCTAACCACCATGATAGTGATCCTAGCCTGTGTACATTTTATGGCATTGATAAAATGAATAGACACTGGCGGGGAACACACATGACCCGTAGTGTCTCACAGAATGAGATGAAGTGGGTGCACAGATTACGAACAATGCAGCCCCTAGGTCTCAATATGGAACTGGATCTAAACTGTTTCTTAACCAATGATTGATAGGGAATGGCACAGATCTGGGTTCACTAAATTGGGTTCCCTTATTGATTTCAGTTAAATGAATGCTTCAGTCTTTTGTGAGTTATATATATTTTTTTAACTCCATTTATTAAACCTCCTTAGGGAATGAGGGGGATGTGGGGTTGGTTTAATTGTGACCGAGTCCAGTTATCCAACTCCACGTTGCATGTATATATTTTTTATATATGCATTTTTGATGATGGTTTTTAAAATTTTCAGGTTAAAAACGTTTTGGGTTTATTTGTGGCCCATTAGTGGTGTGGAATATAGGGATGACACCGCAATGGAGCTCAAAAAATCCTATCAGGCCTTGTACACACGACCGAACATGTCCGATGAAAACGGTCTGCGGACCGTTTTCATCGGACATGTCTGCTGGGAGATTTTGGTCTGATGTGTGTACACACCATCAGACCAAAATCCCTGCGGACAGAAAACGCGGTGACGTGGCGGCGACGATGATGCGGCCACGTGCGCGAACCAGGAAGTTCAATGCTTCCACGCATGCGTCGAATCACTTCGACGCATGCAGGGGATTTTGGTCCGATGGTTAGGTGTACTAACCATCGGACATGCTAAGAAACTTTTGTCCGCTGGAAACCTGTCCGCTAGGCCGTACACACGGTCGGACATGTCCGTGGAAACTGGTCCGCGCGGACCAGTTTCAGCGGACATGTTCGGTCGTGTGTACGGGGCCTCAGTAGGATGGGGTGTCTACTGTATATCATCCATTATGGGAGATTGCTTTGCACATCTAGAGGGAGGCAGGGGCTGTGCTCCTCTCTTTCTCTCTATTGATTTAGTGCTAGGATCTCCAGTTAAGTTTTTAAAAAAATTTTTTTTTTTTTTTTTAGGATTATAATGAAGGATCTTTGGGCCAGATTCAGGTACATTTGCCCAGGCGCAGCGTATCAGAGATACGCTACGCCGCCGTATTTTACCTGGCTCTAATTCGAATCCAGGAAGATTTTGCCCCGTAAGTTAAGGCAGCGTAGTGTATCTCTCGGCGCGTATTTCAAATTGGGCGGGTAGGGGGCGTGATTCATTTAAATAAAGCGCGTCCCTGCGCCGATTGAACTGCGCATGCTCCGTTTTAAAATTTCCCTCCGTGCTTTGCGCGAAACGACGTTGCACCGACATCATTTTTTGAACTTCGACGTGAGTTACGTCCTTTCCTTTTCACAGACGACTTACGCAAAAAAAAAAGATAATTAAAATTCGACGCGGGAACGACGGCCATACTTTAACATGGCAAGTCTATCTATACGCCGACTAGCGACGACGTAAGAGAATGCGACGGCCGCGTGTACCTTCATGGATCGACGGAAAAAGCTAATTAGCATACCCGACGCGGAAAACGACGCAAACTCCACCCAGCGGGCGCCAAAGTATTGCACCTACGATCCGAAGGCCTGTCGGATCGAAGCCAGAAGCCGTCGTATCTTGGTTTGAGGATTCAAACTAAAGATACAACGCGGCAAATTTGAAAGTACGCCGGTGTATCAGTAGATACGCCGGCGTACTTGCTCTGAGAATCTGGCCCTTTGTATCTAACTATAGTATCCTTTGTTTGCATACATGTATAGTTTTTGTATTAATTAATCCGTGTGATTTAGCATTAACCGTTTCCCATAAGAGACCATATTGCACGTCCAAAGGGATGCTAGGGCGGCAATGTCTCTGTTGTCTTATTTCTAATTGGTTGGTTCACTGCTACTATGTATCAGGCGCTAAAGTTTCTAAGCCGAACGGCGCCGAGGCTGCTTTCTAATTAGTCTTCCCCATACGGACCAATGAGTAGTACTCTGAGACTACATATACCATGATGCTCTAGTGACCAGGTCTGTCCCCCTGAAGATGTTCAATTAACGAAACGTACGTCAGAGGCGGTACCTGGTCAAGTGACGTGCTCTCCGACCTGTGGAGCTAGCAGCCGGGAACTCGAGTGTTTGCTACGGAGGTGGCGGTGATCCCAGACGACCCTTTACTTACCGCATATTGGCGGTGAAGTGTCTGCAGCCCCAGTGCCGGGAGGGACCCTTACAGTAAGAGGCCATTTGGCTTTTCCTTATGTTTTTAAAGTTGTAATAAAAGCAATATTACGCTATTGGCTTTCCCCTGTTTTTTTCACATATCCCTATTTGGAACGCCTGGGGACGAGGTTACATATCCATTATCCTGTCAACATGTGTGCAGGCACAATCCTGCTCAAGCCCTCAAGCACATTTTGGGTGTAAAGAAGATTCAAGTGTGGTGGTGGCACTTTATTTCACTTAATCAAGATCACATCAAATAAGAAAAGCAAATTACCTACTTATTGCACCTATATATTGGAACTTTGGGCCAGATTCACAGAACAGATACGACGGCGTATCTCCTAATACACCGTCGTATCTGTTGTTCTATCTATGCGGCTGATTCATAGAATCATTTCCGCATTGATAGCCCTAAGATCCGACAGGTGTAACTGACTTACACAGTCGGATCTTAGGATGCAGTACCTCGGCCGCCGCTGGGTGGAGTTTGCGTCGTATTCCAGCGTCGGGTATGCAAATTAGCAGTTACGGCGATCCACAAAGGTTTTTCCCGTCGTTACGTCGGCGCAAGTCTTAGTTTCCCGTCGCAAAATTAGGGGTACTTTAACATGGTGGAGTAATTTTACACCATGTTAAAGTATGCCCGTCGTTCCCGCGTCGCTTTTTAATTTTTTGTTTTTCCCGGCGTAAGTACGTTACGCACGTCGCGATTCACAAACACGTCGCGCCGCCGTAATTTCGCGCAAAGCACGTCGGGAAAATTGCGAACGGAGCATGCGCAGTACATTCGGCGCGGGAGCGCGCCTAATTTAAATGGTACCCACCCCATTTGAATTGGGCGGGCTTGTGCCGGACGTGTTTACGATACACCGCCGCAAGTTTACAGGTAAGTGCTTTGTGGATCGGGCACTAACACTGAAAACTTGCGGCGGTGTAACGTAAACGGGTTACGTTACACGGCCACAATTCTATGTGAATCTGGCCCTTTATGTCATAGAGGTTATCTATGACACAGAGACATTAATTAGTATTTTTCTTAATTAGTTCACTTTATATGATTGAATATTATATATGGATGTTCACGATTATAGTTGATTCATCTGTTTATCACCTGTGGTCTAGCGCCCTCTATTTTTCTATTCAACCATTGCAATCAGTATTGTTTATGAGGAGCAGCTTTTTTTAATTTTATTGTATTCATTTCATTTATATTTTTGGGCGCTGATTTACACTATTTTCATCACAGCCAATGATCTAGCTCTGGATGTTATAAAGGCTTTGGTCTTCAGTATCATGGCGGCGGTGCTATTTTGCTTTGGTCCATCACAGCCAATGATTTAGCTCTGGATGTTATAAAAGCTTCAGTGCCAGTTTCCTGATGACGCAAACTACATTGAAAATTGACACCCCATACACACGATAGAATCCATCCGCTGAAAAATCCCAGCGAATGGGTTTCTGCGGATAGATCCTATGGTGTGTACACTCCAGCGGATCTGTTTCCGCGGATATTTATCCCCTGGGATGGATTTCCAGCGGATAAATATTTGATGACATGCTATCAAATCTATCCGCTGGAATCCATCCCAACGGATGGATCCGCTGGTCTGTACAGACTCACCGGATCCATCCGTCCGAAGGGATCCCCCACATGCGTCGTAATGATTCGACGCATGCGTGGAATTCCTTATATGACAGCGTCGCGCACGTCGCCGCGTCATAATCGCGGCGACGGCGCGACACGTCATCGCCAGAGGATTTCGGCGTGGATTTCGATTCGATGGTGAGTACACTCCATCGCATGGAAATCCGCGGAAATCCTCGAGAGGATTTATCCGTGGAAACGGTCCGCTGGACCGTATCCGCGGATAAATCCTCCCGTGTGTATGGGGCCTAACACTGGAGCTGTATGTTTTCCAATTGAAACAGCTGAGACGCATGCCGTGGATTGTATCACTCTCAGTGACAAGCCCAACCGCTGTCTCCCCTCAAGCTGCGTGTATACCTGCCTGTTTACACCAAGTTTTTATCCTGTAAGTAATGCTAATAAAA
Source organism: Rana temporaria (assembly GCF_905171775.1). Taxonomy (NCBI): domain Eukaryota; kingdom Metazoa; phylum Chordata; class Amphibia; order Anura; family Ranidae; genus Rana; species Rana temporaria. The sequence continues at coordinate 95,161,389 of NC_053501.1, forward strand.
AGACGGTATCACATTATTTCTGTTTTTGTGGCTCATTGTGGTGGAGCCTTTTGAACTTTCCAGATTGGAGAACCTGTATTTGGAATATACAGATATACAATGGAGAGCGGTTTCTGTTGAATTAAACTGGCGATTGATCCTATTCAGAGAGAGGCCGCGAGAGAGAGGACCCTGTTAAAGAACCCTGTACATACCTGAAGGTCATTTATGGCCATACACATTCAGTTAGCGCATTTGATTGTCACATCGGATGAAGCACTTTATGCATGCAAGTTGCACTTTTGAAAGCACAGTGGTTGGAGAATATAGATTTGGATTACAGCACGTTATGCCGCGTACACACGATCGTTTTTCGGCGTGAAAAAAAACGAAGTTTTTCGGCATGTAGAAAAAACTAAGTTTTTCCAACTTCATCATTAAAAAAAAACGACGTTGCCCACACGCCATCGTTTTAAATATAATGCTCTAGCAAAGCGCGGTGACGTACAACACGTACGACGGCACTATAAAGGGGAAGCTCCATTCGCCTTTGGGCTGCTTTAGCTGATTTTGTGTTAGTAAAAGACAATTTGCGCTTTTCTGTCTGTTACAGTGTGATGAATGTGCTTACTCCATTATGAACGGTAGTTTTACCAGAACGAGCGCTCCCGTTTCATAACTTGCTTCTGAGCATGCGCGGGTTTTTAACGTCGTTTTAGCCCACACACGATCATTTTTTACAACCCGAAAAACGACATAGTTTAAAACGTTGTTAAAAAATGCAGCATATGAGATATGAGCCGTCAGACTGCTGCAGCCATCCCAAATGGTACCTCCAAGTGTCCACCTTCTCAGCGGGTGCCAGCTTTGACAGGAACAACGGCTTCCAACAATGATTTGGCGAGCCTCTTCGAATGCCCCGTGTGCTTTGACTATGTCTTGCCACCGATCCTCCAGTGTCAAAGCGGACATCTCGTGTGTAGCAACTGTCGCCCGAAGCTCACATGCTGCCCGACCTGCCAGGGCCCTTTGGGGTCCATCCGCAACTTGGCGATGCAAAAAGTCACAAACTCTGTCCTCTTCCCCTGTAAATACGCTTCCTCGGGTTGCGAGGTGACGTTGCCGCACACGAAGAAGGCGGACCACGAAGAGCTGTGCGAATTCTGACCGTATTCGTGTCCCTGCCCGGAGGCTTCTTGTAAATGGCAGGGTTCCCTGGACGCAGTGATGCCTCACCTCATGCACCAGCATAAATCCATCACGATGTTACAAGGGGAGGATATGGTGTTTCTCGCCACGGACATCAACCTACCGGGTGCTGTTGACTGGGTCATGATGCAGTCCTGTTTCGGCTTTCATTTCATGTTGGTTTTGGAGAAACAAGAAAAGCACGACGGCCACCAACAGTTCTTTGCCATCGTGCAGCTAATAGGAACACGCAAGCAAGCGGAGAACTTTGCTTACAGGCTAGAGCTGAACGGTCACCGCTGGCGACTGATGTGGGAAGCCACGCCCCGCTCTATTCACGAGGGTATTGCGACCGCCATCATGAACAGCGACTGCCTAGTCTTTGACACAAGCATTGCACAACTTTTCGCAGAAAACGGCAATTTAGGAATAAATGTGACGATCTCCATGTGTTAATAAAAAAAGGCGTATTGCAAATTCTGCAAAAAAGAAATAAAAATGCTGCATGTTCGAAAAAAAATGTTGTCGTTTTTCAGAACCCGAAAAATGACATTTTTTTAAAACAACGTTTTTTTCATGCCGAAAAACGATCGTGTGTACGCAGCATTATACTGCGAATCCCATATCTGCATTCATTTGAACTTTAAAAATGTAATAATAATAATAATGCTTAATTATAGACATTAATAGCCAGATTCAGGTAGATGGGCGCATCTTTGTGCTGGCATAACGCAACGTATATGCGCTACGCCGGCATAAGTCAGAGAGGTAACTACACGATTCACAAAGCACTTGCTCTCAACGTTGCGCCGGCGTAACGTAAATTTGAAGGCGTAAGCCGGCGTAAGTGTAAGTGGATGTGACCTTATGCAAATGATGGTTTAATGATCTAAAGCTCCGTGTGCGGGAGAACCTGGCCGCCATTAGGAACAGACATGTGCACAGAATTTTTTTTCGTTTTTTTTGTTCTGTTTCGTATCGTTCCGTAGGTTCGTTTCCGTTCGTTTTTCGTAAGACGCCCGTTTTCCTGTTCGTTCCCATTCGTTTTTCGAACAACGATATTTTTTCGTATTCCGATTGTTTCGTATTTTCGTTACGTTTTATTTTCGTACATGCGGGATGGTTCGTTATTCTGTTTAATTCATGTTCGTTACTTGTTAGACAATAATTTTCGTGAATTTTCGTCAATGATTTGCATTCTGTGTTTTGGATTCCTTTTTCTGTTCGTGTTTTCAGTCGTGTGTTCGTGTGACATCTATGACAATTTGTTGTGGATGTCATGTGGGCATGCGACTGAAGATACGAACAGAAAAGGATTTTCGTCATTTTGTACTTTCGTAAATATATCGCGGGATTCGCTGCACTTTCAACGCGCGGCTCATCCATATTAACGATTGTTAAGCCCCATACACTTGGTCAGACTTTTTTAACAACAAACATAAAAACGATCGTTTTCCGTTCGTTCTCAGAAAATTTGTTCGTTTTTAAACTCCATCAGAAAACCATTTTTGGGTTCAAAAGTCTGGCCAACTGATCTCCCTTCAGATGAAAATCCACAGAAAAGTTTATTTGGCTTTACTGTACTACTCAGCACAAAAGAGAAGCTGCTTCACTAACTACACTCACTGCCCATTCAAAAAAACGAAAATTACATCTGTGGCAAGGGATTTGCATTCTGTGTTTTGGGTCCTTTTTCTTTTGGTGTTTTCGGTCGTGTGTTCGTGTGACATCTGTGGCAAAAGATTTGCATTCTGTTGAATCCAAAATACGAACAGAAAAAAGGAATTCAAAATACAGGGTGCAGGTCTTTTGTTGTGGATGTTGTGTGAGCATACGACTGAGGGTGCGAACAGAGAAGGGATTCAAACAAGATACAGAGTGCAAATCTTTTGTTGTGGATGTCATGTGAACATACGGCTGAGGATACGAGCAGAGAGGGGATTCAAACAGGATACAGAATGCAAATCTTTTTTTGTGGATGTCGTGTGAACATACGGCTGAGGATACGAGCAGAGAGGGGATTCAAACAGGATACAGAATGCAAATCTTTTGTTATAGATGTAATTTTCGTTCTTTTGCCGTTTTCGTTTTGTCGTATTTTCGTCAGATCGTTCGTTCGTATTTGCGGTTGTTCGTTATGCGGCTCATTCGTAATCCCGTAGTTTTCGTATTTTGGTGCTTTAATTTTTTCGTATGTACACATTATTCTGCGGGTACGAAAATGAACATTTTCGTACGAAAATAACATTAGTAAGAACGGGAATGCACATATCTAATTAGGAAGCACCAGAGGGGCACAGGTGGCGGACCACCATGCAACGTCAGTTTGACCCCGGAGGAGGAGGTGGTCGCCCGGTGTCTGCAGAGGGAGCAGTTGGAGGGCGTTGAGGGCTACGATTCCCGTGATGATGCCTCGAGGACAGGTAAGTGTTTTATATCCCCTATCCGGTGTGTAGCATGTGAGTGGGTGGAAGGGAATATGTGACAAGTGTGTGGGTCCCCCAACATGTGACTGCTTTGTGTCATCCACAGATGTGCAGGAGGGAGCGGGCCCATCTGCTGCCGGTGGCCGCCCAACGACATTTTCCCCGGAACAGCTTCAGCCAGACCCCCTAGATCCAGCGGTGGAGGGGAGTGGCCACACCTCTCCTCTCGAGGAGGTGGTGGAGGAGTCGGTGGACCTTGGGCAGATTTGCCTCATTATAGAGGAGTCCACTGTTCTGCCTGGGCCCTCTCACAACACCCCCCCATCAGGGGAAGCCCCTCTGTCTCAGGCACCAGCAGGGTAACCCCCTCAAGGGGCTCACCCTACAGCTGCTCCCAAGTGTGACGGTATTGGTATGATATCCCCGTCAAACAGTCCCTTCTTCCCATAACAGAACATCACAGAATCATCCACACATGAGCCAAGGCTGAATGCTGGAACCAGACAGACTTTAATAGTATAACACACAGATTATATGTAATTTCCAAAACTGTTACAATGACAAATCTCCGCCCCCCTCACACTGGGGCTTCCATACAGATCATGGGCAGACATTTCGGAGCCGATTCTGAAAACACATTTTCTTTAGATAATGACATCAGTGAAGGTAATTACTAGTTGTACAGAATACATTATCTAGACAGCCTGGCCCCGCATGTAGAAGCGATAATTACCACAATGAAGCAATCAGAATAATTAACATGAGCCCCTTCTAATAACAGTAAACAGTAACCACAGGGCTTCTTCACACAAGACACTAGACCATTTACCCTTTGAACTAGGACTGGCTGAGGAAGGGTCATTACCATATCAACAGCCTGTTAGCCGAGGAATGAGTCACACCTGAAATCCTCTAACACACACACAGCATAACGAGCAGGGAGAATTAAACTGAAGCATCCTTCACACCAAGCGTCTTCTGCCCCAAGGAAGGCGACATGGAAGACTAGGGGTGTTCCTCAAAATGTACAGGACCAACTAGCCATGGACCAGGGCCGGCAGACCCGGCATATGGGGGAGATAGCCGGGCACCTGCACCGGGTGGCAGAAAACACAGGCCTGATTTTGGACACAGTGCAGGATGGCAATGCCAATAGCGCAGCAGTGGTCACCTGCGTTGGGGAGCTGCAGGCCACCATAGAGGACCTAGTGGCAGAGGTTCAAACCCTTTCTGGGGCCGTCCACGCCAACACGGCTGCCATCCAGGAGGAGGGGAGGCAGCGCAACCAGTGGCATAACCTCACCCGCCAGCTGAGGATGCAGGCCCAGACAAATCATTTTCTGAGCCGGATTGCCGTGGCCTTGGAGGGCAGGCAGCCATCACCTGCCAGGAGTGGCACACCCGGGGATGAGCCACCTCCAGCCCAGGCTCCCCCCCAGGCAGGAGCCAGAGAGCTGCCACAGCCCCCATCAGGCCAAATGAGTGCCTTTTTTTGTTTTTTGACTCAGGAGTTTTTTTGGGGGGGTTATTTATGCTCAGGGTTTGAGTTAATTTTTTTTATGCTCAGGTCATGAGCCTTTTTTTTTATTTATGTAAGCACACGGTGAGGAGTGCTGGCTACAGTGTGACTGGTGTGTGAATGTGGGGGTGACACTCCTGCCAGTAAAGGGTGTCACCCTCGGTCGTCGGGGAGAAATTATCCCCACGACTGTGTGAATGTGGTATGAATGGACAGCGACATAATTGGGGCCTTGGCGTGGTGTTGCTGCTCCCAAGTCCTGCATGGTGGTCTTGGGCTAATCCAATGTGATGTGGATGTGGTGTGTGTGAGCTAGGGAACACAGTTGCGTGCATTCTCCTTGTGCCATGATGAATGTGTGTGTTTAACGTGCAAAGATGTCTTCTGTGAGGCGTCTCCTGACTGCTGTTCCCTCAGCAGACGGGGTAGACTCATTTAGGGGGGGATTGTGTGGTTCGGGGGTCAGGTCATCACGTAGGTCAATCTTCAGGCCCTTTCTCATGGTGTAGTGGTGCAGCACGCAACATGCACCGATGATCTGGCACACAAAGTTTGGGGAATACAACAGGGTCTCCCCGGACTTATCCAGGCATCGGAAACGGGACTTCAGGAGGCCAAATGTGCGTTCCACCACTGCACAGGTATGTATGTGTGCAGCATTGTAGTTTATCTCTCCTCTGGTTTGGGGATTCCAGTATGGAGTCATGAGATGGGGTCCAAGTGCATATGCAGAGTCACCTGGAAAGGAAAAGACAGGAGGATGTTAGTCGTGCATGAGCCCCTCGTGATGTCTGCATCATGGGGACGGACAGTCATGCCTGACACCCATGTCACTCACCAACCAGCCAGCTGTCCCCATACACGTTCTGTTCAAAATCTGTTGGGATGTTGCTTTGACGGTATATGTAGCTGTCGTGGCTGGACCCTGGGTGTTTGGCACTGACGTGCCATATGAGGCATTGGGCATCGACTATCACCTGTACATTGATGGAATGCGATTGCGATTGCGGTATATGTGCTCTGTGGCACTTTTACACTTGTTGCACCCTTTTATATGCATAGTGTGCCTTTTTTTCTTACAATAGGGTTGCCACCTTTTCGTCAAACCAAACCCGAACATATTAGCAGTCTGGGGCACCTTTGGGCGCCCCAAGGAGAGTAGTAATGCGGATTGCATAGCGTGCCACAGCGAACATTGGGTGTGGCCAAATTTCTCTTGCTGACATCATCGCCATGCCCCCCCCCCTGAACCTGCACCCAGACAGCCGCCCGCAGCAGAGATCAACAGACTTGTGTGTGACTGTGACTATCTTGCTTACTTGTAGAGCCACAGCCCGGTCTGAATGTGTCTGGGTATTAGTCTGCCTGAAACACGAAAACATGATTTAAAACCTGGACTGTCTGGGTGAATCCTTAACAGGTGGCAACCCTACCTTACAATGACCCTAATGGAAACAATTTTGTTTTATTTTAATATGGACCATTTATGTTTTTATATATGTGCAGCGTCCCACTCAGGACATGTGGGAACTGCAAAAGTATTACTTCTTTGTCATTGCTATATTGCATGTCATTTTGCATTGTATACCTGTGGTATCCCTGTTCATAGGCTGGTCAGGTGTGCTTCATACTTCCCACCACAAGATGGGGATAGCACCACTCTGGGAAATCTATCCCAGCTCAGGCTTATCTGTGGTCAGTTGTTCAGTACAGGAAGCAGTGTGGAGAGAGAAAGGAGAATGTGAAGGTGAGAGAAGGTCAGTCCAGAGAAGGGACACATTTAAACTGCTAAAATCAAAGGATAAAAGCCATTAATCGGCAGCAAAGACCTTTGAGTATAAAGGTGAAGGATTTATAAGCCTCCGGCAACCTCACCCATGTCACTGGATTCAAAAAGGACCAGACACAAGTAAGCATTATTACTGAACCACAGCCTGAGTCCAGGCCTACTAAAGCCTATTAGCAGTGGATCAGCAGAACTCCTCTATTTACCCAGAGACTGTATTCTAACTGGATGTTTGTACTGCAACCAAAACCAGACACAGTAAAAGTTGTGAGTTGTATTCTACCACTGTCTACCTCATTCTTTAACATTGTTACTACAACTGGTTGTACCACCATTAACGGTACTGGCGTCACGACAAATATCATCAAGGGACCCAGCCGCCACAAGCACTCTAAACACCCCTGTCATCACGGGCACCTCAACCACCATCTTGGCTGGCGTTTCCCTATCGCAGAGCGTGCCCCTGAGGATTTCGTGCTGTCTTCCCTTTCACTGTGCGACCGGCCCAGGGAGGCTTTCTGCTAACCGTGAGTAAACCGATGAACTGTATTATTGCTGTCTCTCATCGGCCCACCGTGCATCTCACGTGTTCCCCTGCGGTTCTGGCGCGTCGCATAAGAAAAATTGGCATCACGAACAGGATAATTACCCCTGTGCCTTATCTAAAAGACTGTCGCATCAGAATAAGCCCCTTTGCTTTATTGAGAGACTATTTACTTATTGCATGCTGTGTGGGGCCACAGAACTGTTTAAACTGTTTAAAAGTTGCATGGAAGCGTTATCCCAGTTATCAGCATAAAAATCGCAGCATCCAAAGTGAGAAAATCGGACATTTGTGTGTTAACAAAACTGCATGCAGTATTTGAATTGACTATTTCCATTCACTTAAAATGGCTGCCAGAGACCTTCTTGTCCAAAAATTCCTGCGCCATCACTGTGGATAGGTTAGTGACACCCCCTGAAGAGCGGGAAAGTTTGGTGCCACCCATTCATGCAAAATCGCCTTACCTTTGCTGTGTCAATCCTGGGAGGAAAGTGTGACAAACGCACGCCCCAGAAGTCGCGAGACTTTGCATGCGAGCAAAAGGAGAGAAAATAATCGCATTGCTTGCCGTCCGAGCAGTAATCGCAACCTGTCAGTTGCCTCTACTAACTATAAGGAGCACTGATAGCTGGAACTCTGCCAGAGACCCAAAATCAACATTGCTGCAGCATTGTATTCAGCCGGCATTAAATTCTTAAAGGGCCATACACCCGCAAGACAGCGGTTGCCCATAGCAACAACGCACAAAAAGTGTCTAAAAACGCATTTGACTTACCTAACTAGAACTCACCTGCTGTTACCATGTCTGTGCAAGGAGATGACGTGCAGCCCGACCTCAGAGGACCCCCTGCATCAGCCGCAGTCGGTCCCAATGCAATACCAACCGCTGCAGCACCAAGTTTAATGCCTTTAACCATGCCTTATTATTTTGGGGCCCCCTGGTTCCCACGATATTCTGGGGAAATTCATACTTTAAGGGACTTTAAAGAAAAAATTCTGGCTATGTTCAGATTGTACCCTGTATCCTCAGAGCAACAGATGGAGATTCTTCTTGCGCAATTGGAAGGAGCTGCGCTCAGAGAAGTGAAATCTTGGCCGAGCTCAGAGAGAAAGACCATGGAGCAGATTTTTCAACGTCTCTACACCACCTTTGAACCCAGAACCGTGTCCGAGGTCAAGATGAGGTTCTTCAGCAAGAGACAGCAATCTGGTGAGTCACTCAGAGACTTTGCATTATCTTTGCAGGAAGCCCTTAGAGCTGTTGTCCAAGTAGACCCCTGTGAGGCAGAAAATCAGGACAAAACCCTGAAAGAACAATTTATTGAAGGCGTCCATACAGACAATCTAAAGAGCCAACTAAGAATGTTAGCCGCCCAACATCCAAGCGCTACCTTCTTAGATTTTAAAGAACTAGCTATCAGCATACTGGGAAAAAGCCCACCAACAGAACCTGTTAGATCTGTTGACGTGCCTGTATCACAGCTGGTTACCCCTGTAAAGTCTTTACCTATAGTCAGTCAGGCAACCCAAGCTCCAGTTCCTGACGCAGTTGCTGCCTTGACTGAGCAAGTCCGTTTTCTGACTAAAAGTCTGGAGAAAGTCCACCAAAAATTGGAACAATGGGAAAAACCATTAATGCTAGAGGATGAGAAACCTGTGTCCAGAAGACTCTTCCCCTCTAATTCTAGAGAGACTTATTCCAGAAATTCTGGCGGACGCCCCCCTGACCACACTAGTACCCCTAAGCGGCCTATCTGCACGTACTGTCACAAACCAGGCCATACAGAAGCAACCTGCTGGCAGTTAAACGGGAAACCCCCGAGGCCAAGGACCACCCCTCGGGAGGTAAACCAATAGGTCCAGAAGATCCCCACTGGATGCCAAGATACGTTGGATCCCGTCCTGAAGTGGCACTTCAAATAAATGGAGTCCCTTTTGTTGCCCTAGTTGACACCGGATCCCAAGTCACCACCATCCAACAAGCAGCCTTTGAAAAATACTGGGATCAAAATCAGCTTACCCAGCCTCCAGAATCCTGGCTGAGTCTCATAGCCAGTAACGGCAAACCCATACCAGTCCATGGTTATTGGGAACCTACCATTCAAGTAGGAGGAACTACACTACCTCGACAAGGCCTTATTGTGGTACAAGTCAGAGACAATAACCCTAACCCTCCAATAGTCCTAGGAATGAATGTCCTCAGGAACTGTTATGTTGAGATGCTAGAAGCCTTGCACCAGTTAGTGCCTACTGCCCCTCCTGATTCTAAGAAGGTGATCCAACAAACCATCCGTGTACTAAATGCGCAACAGAGATTCACCAACGAAAAAGGAGAAATTTGCTGTGCCCGCATCCGGGATAAGCAACCTGTGATCCTCAAACCCAACACCGAAACTCTCTTGTGGTGCCGAGCTGTGGTCGGAATCCAAGGTCAAGACTACCAAGCCCTGGTAGAGCCTGTTGTTTTGGAAGACTATCCTCTAGTTAGAGCTGCAAGGAGCCTAGTAACCGTCTCTGAAGGTAAAGTGCCTATACGACTCCTAAACTTGAGTGATAGCAGCGTAAAACACTATCAAAACACCTTCCTATTGCACAGCTAATCCAAGTCACTTTTCAAGATGTCATCAGTGTGGCTACAGCTACCACAGAGCAAATTCCCAAGAGACAGAACCCCCAGGACCAAAATGTAAACACATCCTGGTGGAAAGAACTTCATGTGGGAGATGCTTCCACACCAGCAGACCAAATAGAGGGAGTACTAAAAATTGTGAAGGAGCTTCACCTTGCCTTCAGTAAGCATCCCACAGACTATGGAGAAGTGGATATTATCAAGCACTCCATTCCTACAGGTTCACACCCACCGATCAAGGAAAGATATCGGCCTATACCACCAACTATGTACCAATCTGTAAAGCAAATGATCCAAGAGATGAAGGACTCCAATGTCATTAGAGACAGCCATAGTCCATGGGCTGCACCTCTAGTCCTTGTCCGTAAAAAGGATGGTAACATCAGATTCTGTGTGGATTACAGAAAAATTAACCAAATCACCCACAAGGATGCTTACCCTTTACCACGCATAGAGGAATCTTTGACAGCTTTAGGATCTTCAGCCTACTTTTCTACCCTTGATTTAACCAGTGGATACTGGCAAGTACCCATGGCACCTGAAGATCGTGAGAAGACTGCATTTACCACCCCGATGGGCCTATTTGAGTTCAACCGCATGCCTTTTGGACTTTGCAATGCGCCCGGAACCTTTCAAAGATTAATGGAGCATTTTTTAGGACACAAACATTTTGAAACCGTCCTGTTGTACTTAGATGATGTCATCATCTACTCCAAATCTTATGAAGATCACTTGAAACATTTGGCCGAAGTTTTTCAAATCCTCATTAAACATGGACTCAAAGTCAAACCATCTAAGTGCTATCTACTGAAGACAGAAGTCAAATACTTAGGGCATATTGTAAGCTCTGAAGGTGTTAAACCGGATCCAGAGAAGATAGCCGCAGTCCGAAATTGGCCTACTCCTACTACAGTGAAAGAAGTGAGGAGCTTTCTCAGTTTCGCAGGATACTACAGACGCTTTATTCCTCACTTTGCCCAAATTGCGGGGCCAATATTAGAACTTCTGAGAGGACATCCTAAGAGGTACCAAAAGTCTCCAATACCAGTTGAATGGAACACAGAAAGAGAAATTGCCTTCCAGCTCCTAAAGAATAGTGTTGCTCACGAATATTCGCATTGCGAATATTCGACTCGAATATAGCATATTCGAGAAATCGCGCTATATTTCGAATTTCGCGGTGAATATTCGCAATTCCGAATATTCGCATTTTTTCAATTTGATTTTTAAAACAGATCACATCCTATCGACGTCTAAAAGCATTGCTGGTATGATTAGAGACCCTGGGCCGAGTAGCTAAGCTGAGGCGATCCTATTATGTTGCCAAATTGAAAAAAAAAAAAATTGCGATTTTTCGCTATTGCGAATGCGAAAATGATTGCGAATTTTCGATAACTGTGGTAGGAGAACTCTGATTGTCTCTGATGCAAAAGGGGGGGGCTTTGTGTATGTGTATGTGTATGTTATGAATATTTGTATGTTTGATATTATTATTTTTTGTAAGAAGGAAAAAATTGCGCATACCTTAAAAAAGGGGAGAATACAGCAGCAACTCAAAAATGTTATACAACATAAATTAATACAAGACAGAAAATGGAGTCGCTCTACAAGAATAAAAAATATGTCTAGTGACAAGACATGTGGGCAAATTATAAAATAAGCAAGCGCAAATAACTTGTGAAATACACAGTGAAACAAATATATAAAGAAATATAGTCCCAATAATAGAAAAATAATCTTTCATAAAAATGTCTTTGATATGTGAAGTGAAAAAAAGTCCAAAGCATGCAGCATGAACGTGTTCAATCTTCAAGGTGTTTGATTGACAAACGGCTGTGACAGATGGATAGAGTAAAGAATCACCACCAATGCAAAACACTTTTTATTTTCTATTGTAAAATATCAAGAATATTCTGAGCCAATCAGAGTGCTCCTTCCGCATTTGCCGAATATTCGCAATTATTTTGTATTGTAAAATATCAAGAATATTCTGAGCCAATCAGAGTGCTCCTTCTGCATTTGCCGAATATTCGCAATTATTTTGTATTGTAAAATATCAAGAATATTCTGAGCCAATCAGAGTGCTCCTTCTGCATTTGCCGAATATTCGCAATTATTTTGTATTGTAAAATATCAAGAATATTCTGAGCCAATCAGAGTGCTCCTTCCGCATTTGCCGAATATTCGCAATTATTTTGTATTGTAAAATATCACGAATATTCTGAGCCAATCAGAGTGCTCCTACAGCATTTCTCGAAATTGCGCAATAAATATCGCATTCGCATGTTGCGATATTTCGATAAAATATCACGAATATTCTGAGCCAATCAGAGCGCTCCTCCAGCATTTCTCGAAATTGCGCAATAAATATCGCATTCGCATGTTGCGATATTTCGATAAAATATCACGAATATTCTGAGCCAATCAGAGTGCTCCTACCGCAGTTATCAAAAAATCGCAATTATTTTCGCATTCGCAATAGCGAAAAATCGCAATCATTTACTTTCGATAAAATATCACGAATATTCGAATTTAGCGAATATATCTCGAATATTCGAATATATATTCGAGATATATCGCGAAATCGAATATGGCATATTCTGCTCAACACTACTAAAGAAGAAGTTAACAGAACCACCAATCCTAGGCTATCCAGATTACCAGCAACCATTTCATCTTTACACAGATGCTAGTAAGAAAGGTCTGGGAGCTGTCCTATCCCAGGTACAGGAAGGAAAAGAAAGAGTTATTTCCTACGCTAGTAGATCTCTTAAAGGTACTGAAAGAAACGACCAAAACTATAGTTCCTTCAAATTGGAATTCCTCGCACTCGTGTGGGCTGTTACAGAAAAATTTAAAGATTACCTTGCCGCAACACCATTTGTGGCCTTCACAGATAACAACCCGCTAGCACATCTGAATACCGCCAAGTTGGGAGCATTGGAACAAAGATGGGCCTCACGCCTAGCTAACTACGATTTCACCATAAAATACAGAACAGGAAAAGCAAATGAAAATGCGGATGCATTATCCCGTCTGCCTACCCAAGAAGACCCTACTACACAGGAAGATGTTTGGGAAGAGGTAGAAATGCCAGCTTTTTACAAAAATGTTGCCCAACAAGACATAATCACCATCAAAGGAAGAAAAGTCCTTAATCTTCAACAACAAGTGGATCCAAGATCCCAAGTGGACAAAGAAAGGTGGATCAAGCTGCAAAATGAAAGCAGAGTGTTGGGAGAACTGCAAGATTTCTTCACCAGCGGAAGAACCCCTGAAAGAATTCGCAGAAGAAATGCTGATCCAGAATTGTCAAAACTTTGGAGACACAGAAAACATCTCTTCCTACAGAAGGGCCTACTATTAAGAAGAACTTTAGACCCAATTACCTCGGATTGTCTATACCAAATCTTAATACCACGCCGAGATGCAAGAATCATTCTTGAGATGTATCATGATCAATCAGGACACTTTGGCGTGCAGAAGACAGAAGCCACCATCCGTAGAAGATTCTACTGGATTGGGATGAGAGGAGACATTGAAAAGTGGTGTCGAGAATGTTCCACCTGTGCTGTTGGAAGAAATGAAAAACATGACCAAAAAGCACCCTTACATCCCATTGTAAGCCAAACACCGCTAGAAATAGTTGCGATTGACCATGTGAAGCTGGAACCAAGTCGCTCAGGTTACACATACGCCATGACCATCATTGATCATTATACCAAATTTGTTGTAGCCGTACCTGTCAGGGACCTGACTGCTAAAACAACTGCAGATGCCTTCTGGAAACATTTCCTATTGCCATATGGATGCCCAGAAAGAATCCTTACAGATCAGGGATCTGCCTTTGAGTCGCAACTCTTCAAAGAACTGTGTACACTTCACAATTGCCAGAAAATCAGGACCACAGCCTACCACCCTCAAGGGAATGGACTTTGCGAGAAAATGAACCAAACTTTAATTGAGATGTTAAGAGCAGTACCACCTGCTACAAGAAGTGATTGGCCTACTCTATTGGCTTAATTGATGTACACCTACAATAACACCATTCACTGTTCTACTGGGTATACACCTTACTATCTCATGTTTGGCCGACAAGGTAAACTACCTGCTGACCATACTTTGGGCGTACAAGTGCCTGATGCAATCAACCCTCTACCAAAGACTGATTGGGTGAGTGAGCACCAAAGACGTCTAATTGATGCACAAGAAATTGTTCAACATCGCATGGAACGTGCTCATGAAAAGCAACAAAAAGATTATAACCAATCTGCCAAAGCAGAACCTCTCAAAATTGGTGACCATGTATGGTTAAAAAACAACCATCGCACCAGCAAGTTAGATAGCAAATGGGAGAGAGAACCTTACACCATTACAGCTATTCTCAATCCAGAGACTGATACTTATGAGATCACTAAAGAAAACAAATCACGTGTAGTACATCGCAATCGCCTTAAGTTATGTCTCAAGGAAAGTACTCAAGAAGAAACTCTTCAAGAAGAAGCTATCCAAGAGGAAACACAATCCATAGAACCAGAGCCTACAAAATCATCTGATTCAGAGAATCCACTCCAGTCTTTTGGAAAAGCATTATTAGACTCTGATCCTTTACAATGGTTCCTTACACCATGGCTCAATATCTTAGTGCCTGCCAAGAACAATACAACCGCACTTCAACCAGAGGAGCTATCTCAAGAAGTGTCTACTACAGCTCAAGAGACACCAAGTTCCCTTGAAACAAGGCCTGTAGAAACTCAGCCGCTAAGAAGATCTGACAGAACTACAAGAGGACGACCACCTGTCCGTTTGGAGGATTACCTGCACCAGCAGCCGAGAAGTCGACTACCGACTCTGTCATCTCATCGTTGAGTGCATCCTTACATCGTCTGAAGTTCCAGAGTGAGAAGAAGACTTACTTGGGATATTATGTTTATTTCCTTTAAAGGACTTTTCAAAAGGACTACATACCTACTGTTTTGCAACGTTCAAGCCTGCACCCGGAGATAGACTTTCACGTACCTGAGCCTCCGTGATATTCATCTGTTGACATTTTCCTGTGCCCAGGGAACGGACTCATACCCTGTGAGCCTCCTGAGATGTTATTTTTGTTTTGTTTTTCTTTTTCCATCTCATCGTGGACTATTCTGGTTTTGCCATACATCACCAGTCTTCAGAGGAAAAACTACACCCCTTTTTGTCACCTTTTGTCACATTTTGTTGTTGCCTGAGATATGTTTGCCTAACCCATTTTACTTGCAGATACAAGAAGTACAAGAATGGGGTTATATTGTTATTTCCTATGCATGCATGCTTTTCCCTTTCTCTTATATCTTACAGGAAGACACAACATCGAGTCAAAAGTGTGCCGAGGTCGACACACGTTTTACCATGGGGGTATGCAGCGTCCCACTCAGGACATGTGGGAACTGCAAAAGTATTACTTCTTTGTCATTGCTATATTGCATGTCATTTTGCATTGTATACCTGTGGTATCCCTGTTCATAGGCTGGTCAGGTGTGCTTCATACTTCCCACCACAAGATGGGGATAGCACCACTCTGGGAAATCTATCCCAGCTTAGGCTTATCTGTGGTCAGTTGTTCAGTACAGGAAGCAGTGTGGAGAGAGAAAGGAGAATGTGAAGTTGAGAGAAGGTCAGTCCAGAGAAGGGACACATTTAAACTGCTAAAATCAAAGGATAAAAGCCATTAATCGGCAGCAAAGACCTTTGAGTATAAAGGTGAAGGATTTATTAGCCTCCGGCAACCTTACCCATGTCACTGGATTCAAAAAGGACCAGACACAAGTAAGCATTATTACTGAACCACAGCCTGAGTCCAGGCCTACTAAAGCCTATTAGCAGTGGATCAGCAGAACTCCTCTATTTACCCAGAGACTGTATTCTAACTGGATGTTTGTACTGCAACCAAAACCAGACACAGTAAAAGTTGTGAGTTGTATTCTACCACTGTCTACCTCATTCTTTAACATTGTTACTACAACTGGTTGTACCACCATTAACGGTACTGGCGTCACGACAAATATCATCAAGGGACCCAGCCGCCACAAGCACTCTAAACACCCCTGTCATCACGGGCACCTCAACCACCATCTTGGCTGGCGTTTCCCTATCGCAGAGCGTGCCCCGGAGGATTTCGTGCTGTCTTCCCTTTCACTGTGCGACCGGCCCAGGGAGGCTTTCTGCTAACCGTGAGTAAACCGATGAACTGTATTATTGCTGTCTCTCATCGGCCCACCGTGCATCTCACGTGTTCCCCTGCGGTTCTGGCTCGTCGCATATGGTGATCATATGCCTCCTTAAAAGCCACTTTTCAAGGGAAAATACATTCAGTTCTGTCAGCCTTTACTGGTAGCTGAGCTCATCCATGTGCCTTATAAACTGCTACTAATGCAAACTAATAACGTAGCTTTTTTTTTATTAGTTGTGGATAGTGGAGAGGGATTAGAACCCCTGTCAGTGTTGCTGTCGATGCCCCCATTAAAGAGATTCACCCTCCCTACTTGTTCTGTTTATCGTTATCCAGGGCTTTTTTTCAGGTGGAACTTGGTGGAACTCAGTTCCACCACCTCTAAATTAGGCCCTTTGCTCCCTGCTCAGCACTATCACTGGTAAAAACAGAATTGCGGCTTCTGTGTTTACCAGTGAAAGCTTGTCTCCCAGCAGCTCAGACATATTTGATCTCCTGAGCAGCTCCCACTGAGTGCAGGATGGGGACAAGGGAATGTAGCTGCCAGGGTGGATTGTGTATGCTGACACCCCCACTGGATGATCTCCTTGCAAGTTAGAGAGAAGGAGCCACCTACAGTGTGTGGGGAGATACTAAAGCTGGCTGTATTGTTTAATTCTATAAAGAAACAAAAGTAAGACATGTGAAAGATGGTAAAGCTCTTCAGGAGGGTATTTATTGCCCCTTTAACACCCTCCCACTGTTAGTGAAATTTCACCACACCCACTATTTGATGGGGTTTGGAAAGTGTGTGTGGGGGAGAGGAATTTTAGGGGGTCGTGGTTGAGTTCCTGCACCTATTTTCTGAGAAAAAAAAGCCCTGCCGTTATCACTGGAAATGAAAGAAAATCCCCATTTTGGGTTGTCACCTGAACAGTAATAGATGGGAAATCTTCCAAAGGGAACACAAGTTTTGATGACACTGACGACCAGGAATTTTCTCACTTTGGAGGAATTTCCTTTCACTTCCTGTTTTGTCTATGAAAATCTCCCCAATGGCATACCTCTCAACCATCCCTGAATGGGCAGGATTGTTCCACAAAGGGAGGGCTTTCCCGCTGTCCCGCCTGTGCGAACACAATATCCCGTAGCCTGAGGCTGGTTTTCTCACTGTGCGTGTGAAAATCTTCTTTGATTGGACCTTCCAGCTGCTTGTCCTCATGGTGATTGGCTGCAGCTCATAGCAATCATCCTGTACTCACACATTTACTCACTCTGTGGGTGGGGGCAGGGTCAGTTGCCGATCGGTACTGAAGACGAGGAGTTGCTTTCCAAAGGATGAGGGCAGGTCAGTGTGCGCCTGATAGAAAAGTTGCTGCAGTTAAGCTGTTGCAGTGTCCTGACAGATGACAGACAGATTTCTGGTGAAGCCTGTGCCCAGAATCTTATCAGATTATTGGAAGACAGAAGCTGGGCTCAGGCTGCAGACACAGAACACCACTCATTCTGTCTGCTTCATTTGTATAGGACTCTGCAGGGGATAAGGGGGAAGTGTTCTGTGTCTCAATCTGAATTGCACTGTTTATGCTTTCTGTTTCACTCCTGAGCTCTCTGTCCACACTAGGGTTGCCACCTCATCCCTTTAAAACAGAACACATATTAATTACACAGGTTCTGTGGCTAATTAAGGTGGTAATTAGACTCATTTGGTGCCTTACCTGCATTAAATTAGCCTCAGAACCTGTGTAATTCATATGTGTTCTGTTTTAAAGGGATGAGGTGGCAACCCTAGTCCACACCCATTCATCCTGAATCCTGCAATCTTCCCATCCCAGCCATCCTGCAATCTCCCCATCCAATCCTCATCCCAGCCATCCTGCGATCTCCCCATCCACCCTCCATCCTGCGATCCCTCCCATCCCAGCCATCCTGTAATCGCCCCATCCCATCCTGCAATCTCCCCATCCCAGCCATCCTGCGATCTCCCCATCCACCCTCCATCCTGCGATCCCCCCCATCCCAGCCATCCTGAAATATCCCCTCCATCCCAGCCATCCTGAAATATCCCCTCCATCCCAGCCATCCTGAAATATCCCCTCCATCCCAGCCATCCTGAAATATCCCCTCCATCCTAGCCATCCTGAAATCTCCCCTCCATCCCAGCCATTCTGAAATCTCCCCTCCATCCCAGCCGTTCTGAAATATCCCCTCCATCCCAGCCATCCTGCGATCTCCCTATTCACCCCCCCCCCCCCATCCCATCCCATCCCATCCCATCCTGCAATCTCCCTGTCCCTCCCTGTTGTCTGTAGCTGAGGGCTCCATGAGGCGGCGGGGATAAAAACCTACGAAGGCGGCCAGGGAGAAGAGCTCCAAAGACCTCCCAGCCTAGGGCCAATAAATAGGCTGACCGGAGAACAAGGACGTGCAGGCAGCCAGAGACAGCAGCAAAGAGATCCGCTGGATGGAGCAGCTCCGTGACCTTCTGTGACCACCCGGCTATGAGAACAGACACTGCGTGGAAGGTACTGTGTCACACACACACACCTTCCCACAGGAGGGACCACAGACAGGGCTAGGATCTCTCTCACTCCCCCTCTCCCTCCCCTTTCTTCCCCTCCTTTCTTCTCCCCTACCCCACAACCCTGCACTCTGTACGTAGCTCTCCCCTCAACCTTGCACTCTGTACGTAGCTCGCCCCTCAACTCTGCACTTTGTACGTAGGGCACCCTGCACTCAGTACATAGCTCACCCCTCCACCCTACACATAGCGCACCCTGCACTCAGTACATAGCGCAACCCTGCGCTCAGTACATGGCGCACCCCGCAATCCTGCGCTCAGTACCTGGCGCACCCCGCAACCCTGCGCTCAGTACATGGCGCACCCCGCAATCCTGCACTCAGTACCTGGCGCACCCCGCAACCCTGCGCTCAGTACCTGGCGCACCCCGCAACCCTGCGCTCGGTACCTGGCACACCCCGCAACCCTGCGCTCGGTACCTGGCGCACCCCGCAACCCTGCGCTCGGTACCTGGCGCACCCCGCAACCCTGCGCTCGGTACCTGGCGCACCCCGCAACCCTGCGCTCGGTACCTGGCGCACCCCGCAACCCTGCGCTCGGTACCTGGCGCACCCCGCAACCCTGCGCTCGGTACCTGGCGCACCCCGCAACCCTGCGCTCAGTACCTGGCGCACCCCGCAACCCTGCGCTCAGTACCTGGCGCACCCCGCAACTCTGCGCTCAGTACCTGGCGCACCCCGCAACCCTGCGCTCAGTACCTGGCGCACCCCGCAACCCTGCGCTCAGTACATGGCGCAACCCTGCGCTCAGTACATGGCGCACCCCGCAACCCTGCGCTCAGTACATGGCGCACCTCGTAACCCTCTACTCAGTAGTGCACCCTGCACGTAGTGCACCCTGCAACTCTACACTCTGTATGTAGTGCACCCTGCACTCTGTACGTAGTGCACCCCGCAACCCTGCACTCTTTATGTAGTAAAAGAATGTAGTAAAAAATGCAGACTCCAAACACAGACTCCAAACACTACTGACCCCTGCATTCTGTGCATTACACCCTCCTAAACCCTGCATTCTGTGGAATACATCCTCTCAATCCCTGCGTTCTGTGCATTACACACTCCCGACCCTGCGTTCTGTGCATTACACACTCCTGACCCTGAGTTCTGTGCATTACACACTCCTAAACCCTGTGGCGTTCTCTGCATTACACACGCCACACCCCTGCACTCTGTACATTACACACCCACATTTTACCGTGGCGTGCGCTGCAGGTTGTCCCTTGCCTCGAGTGTCCCTCATTGGGAAGTTCAAATGTTGGGAGGTATGCCAATGGGATACATGGCAAAAAAAAAAAATGCCAAGGGTTATAACCCCCTTACTGTATCCACAATGAAAAAAAAATGCATGTTTAGTTTTACTTTTAACATGTGTATAGATATGTGCCTTACTGAATAATGTGAGCAAGAATCAATGGAATCTGCCTCCTAATTATTTTGTCTTGTTTTCTACAGCCATCCAGGATAATGTTGTCCAGGTGATTGGACTCCTACACCAGTCTGTAGAACTAGTACCCAGTAACCTGTGGCTCCCATCTCCGGTACAAGAGGTTAACTGGACTTTTGAGAGCAAAGGAAAGTTATACAAAGTTGCACAGTTCGATAATCATCAACCAAGGTTCTACAAAGAACAGTTTAATGGACGGATGGAATTGCTTTATGATGGAACAACATTACTTATCAAGGATCTCAGGATGGAGGACAGTGGAAATTATACTGCCCAAATTATTCTCAAGAAAGATGATCATATTGAAAGGTTTATGCTCATTGTATATGGTATGTATACACTTGAAGGTTAAAAAAAAAAAAGAAGATAACTGGCATCTGTTTATTTCCGTGATGAGCTGTCATTGGCTGACAGGTGATCACGTGGTAAAGGGCCTGCTGTGATTGTCCCGTTACCCAATCTATGATCAGCCGAGTTTCACTGACTAGGGTGACCACGTGTCCCGGATTGCCCGGGACAGTCCGACATTTTGCAGGTCTGTCCCTGGCACCTTCATTCCAGGACAATACAGTGTCCAGGAATTAAACTGACACAGCCACCCCCCCAATCTGATGCCCCCAAAAAAGGGTGCCACATCACCGCTTTACTCACTGACCGTACTTGTCCTGGCCGAGAATGCCTGGAGGAGCACAATCCCTGCCCCCTGCTTGTGATTGGAGAAATCATAAATCCCGCCTCTTGTGTCCAATCACTGTGCTGTGATTCGTTACAGCACAAGCTGATTTTTGGGAAGGGAGCGTGTCCCTGAATTGTAGTTTGGGAATGTGGTCACCCTATCACTGACTCACTCTGCTCAAGCACGAGAATGGTAGGACGTCTATGGTAACCCTCCCAGCAATTTAAGCCCATGTTGTATCCATATTTCAGATATAGCACGGGTGGCAAGTGGTTCATTTCTGGATCCCCTTGTAACATTCTTTGAACATCACAAGGATGTATATACAAACAGAACTTGTGGGACGTATCGCCATCCATCTGATTTTAGGTGATCGGATGTCAGCGGACATTTCACCGCTGACATCCGACACTCCAAAGAGAAGCATGGAGCGGCCGCTCAGGTCCGCTGAAAAACGGTCCGCCCGTATGAAAGGGGCCTTAAAATTCTGGGAACCAGAACCAGAAGGGGGGCTGAAGATAGAAGTGTAAAAGGGGGTGGATGATACTGTATGAAAGAGGGCTGAGGACTGGAATGTAAAAGGAATACAGGGGTGATATGAAGGGAAGCCAGGTCATAAATGTGAAGAGGGAGGGCATGATATAAAGGGGGGGCTGAGGAATGGAATGTGACGGGGGGAGGTTGATGTGCAGGAAGGACTGAGAATAATGATTGTGATATGAAGGATCTGAGGTTCCATCGTTGCAACCTGCATTGTGCATGTAAGCAGCCCATCAATTTCAATTGACTGCCTTACATGCAGAAATGCAGAAAAAGATGTCCCTGATTCTATTTTAAATTGTGCCATGCTGAGCAGCATGGTGCTGCAGCAATATGCGGTATGTCACTCATAAAAATACGCTGCGTTTGCCTATGTGCGGAGATGCTATTAGTAATCAAACATGCTATTCGGACCTCTGAAGGAATAACATTTTACGGACTGGACCTCCATGGGGAAGGCTCCGCCTCTGTAATATGGGATTGCATTTAGGTCCGATCATGTGACCCATCACGACACGGTCATGTAACCTCCTGTCACATGGACGCTGTCGGCCAGCCCACAGGCATTCGGCCAATGTGTGCGCCATGACGTCACATGTCGGCGTTGCAGCACCATCCGGCTGGGCCATGTAGGGCTGTGTGTGATGTCCCCTGTGCGGGGGACTTCAGGCCATACGCGGTGTCCCATGTGTAGGGATTTCCACCGCAGTGCAACTATCACCGTATTCCAGCGGACACCGTTCCACTGGAATAACCCCCATAAGGGTCCCATCCCACCGATGAGCCCACCACCATTTCCATCACATCTGTAACTGCCACCATCAAAGACCAAAGAACACCGCCACAGCCCGAAAGGGTAACTCCACACCCGCAGGGCCTTCTGGATCCCCTCCTTTAAACCCAAGGCCCACAGACCAAACCCCCATGTCTAACTACGAACCTCCCAACCACCTTTTTCACCTAAAAAAAATGGTTTTAACATTGTCATTCTGACAACTCGGCTGAATGTAATCGGCTGTTTTTTTTTATTTTATCCCCGTACATACCGTATTTTCACAGCCGCTTCCGGGTATGTCTTCTGCGGGACTGGGCGTTCCTAATTGATTGACAGGCTTCCGACCGTCGCATACTGCGCGTCACGAGTTGCGAAAGAAGCCGAACGTCGGTGCGCAGGCGCCGTATAGAGCCGACTCGCAGTCTGGCTTCTTTCGGCAGCTTGTGACGTGCTGTATGTGACGGTCGGAAGCCTGTCAATCAATTAGGAACGCCCAGTCCCGCAGAAGACATACCCGGAAGCGGCTGTAAAAAAAGCGGTATTTACGGGGATAAAATAAAAAAAAACTGCCGATTGTCATTCTGACAACTCGGCTGAATGTAATGTTAAAAACATTTTTTGGGGTGAACCCCCCGCTTTAACGACTGATATCAAATCACCAATAGGCCTAACTCCCAAGTCATTCCCCCCTACGTGCAGAACCAATAAATCCGGAGGACGGTCAAGTTGGGCATAATGCTGCACCTCCGGCAGCACCCTGCCCCACCCCATGCCTAGCACCCCCAACCACCTAATCCTCGCTTCCCTCCTAGAGATGCCTAACTGTCTACCCGCAGGCCTAGCGTCAGCCCTCCTGGCCCCCCAGAAAACAAAACAGTGCCCCAAAATCCAAACGAGGCGCTCCTGAACACCATCTGAAAAACAAATAACAACAGTGAGCAACCTGCAAAATTGCAAACGTACCATATGCCCAATCAAAAATCCCCTTTCCCACCGCAGTCCAAACACCCTTAGTCCATTAACATATGCGGCCGAACATACGACCGGAATCTCCTGGATTCCCACCGCCCGATCCGTTTAACCGCCGCCTCATCCAACCTACATCGGGCCACTTCAGTAGCCGCCCCGATACGGAAGGAGTGCGAGGTAAAGTGCTTATCCTCAAACCCAGCTTTCCATAAGCATTTTCGAAACATTGCCACAAACTGAAACCTGGACACAAACGACCCGTCCCCGTGCACTAACAAAGGCCCTTCCAACCCCAAGCGTACCGCCATGAACTCACCCACCGGGCAAACTAACGACCCCGGTAATGCATATAAGAACACGTCCACCCCCTTACCTACCTGGTCCGTCTTGGATTTTCGCAGCCGAAATACCACCCTTCCCTCCGCCAGACACACATCCCCCACTTGCAGCCCCCCCGCAACTTTCTTAGAAGGGCTAACAAATAGGTTGCACACACCTACGGAACCAGTGGTTAGTTTCTATGTTCTATATGGGAAATTTAACTATAAACACGTTTTGGAACCTTCTTTTTGGATTTTGCTGTATGATTCAATGGAATGACTCTGAACAATGCTTTAGCGAATTTGTCCCTTGCCCGACCTGATAATGGTGTATTCTTTTTCAGCTCCTGCTTTATCTGTGTTTTTATTTAATTGCAGGGCAAGCATGACAAAAAAAATGCTTTTCATAGTGCACAATATGCTTTATTATCTGAACATACTTGAGCAACATATTTGTGTTCCAAACCTTTCAAATGTCACTGGAAACCACATATGAGGTTTTTTGTGTTCAACAGAGACACGCAGGTCACTACAAATTTTACCGCCTGGGTATTGTCCACCCATGATGAGCACAGCTACATAAATGCTGCACCTAGTTATGTTATAGATGACAACCAATATTTAAAGACCTCAAGCAGCAAAGAAAATATGTCAAAGGAAGCAAAAAGGGAAGGGCAGGTCCTATGCTCACTATGTTCAATAACTGTGCAGGATGAAAACCATGGTGAGTGGTTGAAACATGTCGGGCCATCAGTCCTTTCTGTAACGTCACTGATTGTCTACGTGATCGGACGCATGCCACCTCCCACACAGACAGCAAACACAGTTATTGGGTGTCCGAGAGAACCAAAGGTTCTATCTTTCCTCTTACATGATTGCAGTGCCTATGGCAGGGGATAAAGCCTCGTCCCGAATAGTGAGAAAAAGTCAGTCAATGATAAAGCCCACTAGTGAACTTTCATTATTGAAGCATCATTTTTGAGCGGGTCTGTTGTACTGGATGTAAACTTTCTTACAAAGGTGGCCAATAGAAAAAAACACACTGGCCCGGATTCAGATACATTGGTGTATCTTTTGGGGGGTGTAACGTATCTCAGATACGTTATGCCGTCGGAAAATAGGGCGCAATTTCAGAAAGAAGATACGGCGGCGTAACATATGTGGTCCGGTGTAAGCCTGCCTAATTCAAATGGGGATGATGTGGGCGTGTTTTATTTAAATGAATGGTGACCCTGCGTATTTTACGTTTTTTACGAACAGCGCATGCGCCGTTCGTGAAAGAATCCCAGTGCGCATGCTCGAAATTACGCCGCAAATCGTCATTGCTTTAGACGTGAACGTAACTTACGTACAGCCCTATTTGCGAACGACTTACCCAAACTACGTAAAATTTTCAAAACTCGACGCGGCAACGACGTCCATACTTAACATTAGCTACGCCTCATATAGCAGGGGTAACTATACGCCGAAAAAAGCCTAACGCAAACAACGTAAAAAAATGCGCCGGCGGGACGTACTTTTCTGAATCGGCGTAAATACCTAATTAGCATATTCCTTGCGTAACTATACGGAAGCGCCACCTAGCGGCCAGCGTAAATATGCAGCCTAAGATACGACTGTGTAAGACACTTACGCCGGTCGGATCTTAAGGAAATCTCTGCGTAACTGATTCTCTGAATCAGGCGCATAGATACGACCGGCCGGACTCAGAGATACGACGGCGTATCAGGAGATACGCCGTCGTATCTTGTATCTGAATCTGGGCCACTGACTTTAATTTTTCAAAATAAACTTTTATCCAGAAGACCAGAATACACAAAACTTTAAATCATAGATTTTTCAGTTTAACGTTACAGCCAGTAAAGGTAATTTCACAGCAAGCCCAGATGCAATCCATTCAGCATACAGATCTTCAGTTCTTACAGAGAAATGGTAATTAATGAAGGATGCCTTCCCCTTGGAAACCTCCAAAGCGATAGGATAGGTTTTCTCAACAATGCACCTATCCAAGTGGCATACCCACATAATTCATGGAATTTGAGGGGCTGAAACTTCTTGGTCTTCACCCTTTTACCTGCTCCCATAGGGATACATTACAAGTCCGTAAACGGACTTGTAATAAACGGACCATTTGTCCGTACGTGTGAAAGGGCCCTTAGGCCCAGATTCACGTATGACTTGAGAGATACGCCGCGTAAGTCTTAATGTGCGCCGTCGTATCTATGAGCCTGATTCAGGAAACAAGATACGCCTGAATTTTGGCTTGATACGACCGACGTAAGTCTCCTACGCCGTAGTATCTTGGGCGCATATTTACGCTGGCCGCAAGGGGCGCTTCCATTGATTTTCGCTTCGAATATGTAAATGAGCAAGATACGCCGATTCAAGAACGTACTTACACCCGTCTCAGTAATCTACGCCGTTTACGTAAGTCGTACGTGACAGGGGCTGGGCGTAGGTTACGTTCACGTCGTACGCATTGAGCCGTCGTATTTTAGGGAGTATATGCGACGTGATTCTGAGCATGCGCGTGCATGTGCCGTTCGTACTACCATTCATTTACATGGGGTCACGATTCATTATAATACAACACGCCCACTACCTGTCTACTTTGAATTAGGCGGGCTTATGCCGGCCTATTTACGTTACGCTGACGATGGGAGCGAGTGCTTTGCGAATACTCAGCTTGCCTCTCAATGTTACGTCGGCGTAGCGCATATGAGATGCGCTACGCCGGCACAAAGATGTGCCGAGCTACGTGAATCTGGGCCTTAGTATTTTATGCAGTAAAAAAATTCACGTTAAATGATCATCATCACACCTGCATTTTGATGCATTGCGGTTAGTTTTTATGTGCAAAGCACCCTGATAGCTCAACTCCGATACGCAATAAAAAACACCAGTAGTTGCAGTTCTATGTTAAATAAAAAAACTCTGAGGCCCGGATTCACAAAGCACTTACGCCGACGTATCTCGTGATATGCCGCGTAAGTGTAAATATGCGCCGTCGTATCTATGCGCCATGCCCACAAAACTAGATACGCCTGAAAATAGGCTTCATCCGACCGACCGACGTAACTTGTCTATCGTGGGCGCATATTTGAGCTGGACGCATGTGGCGCTCCCATTGATTTTGTATTCAAATATGCAAATGAGGGACATACGGCGATTTACGAACGTAAATGGGTACTTTTGCGCTCGACGGGTGCATGTCTGGGCGTATTTATACTCTGGCCGTAGGCGGTGGCCCGGCGTATCTTAGGGGTTACGCCGGGTGTAGTTGTGAGCATGCGCAGAGGGGTACGGGACATACATCCATGTCACAGCGCATGCGCCGTTTGCGATATGCCGGGCGTAAACCACTGTGCCACGCTCGGACCATCATTTGCATGGGATCACGC
Organism: Rana temporaria; assembly: GCF_905171775.1. Lineage (NCBI taxonomy): Eukaryota > Metazoa > Chordata > Amphibia > Anura > Ranidae > Rana > Rana temporaria. The sequence goes on from NC_053501.1 coordinate 95,188,352, forward strand.
CCACTTACACTTACGCTGGCCTGCGCCTTCGAAAATACGCTACGCTGGCTCATCTTGGTGAGCAATGGCTTGCTGAATGCAGTGCATGCCTCTCCGCACTGCGCCGGCGTAGCATAAAAGAGATACGCTACGGCGGCATAAATATGCGCCGATGTATGTGAATCCGGGCCTGAGTGTTTATAGCACTATCCCTTTAGGAGCCGCTGAATAGGATGGGTTCTCTGTTCTTTGCCTTAACCTTTTCCAAAAAACTTCAGCCCCTCTAACACACCAGGTTGAGTGTACAAACACACAATATTACAGGAGATCCCTAAAGTACCCAGTAGTAGTACTATAAGAAAGAAACAGGCACCAAACCATTAAAAGGTAAACTTAATATATTGTCACCCGATATGTTTGGTAAATAGTCAAGCTTAAAGTGGAGTTTCCATCCCAAATTTTTTTTTCATTATTGTGCTCATTAGACTTAAAAAAGAAAAAAACATTTTTTTTTTACTCATCTGGAAATGCCTGTTGCTATGCCGTCCCACGAAATCTGCCTTTGGAATCACCTAGGATTCTGACATCATCTCCCTCTAATGCTCCTGGGAAATGTGTGTCATCATTTCCCAGGATGCAGTGCGCTACCCAATTATCACTCCCCCATCTAAGACTTCCAGGAAGTAAGTGCTTGTGGGCTTCACAATGCCCACAAGCAAAATGTCAACGGTGTGGACATAGTTTTATAAACTATCTTTTTTGAATAACTATGCGGAGCGGCGGCGGATTGTAAAATAGTAGGTGACCAGATTTATATTATAAAAACGCATGATGAAAGGACATACATTTAAAAAATGCTAATTGTGGTTGGAACTTCGCTTTAAAATGGATTAACAATGGTGATAACACAATTTAGTATACAAAGTCGTTAACAGTAAGGACTAGGCATAATTTGACATTTAGTGTGTAGCAAGGACACCACAAATTCAACAGTAAAGTTTGATCTACCGAGTGCTGGAACTATAGCATACTGCCAGGATGCATTTATGGTGGCAATGCATTGTCCAAAAAAAAGGAGGATGGTAGCGGAGGCGGGCAGGGAAACAAAGGGGGGCTGGCAGAATAATTAATGGAGGGGCAATCCTTTGAGAAGTTCTGCTGGCTATCATTGGGTCCCTTTAAGAGCATGTACACTTAACAGCACTTTTTCAATTAACCTGCATGTAACGGTACAGTATAGCTTTGGCACAGTGGCAAGGTACATGTAGTTCAGATGTGGTAAAGCCAGGGGCGGACAGACCATTGAATCACTCGGGCACTGCCCGAGGGCCCCATGCCACTAGGGGGCCCCATCAGGGTTGCCAGGCTCAGTAAAACCAGGGACAGTATGTAAAAAACGATGTTTTTTTACATCTGTCCCTGATATGTCCGAAACCGACATGCTTTTGATGTGAAAATCCAGAAATGTTAACTGCCCCGCCTCTACACTGCCTCCTGGCGTGGTGGCCATCTGTAAGCCCAGGGGCCCCATAATCTTCTATTGCCCGGGGGCCCCATGAGTTGTCAGTCCGCCCCTGGGTAAAGGTTCAGTATAGTGTGGAATAGGGTCAGTATAATTGCAGTCTAGGTTTGGAATGTGTGATAAAGAGTGCAGTATGAATTGGGTACACTGTTCATAGTGGCTCAGTCCCTGCTAGCAGTGGGCATATAGACCTCTCACTAGTCCCTGGGATGCTCCGGTGACCTCTCACTATAGAAGGGGGGCCCCTCGATCTCTCCCTAAAAGCCTCTGGTGATCAGCAGTGAGAAGCTCTGGGTGAGTGAATGCTCCAGTCTCCCTGTAACAGTGGTGCAGGTTCTGTGATGTGGGCAGTGCTGTGCTGCCCCCCGGATATCCTTACTCCCAGTCTAAGGCAGTTCGCTGGTATGGTCCCCAGCTGACAGGTGAAAATTCAGACAGTGGTGCTCTCTCTCTAACTCCATTGGTGCCAAGGATAAAGAACTTTCATGGGAAGTGTAATAAATATCCTCTCTCCACTCCTACTGCACAGTGTATTTTGGGAATTATTTTGGCAATTATAGTGTAGCCATTATATGGCTGCTATCTCAAACTACAACTCCCAGGATTCTCAGCGCTCTATGGGCTTGCTTTGCTTTAGTTTTCTCCCTGCTGGTCAGAGGTGGATGGCACAGCATAACATCAGTAGTAGAGGGAGAGAAGAATAAATCAGGAAATGTGTTCTCCACATTGCAGTAACCCAGCACCTCGGTACATATTTTCTTAATGTAACTCGAGTAATAGCTAGATTCAGTAAGATGGCCGCAACTTTGCGGCAGCGTAGCTTAGCGTGTTTAGGCTATGCCGCCGTAAGTTAGCTAGGCAAGTACTTGATTCTCAAAGTTTTTGCCTGCTAAGTTACGGCGGCGTAGCCTAAAGCGGGCGGGCGTAAGGGCGCCTAATTCAAATGTGTGTAAGGGGGCATGTTTTATGTTAATGGGGCTTGACCTTACGTTTTTGACGTTTTTTTTAACTGTGCATGCGCCGGGCGCCTACATTTCCCAGTGTGCATTGCGGCTAAGTACGCTGCACGGGCCTATTGATTTCGACGTGGACGTAAACTATATAAATCCCTATTCACGGACGACTTACGCAAACGACGTAAACATTTAGAATTTCGGCACGGGAACGGCGGCCATACTTAACATTACTATTCCAACTAGGGCCTAGCTCTAACTTCACGCGGCCTATCTCCTACGTAAACGTCGTAAAAGTACTGCGTCGGCCGGGCGTACGTTCGTGAATCGGCGTATCTACTAATTTACATATTCTACGCCGACCTCAATGAAAGCGCCACCTAGCTCCCATCCGTAACATTGCAACCTACTAAGATAGGACGGCGCAAGCCGTCGTATCTTAGATATGTTTAAGTGTATCTCTGATTGAGAATACACTTAAACATAAGTCGGCGTAGATTCTGTGTTAGGTCGGCTTATCTACTGATAAGCCGGCCTAACTCTTTCTGAATCTACCTATAAGTATCCAATGTTTGTTTTGATATTGTCATACTGTAATAGCCTGCACAGAGGCGTTTAGACTGGGTGATGGAAAGTCAACACTCTTAACCAATGAGACTCTTCTACAGTCCACATGTGCCGACAGGAAGTATGCTGATGGGAGGAAAGAAGGAAAGAGCAATGTAAAGTCAAGGACACAAACGGTTTGTAAGAACTCGGCCTACCTTCTTAAAAAAAATGTTGGGATAACATATCAGCCACACTATATAATTGTGGTGTTTTCAATGAGTTGGTTGACTCCTAGACATGCATTGTGGGAAGGAACAATAAACCACCAACCACTGTGTAGCACTGCAAAGCAGCAAGCAGAGCTGGCCATTTAATAAGCAAATATAGCTTCTCCAATGTGAATATATAATTACAACACAGGACCCTTACACACGTGGCGGGCTCTTTTGGAGTCCATCTGTTCAGTGGGGAATCTTTCCATTGATCCCCACTGAGCAAGCGGATGGCTTGTCCACTCCGCTTATGTAGAGGGGTCACAGACTCATCCCGCTGTCCTCTATGGGCGGTCAAATGTAAATGGGACAACCTGTCCATTTACACCCAACTGTAATCTGATCCGATCCGCCTGAAGAATGGGGAACGGATCCCCATCCATCTGTTTTTAGCGGATAAGATCAGATCGAATGATGTCCATGGACACCGTCCACTCAATAGAGGAGTCTAGAGGGTCTGAAAAACTGACAGGCAGATCTGATCGGGCCCTTATACACCAATAAAAAGTTGTATTATTTTAATCAAAACTGATCTCTAAGTAAGATTAGATATACATTCCTAAGTAGTAGTTCTAGCACTTTTGTATTGTTCAAATAGTACATGGTATAACTTGAATTTCCCCGTTCTGTGATTGCAGAGCCTGTCCCAGACCCATCTATAATGATTGTAATGGAGGAGAGGACCAGTCATTGGTGTAATGCGACTCTTCATTGTTCTGTACCAACAAACTCCTCACCATTGAACTATAACTGGATATACAAGAACACTGACTCTGTCTATGAAGAGAGTGGAGATACAATTCACATATCACTGAATTACTCCTGGGACATGGAGTTCCAGTGTATAGTACACAATCCTGCTGACCAGAAGAACGTGTCCAAACAAGAAAGGTGTTATGCACAAGGTAAGAAATTAATTCTTAATGGCATACCAATGCAGCTGCTTGGCAGTGCATTGCCGCAGGGCCGATCCTAGGCAGGGTGCACAGGGTGCTTTGCACCCAGGCGCCTGCAGAGGTGGGGGCGCCAAAGTGGCAGAGTTCTCCCCTCCCTCCTTCTCTCCTTGTTTGTGTCTGTCTAGAACTAGTGTTCTGAGCATAGGTGTGTGTCTGTCCAGAACTGATGTGTCTCTGATCATCTCCTGTACTATGTCTGTAGTCTCTGACCGTCTCCTTTAATATGTCTGCAGTCTCTGACAGTCTCCTGTACAATGTCTGCAGTCTCTGACCATCTCCTGTACTATGTCTGCAGTCTCTGACCGTCTCCTGTACAATGTCTGCAGTCTCTGACCATCTCCTGTATCATGTCTGTCGTATGTCTGGGGGCTCTTTCTAACAGACTCTCTAACAGAAGCCCTCTCTGTGTCCATCAGAGAATCCCCCCTCCAGGTCCCAATAAAGTAATCTGCTTCTCTTCCTGTATATTGTTTATTGTTAACAGATCATGTAAGAATCCCAGGGTAATGAAGACTTTGTGGGGGAGCATCTCTGTGGTAAAGTCATTGCCATAGAATCATTTGTAAAGGGGAGGAGTTAGTAAAATGACGACACCCATGTAGGGGCGCCAGAAATATTTCTGCACCCAGGCGCCTGTGACCCTAGGATCGGCCCTGCATTGCCATGTGTGGTGGTGCACTGCATGACATACAATAGTGTACATACCTTTTTTGAGCGTGTTAGGCAGTCTATTCAAATAACAGAGTGGAAATACAATTTACATATCAGGGAACTACTCCTGGGAAATGGAGTTCCAGTGTACAGTACACAATCTTGCTGACCAGAAGAACATGTCCAAACAAGAAAGGTGTTCTATAGAAGGTATGAATAGGGTAGTAACCCATGGTAATCAAGATCAAGTAAGTTAATTTGTTCTGACTGGTAAAAGACTGGATTGGTTTGGTTGGTTTGCAGGCCATAATTGCTGTTTTCGTTGGTGGGATGTGACCCTATCAATAGACTGAGTGTAATACTAGGTCATGAATATGTACATTCCCTCTAGCCAACCACTAGAAGGATTATTTGCCAGTGGTGCACTCTGGGTGAGGACATAAATATTTGGGGCCTGACTATGTGAGCACTCTTTCTCCTGGGCTTAGCTTAGAGAGGGTGGGCCGGATTCAGAAAGAGATACGACGGCGTATCTCCTGATACGCCGTCGTATCTCTGAGTTCCGCCGGTCGTATCTATGCGACTGATTCAGAGAATCAGTTACGCATAGATATCCCTAAGATCCGACAGGTGTAAGTGTCTTACTCCGTCGGATCTTAGGCTGCAATTCCAGGCTGGCCTCTAGGTGGCGCTTCCGTATTTTTACGCGAGGAATATGCAAATGAGGATTTACACCGATTCAGAAACGAACGACCGCCCGGCGCTTTTTTTTTACGTCGTTTGAGTTCGGCTTTTTCCGGCGTATAGTTACCCCTGCTATATGAGGGGTAGCTAATGTTAAAGGGTCACTAAAGGAAAAACATTTTTGGCTGAAATGACTGTTTACAGGGTATAGAGACAGAAAAGTTAACTGATTCATTTTAAAAATGATTAAAAATATATTAAATTCAATCATATAGTTTCACAGTTTCACTTTAGTTTTTAAACTGGTTTCATGTTTCTGTGAAGTAAAGAGACCCACAGAACAAAAACAAACAAATCCAGGGCAGTGTTGTGTTTTTAAAATGAATCTGATTGGTTCTGTTAAGTTTTAGACACACAGTAATGACAGCTTAGACCATCGTGAAAAGCTCCCAGTACTATGGTTATAAGGAAACAGGCAACCAGGAAGTGTGGAGATCACAGCAGAATTACAGCAACATCAAAGCAAAAACGAGCAATGAGGACATGAAACCAGTACTGCAGTAAGGTAAAGGAAGCTATTTAGCTAAAAAAAAAAATTCCTTTAGTGATCCTTTAAGTATGGCCGTCATTCCCGCGCCGAGTTTTGAAATTTTACGTTGTTCGCGTAAGTCGTTCGCGAATATGGCTGGACGTAATTTACGTTCACGTCGAAACCAATGACGTCCTTGCGACGTCATTTAGAGCAATGCACACTGGGATATTTTACGGACGGCGCATGCGCCGTTCAAACAAAACGTAAAAAACGCGGGGTCAAGACACATTTGAATAAAACACGCCCCCTACATCCCCATTTGAATTACGCGGCCTTACGCCGCAACACATACATTACGCCGCCTTAACTAAGGCCTTAAAGAACTCGCGCTCCCAAAGTTAGAGTGGCGTAACGTATCGGAGATATGTTACGCGGGCCAGACAGATACGCCATTGTATCTGAATCCGGCCCGGTGTGTGTAGTGCATTGTGATCCAGTTAGGCCTGTGGTCTAAGAGGCCTTTACATTTTTATGATGAAAAACCTTCCTTTCCAGAGTGGTCTTGCTGTTGGAGGTTCTGGCAGCCTCTGAGTATGGGCATCTGGAGGGTGGAAGGTAATACCAAGGTTTACCAAGGTTAACTCTGCTGTTGAATATCTTGGGTATAAGGAACTGGAAGCCGCTGAAGCCCACCTTAGAGATGATTTAAGGATCATCGAGGCTACTTATGGAAAAGGTACAAGATGATGACTTCACTTTAAAGGATCACTGCCTGTACTAAAACGCTAAAGGTTGAGTCTGCAACACAGTATTGGTGTCTGTATTCCCTATTCCTCTGTCCCTGTGAGTTGCCATGTGTGATTGACAGATTAGTCTTTATACACATACTATATCTATGCATGCCATATCATTTGCATGCCATAACGCAATCTCAGTGACAGTTTAGTTTTACTCACCAGGTGATGGTCTGGGGCTCTGCAGACTGCTCTGTGAGGAACGAACAATTTTCAAATTCTGCCTGCCTCGATGCCTCCTCCAGGCAGACTCCATTTGTTACCAAGTCCAGAGCACAGCCGGTCCCGCCGGCAGGCGCTATAGCACTGACTGACGCTGCCATTGTTCAGGACAGGCCAGAGGAAGAGCGGCTTCCATGACAAGGGGGGGCAGGATAAGGAATCACGCTGGCCTAGGGTATGGGCACTGGGCAGAGAGGCAATGGCGCTGGCTGGCTGTAGGACAGTCACGGTCGGACGGGACAACAATGTTTAACTCCAATCACAACGTGACTGGTGCATGGTGGTGACGTGACCACGTAGAGAGATAGACAGGTCACTGATTCACTGATAATCAGCGGCTCGCAGCGGCAGGGGATGTCATCTTTCCTCCATTCATCTGCAGTCGAACACAGACACAGTCCGCCGCCGCTGCACCTCTCCTCTGACACTATGCACTGCCCTGACTCGAGTATAAGCCGAGGGGGGCATTTTCAGCACACAAAAAAATGCTGAAAAACTTATACTCTAGTATATACAGTACATTAGAAGCTGAGGTAAGTCAGATGGAGCCTGCTTCATTTCCTGGCTAGAGGGTGTCCAACATCATTTAACCCTTCCCTCCCTAGTCTTACTGTGCCTGGCCCACCCCTTTCATTCATTTCATCCACTCATCTCCATGCTGGCAGCTGTATGGGGCCAGGGATAGTTGTTGGTTGCTGCTGGCTTCATAGCAACCAGGAGGTCCTGTGTGGGAAGTTCAAATCACAGAAACAGAGAAAGATTTTTCTTGCAACATTTCTCCAAGTGTGTTATAGTTAATATGATTCCCCAAGAATTAGCCATTGCCAAGTTAAGGAAAAGTTTGATTATAAAGGAGATTGGGCAGACTCAGGCCCTGTACACACGATAGAACTTGTCCGATGAAAACAGTCCGCGGACCGTTTTCATTAGACATGTCCCCTGGGAGATTTTGGTCTGATGGCTGTACACACCATCAAACCAAAATCCCCGCGGACAGACAGCGTGGTGACGTGGCGGTGACGTTGACGCTGACGCTGCCACGTCACCAAACCAGGAAGTAAAATACTTCCACGCATGCGTCAAATCCATTCGACGCATGCGGGAGATTTCTGTCCGCTGGTTAGGTGTACTAACCAGCGGACATGTCGGACGGACGGGTTTCCAGCAGACAAGTTTTAAAGCATGCTTTAAAACTTTTGTCTGCTGGAAACCTGTCTGCTAGGCTGTACACACGGTCGGATCTGTCCGCTGAAACTGGTCTGGTTTCAGAAGACATGTTCGGTCGTGTGTACAAGGCCTCAGAGGTATTGATTGTCATAGCTTTGGTTTTATGTGTGTTAACACATTAGCTCAAGACCTCTGAAAAAGATTATATCGTTTTTTTTTTCCCTAAACAAATGCTTTTATTGAACAAAAAGAAAAAATACATACAACAGGCTTTCTTGACAAACATTGTGCATATCAATCAGTATCTCTCAATAAAGGCATAAAACAACATCCTCCATTATTGTATGTATTAATTTGAGACTAAGTTGTTGGTACCGTGAACAATTGGTTGTATTTATATAGTGTACACGTTGTACTACAACATACAATCCCCTCCCTGGTGCAGGTAAACCACAGGAGAACCAAGAAGACCCGATGGCCATACCATGACCAGTCCTGATCAAGCACAGGTTGCAGATTCCCTGAGCCACCTGTCCCATATCTTGTTGTACTTTGGGGGGCACCCCCTATGGGAGTAGACCAGTTTCTTATAGGGCAATACATGATTGACCTCTGCTATCCATTGCGAAAACTCTGATGGATTGGGCCTCATCCAGACCCTGGCTATGACTTTCCGTGCCACAAAGAGCGTTTCATGCAGGAACACTTTAGTAAATTTGTTAAGCTCAGAGTCTGGGAAAATACCCAAGAGGCACGGCTTTGGCTGCAGCGTTATGGGAGAGCCCATTGTGTTGTGCAGGAACCGCACAATCTGTTCCCAGAAAGCCTGGATTTTGGGGCATTGCCACAGTAGATGGTAGAAGGTGCCTACCATCTGACCGCACATTCGGCAATGGGCGGTGGGCAGGAGAGGATGCCATCTGCGTTCACAGGGTATAGTGCAATACTGAGCACATGGGGTTGGGGCAGGATGAGTCAGGTTGGAGCAAGGCCTGTTTGCAGGGGGATGGACCTCCAGCACAGAACAGCATTCGGGCGGAGCCCTTGCTACCACAACAGCAGTGGTGTTGCTCAGCATAAATACAGCAGCTTAAACCTTGGGCAGATCATCACTCGGTAGGTAATACCAACAGGGAAAGCAGCAGGGGCACATGGTCTTGAAGGGGCAATAACCGCAGTAACAGGCTTTGGGCACCACATTATAACAATATAACAGGCAACAAGCCATATATGTATCAGGTTGTGGGTCACATACCACCATCAGGGTAGGTAGGTCATGTGAGGCTATTGCAAAGGGAAGGTTGGCCTGGAACGCAGTGATAAATACAGGCAGGGCCCCAAAAATCACACAATCTGACCGATAAAATGATAAAAATCAGTATAGGCTGGTCATCATTTAACATCTAAATTAAGCTCAGCGTAAAAAAATAAGCTACAAAGATAAGCATTGTGAGTTACTATAATTCCTTCCTACACATCAACATTACCGGTTGCTTATGACATGAAACAGTTAAACTCTGACATATATATATATATATATATATATATATATATATATATATATATATATATATATATATACAGAGCTTTTTTCTCAGAAAATAGGTGCAGGAACTCAACAACGACCCGTTCAGATTTCACAAACAGTAGAAGGGTCTTAAAGGGGCATTAAATACCAGAATTGCATTACATACACAGTGCAGAGTTCAGGGGGTTACAAAGCTGTCACTTGTAAACACAGAAACCAGACTTCTGTGTTTACAAGTGATTGTGGTGAGCAGGCACCAAAGGGTCTGAGCCCAGAGGTGGTGGAACTGAGTTTGCCCAAGTTCCCCCTGAAAAAAAGCCCTATATATATATATATATATATATATATATATATATATATATATATATATATATATATACATATAATTTAGAAAGAAGCAGCAGCAAGCCTTCTGCCTCTACACAAGCTAATTGTGTTCTCGTTTTCCCTCAGGCTGTCAGCAAGTAAAGGATTAGTACATAGATGGCAGGAGAGAGGGGAGGGAGGGGGGATTTCTTTCCAGCAGAGAAAGAGTTAGGGTCCTTTCACATGGAGCGGACGTTTCTGTGTCCGCTAAAGCTCAGCGGGGATCCCCGCTGAGCTGTCGGTGGATAGGGCGGTCCCCGCACACAGTGCAGAGACCGCCCTGTCTCTGCTCCGCTCTCCCCTATGGGGGATCGGATGCAGACGGACCGTCTGTCCGTCTGCATCCGATCCGTTCCGCCGAACGGAAGAAAAATAGGGTTTCTTCCGTACGCAAAAGCGGATCCCGACAAACGCGGACGCTAGCGGATGCTCCATCCGCTAACGGACGCGATCCCATAGGGATTCATTACTAATCCGTTAACGGACTTGTAATGAACGGACGAACGGTCCGCTAGTGTGAAAGGACCCTTAGCGAACACAGACAAGCAAGAGGAAGGGGAGGGGGGATTTCTTTAGCTGGCAGCAGGCAAAATGGAACAGGAGAATACACATACACGGAGTGTTACTTTAAATAAACTTTTACACACAATAGTTGATAACATAAACAAACAGTAGACTAGACACAGTTGAACAAACATTAAACAAGACACAGATAGAATATGACTATTTCAGCGATAATGTGAACACACATAGCTGACAAGGCATCTGTGACTATTTCACCCTCTTAAGTCACTCCGTGCTCCTTTCGTCTGTATGGAGGTAAATATTATATACACAAACAGAAATCTGCCTACCTTTTATATATAACACAGAGACGATAAGGCATCGGCGACTCTCACGGGTCACCCTCTTAAATCTCTCTGTGCAAAGAGAAGCCGATCTCTATATTACATATTTGTATCTTTGTAGCTTGTGCACCATCTATAAATCTGGGTGTGTTTTTTTTTTTTTTTCTGTTAGGACGTTTTTTTTTTTCTCACACACAGAGGTGGCCAGGCATCTGTAACTCTCACGGGTCACCCTCTTATGCCACTCTGCTGCCAGACAAGGTAACTTTGCCACCCCCCTCCACATACAGACAACCACTGAAATAGCCCCATTCAAGGTAACATAAAACGTCAACTGGCAGAATAGGGACGATGGGTCCTCTTTATAAAAAGACTTTGTTCAAAAACTTACCCATCTTTGGTCTGGCCAGGAACAAAAAAAACGTGAATGAAGGGAGAGAGCCTGTTATACGGAAGAATACGTAAAAAAAAGCATAAAATAGACTTCTCTTACCGTATGCCTAGGAGGTAATCTCCTTATCCGAACAGGGTCTCTCCATCCAAGCTTGATCAGTTGTGACTGGTCAGGCAAAACAAAGCCACACGTTGGGCGACAATTGGCAACGATTGAGACCCCTGACACAATTTCAGGGCAAACCCCATTCTGCCGTTTGACCCAAATCGTGAAAGCAGTCAGAGAGTGAGGAGCAGACTGCCTGCTTTCTTTCGGTGTTCCAGCATCAGGGAGAAGGGGCTGGACTTTTATTTGGTCTTTTATAAACAGAATGACATCACACACATGAGCACATTTGATTGGTTCAGTCTATACATGGTGGCTTCTCCTTGCAAATCCATTTTTGGCACAAACAGTCCTCGTGTCAAACAGGGCTCTTAGACCCAAGTTTACAGGGGCTTTCTTCACTCAGAGCCATATATGCTTCTTCGATGAAAGAAGGGGGAGAATGACAGATGTTTAGGAGGGGTTTGAAGACATCTGTTTTCACTCTTAATTTTCCAGGACGAGACTTAACTCTATAATGTGTTTTAAGGAAAGTAACAGCATTGTAACATATACCCATACATACATCTGTATTATAACTAGGGTTGAGCGAACCCGGACAATTTACTGTAAGTTCGGGTTCGGTGTTCGGCAATGTAATGGCAGCCAATCACCATTTGTTTTACTCGTGTGACCTAGAAGCCATCATAGCCATGCCTACTAATGGCATGGCTGTGATTGGCCAGTGCAGCATGTGACCCAGCATGTGACCCAGCCTCTATATAAGCTAGAGGCACATAGCACAGCTCGTCACTCTGCTTTAGATAGGGTAGGGAAAGGCTGCTGCTGCTGATCTGATCTGAGGGAGAGAATTAGATAGGAGTCAGACTGTCCTGCTTCAGAAATCAAATTACACCAGCACTGCAAATGTTCCTGTGAGATACTCTGCATTAGATACTTTAGGGAAAGGTTCCTGATTGTGCTTGTAGGGAGAGAAATATATAGGAGTCAGACTGTCCTGCTTCAGAAATCAAATTACATCAGCACTGCATATGTTTCTGTGAGCGATTCTGCATTAGATACTTTAGGGAAAGGTTCCTGATTTTGCGTATAGGGAGAGAAATATATAGGAGTCAGTCCTGCTTCAGAAATCATATTACACCAGCACTGCATATGTTACTGTGAGATACACCCTTTACATACTTTTCTTCTATTGTGCTATTCAAAAAACATCCAATTTAGGGCAAAAAAATAAAAAATTGCAGTGTTTCCACCATATCTGTTCGTGTGAGATACACCCTTTATATACTTTTCTTCTATTGTGCTATTCAATTTTTTTTTTATTTAGGGCAAATATTTTTTTTTGGTGCGTTTCCTGCATATCTGTACGTGTGAGATACACCCTTTAGATACTGTTCTTCTATTGTGCTATTCAAAAAACACCCATTTAGGGCAAGATCCTACATTTGAGAAATATGAGGAGAACGTCAAATAAGGCATGTGGCCCCGGTCGTGGTGCTGCTGGTGGAGCTCCTGTTGCAGGGAGAGGACGTGGTCGATCTGTGCCAGCTACACGCACAAGTGAAACACCTTCCTCAGGTGCGAGTAGGCGACGGAGCCTGCAGCGGTATTTGGTCGGGCCTAATCCGGCTCTACGAATGTTGATGCCAGGAGTAGAACAGGCGATAGTAGATTGGGTTGCTGACAGTGCCTTCAGTTCCTTCACATTGTCTCCCAACCAGTCTTGTGCTGAAAGGTCAGAGTTGGCACCTGCAGCCGATGTCCATCAGTCTTTCACCTCACCCCCTTGCAAATCAGCCAAGCAGTCTGAGACCCAAATCATCCACCTAGCCCTGCCCCAGAAGTGGAAGAGATTGAGTGCATCGATGCCCAACCACTTATGTTTCAAGATGAGTACATGGGGGGACCATCACAGCACGTCTCGGATAATGATGAAACACAGTTGCCAACTGCTGCTGCTTTCGCAATTGTGCAGAACGACAAGGAGGGCAGTGGTGAAGACTGGGTGGAAGATGATGTGGAGGACGATGAGGTCCTCGACCCCACATGGAATCAACGTCATGCAGGTGACCTGTGTAGTTCGGAGGATGAGGCAGTGGTCGCACAGAGTCACCTGCATAGCAGAAGAGGGAGCAGGGTGCAAAAGCGGAGCGTCCATCCCCTAGACAGTACGCCTGCTACTGCCCAACGCAACAAGGGACAGAGCACACCAAAGCCAGGTCCAAGGAGTTCCCTAGCGTGGCAGTTCTTCACACAATGTGCTGATGACAAGACACGAGTGGTTTGCACGCTGTGCAATCAGAGCCTGAAGCGAGGCATAAATGTTCTCAACCTGAGCACAACCTGCATGAATGAATGAATGAATGAATGAATGAAAAACTTATAAAGCGCGGCGCATGCGAACTGAATCGCTTCTGGGCGCTAGTTGTTCGTGTCTCATGACCAGGCATCTAAGTGCAAAGCACAAGCTGCAGTGGGGTAGACACCTCAAAAACCAAGAAAGGTCTCTGGCTTCTCCTGCTTCCTCTTTTGCTTCAGTCTCGGCCTCTTCATCCACCTCTGTATTGACAGTGGCACCTGCCACCCCGCAATCAGAGGATCGGCAAGCAACACTACCACCTGGGTCACCAAACATCTCCACAATGTCCCATGGAAGCGTTCAGCTCTCTATCTCCCAAACACTGGAGCGGAAGAGGAAGTACCCCCCTACCCACCCGCGATCCCTGGCCCTGAATTTCAGCATTTCAAAATTCCTGGCCTTTGAAATGCTGTCATTCCGTCTGGTGGAGATGCAGAGTTTTCAAAGCCTGATGGCATTGGCTGTCCCACAGTACGTCGTGCCCAGCCGCCACTACTTTTCCAGGCGAGCCATCCCTTCCCTGCACAACCAAGTGGGGGACAAAATAAGGTGTGCACTGCGCAACGCCATCTGTGCTAAGGTCCACCTAACTACGGATACGTGGACCAGTAAGCACAGTGAGGGACGTTATATCTCCCTAACAGCACACTGGGTAAATGCATTGGCGGCTGGGCCTGAGGCGGATAGCAGTTTGGTGCATCCTCCACCACCGAGGATTGCAGGGCGCTTCAGTTTGCCTCCTGTTGCTAACTCCTCCTACTCCACTTTCCTCATCCTCTACCCCCTCCTCATCCGGTCAGCGTAACACTTCCATCACCAACTTCAGCACAGTCATGGGTAATCAACACCAGGCAGTTTTAAACCTTTCCTGTTTGGGGAAAAAACCCACACCGCACAGGAGTTGTGGAGGGACATGGAACAACAGACCGATGAGTGGTTGGCGGCAGTGAGCCTCAAGCCGGGCCTGGTGGTGTCCGATAATGGGCAAAATCTCATAGCAGCTCTGGGCCTAGCCGGTTTGACGCACATCCCTTGCCTGGCGCATGTGCTGAATTTGGTGGTGCATAGGTTCCTTAAAACTTACCCCGTCTGTGCGCACTTTCGGCGTTCTCACCCTGCTGCTGCTCGCCTGTCAGCGCTGCAGCGTAACTCCGGCCTTCCCCCTCACCGCCTCATATGTGACGTGCCCACAGGGTGGAACTCCACCTTGCACATGCTGGCCAGACTGTGCGAGCAGCAGCAGGCGATAGTGGAGTTTCAGCTGCAGCACGCACGCGTTAGTCGCTCTGCGGAACAGAACCACTTCACCACCAATAACTGGGCCTCCATGCGAGACCTGTGTGCCTTGTTGTGCTGTTTCGAGTACTCCACCAACATGGCCAGTGCCGATGACGCCGTTCTCAGCTTTACTATCCCAGTTCTATGCCTCCTTGAAAAAACGCTTTGGGCGATGATGGAAGAGGATGTGACACAGGAGGAGGAGGAGGAATCGGGATGATTTCCAAGGCTCCTAGGTCAAGATTATTATTTTTTTATTTTCATGTATTTTATGTTATTTAAAAATATTTCCCTATCCACATTTGTTTGCAGAGTACTTGCCATGCTCTTACCAAAATGTTTCTGCCATTTGCAGCCCTCTAGCAATTTCCATTACTTTTTTAGAGACATTTTAGTACTCAAAAGTTCTGGTTCCCATTGACTTCAATGGGGTTCGGGTTCGGGGTCAAGTTCGGGTCCTCTGACTTTTTTTTGAAGTTCGGCCGAACCCGTCGAACCCGAACATCCAGGTGTCCGCTCAACTCTAGTTACCAATTTCCAGGTTACCAGAGTGAAGGAATTTCCTTTTGACACATTTTGGGGGAGCAACCATCGATTGAGGCTCTGGCAAACCTTTGGAGATCAGATCATAGGAAGGTCCAAGGTCGTCAAGAATTCTGCCCTGTAATGGCCTTGAGTGAAACTGGGCATAAGGGAAAGCCTCAAATGAGGCTACCATCTTTCCCAATAACTTCATGCATAGACGGATGGAAGGCCTTCTCTTTGCCTTTATCACTCGGACCAAGTCTCCAGTGGCTTTTGCCTTTGGCTTGGGAAGTAATACCTTGCTTTGGGACGTGTCTATAATCATGCCCAAATACTCCAGCCTTCTTTGAGGCTGCAAGGAGGATTTTTCCAGATTGAGGACCCAGCCTAGGTACTAAATATTCCACTGTGCTGTGCACATTGTGGCCCAAGCATGCAGCGGACTGATCTATGATCAATAGATCATCCAGATAGGCTGTTACTGCTATGATCCGTGCCCTTAGCCTTGCCAGGGCTGGGGCAAATATATTTGTGAACACTCGAGGTGCAGTAGCCAGCCCGAAAGGAAGGGCCACATACTGAAAGTGGCGCTGCTCCAACGCAAACCTTAGAAATCTTTGGTGAGCGGGGAATATTGGCACATGTAGATATGCATCTCTGATGTCTATTGATGCCAGGAATTCTCCTCCCTGAAGGGTGTAAACAACTGAACGGACAGACTCAAGGAGCAAATGTTCAGAAACTGATTCATGGCTTTTCAGATTTAGGATATGTCTGACATCCCTGTTCTCTGAATTTGAGCTTGTAGCCTGAGGACACTGTGGAGATGACCTATTAGCGGGGGGCGTCCCTTCATGAGGAAGTTTTGGGGTTCTGCTTAGATTTTGAACCCCAAGTTTTTTCCTGCCCTTGGGCTTGGCTCTGGGCCTTTTCCCTAGTGTTAGACTGGGGAGGCCGTCGCCACTGCCTGGAAAATTAGGTTCCAGGGGCTGGGGAAAGAGAACGCCTAAATGAAGGACGTTTACTCTTCTTTTTTTACCGGCAACAGAGTAGATTAGCCTCCGGTAATCTTTTGCAAGAAACGCTGCCAAGTATCTTTTTCAAGAAACCTTGGCCTCCCAATGCTTTAACCAAAAGGGACGTGCGCATGTGTACCTGCTTGCTGACCAGAGTCCATAATCACATCAATCGCAAACACAAGGCCTTAGGAAGGTCCTCATAAACCTCAATCTCCTCTGTAGGGAGGAGGTTAATAATCTGCTTCATTTGTTCCTTGAGGAACTGACATACACCAGTTGCTGCAACTTTAGGTTGCACTACAGCACCAGCCATAGAGGAGGAGGCTTTCAATAAAGATTCCAGCTTTTTATCAGTTGGATCCTCAAAGCCCTGAGCAATGTCTATAGGACAGGTCAGGCTTTTGTTTGCATAAGAAATGGCTGCATCTATAGCAGATACCCCCTATTTCTTAGTGAAACCTTCCTCTATAGGATAAAGGAGGGAAAACTGCTTATGAGGAGAAAATTGTTTATCCAGCAAGGGTTGAACTGGAAAGGAGCATGCAGTCTGTGGGGATTTCCGAGATCCCAAAGACGAAACAGAGGACATCAGGAGGCAATTTGTAAGTGGCACGCACCATCTCTGCATAATATTGCACCTGCAATCTTTAGCGACTGAGAGGTAGAAGGAATCCTCTCATCCTCTGAGTCCTCAGACTGCACATGATCCTCATCTCCAGAGAGGGATTTTTCACCCTCAGAATGCTCATCTGATGAGAGAGCCAGAGCACATGAAGGAGATCTACCCCGTTTTCTACTATCTTTCAAGGAGGTTGCGATTATAGTAGCAATCATTCCTTCTAAGCTATCCAAAGCAACTTTTAAAGCGTCCTCAGTGATGTATACAGGAGCTGCCATAGGAGAAGCTGCAGAACCAGACAGGGGCTCATCCTGTGAGGCTGCTATCAGATTGACAGAGGGGGATGGTAAACTGCAGGTAAGCTCAGAATCCTTAGCCATAAGCGGGGATTTTCTGGTGCCTCTTTTACTAGCCCTTGTACCTCTTCTCAGGGACATGGGGCCAGATCCACAAAAACCTGGCGTAACTTAAAAAATCCCATTTAAGTTACACTGGCGAGTCCCATTTAAATGAGGCGCGCTCCCGCGCCGGCCGTACTGCGCATGCGCAAAGTTACGTTACGCCGAGTTTTGTGGATCGCGCCGGCTTAAAAAAGTTGCGTCAGGAAAAAAAAAAAAAAAATGACAGCGTCGCTCGGCATGCATTCCTGAGGGAGAACTCCATGCCAATTTTCAAAGAAAAAACCGGCATGGGTTCACCCCCCAGGAGCATGCCAGGCCCTTAGGTCTGGTATGGGTTGTAAGGAGACCCCCCTACGCCGAAAAATCGATGTAGGGGGTCCCCCTACAATCCATACCAGACCCGTATCCAAAGCATGCTCCGGTAGGTACCCACGTGGTGGGTGCACGTGGGTACCTGCCGGAGCATGATGGGACGGTGATGCCTATATAAATGGGATGCAAGGCGCACTTCCATCATTACAGCGACAAGAGGCGACGAGGCAACATCGGAAGAGGGGAGAAGAACAGAAGAGAAGAAGATGACGTCACAGAAGACCGCGCTGGCTGCCTGTTACTAATTGAGCTAACACACAAAGATAGCAGGCAGCCAGCGCTGAAGAAGAAGGCACCGGACATCTGCAGAAGAACCAGGGTTCGCCGAGTCAACAGCGGAGAGCGGCGAAGATAGAAGAAGACCCCCGGAGAGCGGAGAAGCCCCCCCCGGAGAGCGGAAGAAGAAACCCCCCCCGGAGAGTGGAAGAAGAAGCCCCCCCTGTAATAGAGCTAATAAAGAAGACAGGGGGGGCCTCCGGAGCAGAATAATAAATTATTTTAAAAACCCTTGTGTTGTGTGTTTACTAACTTTTACTTTTTGCCTCCAGATGAATGGGTAGGGGTACGATGTACCCCATATCCATTCACTTAGGGCGGGGGGCCGGTATCTGGGGGCCCCCTTATTTGAGGGGACTCCCAGATTCCGATAAGCCCCCCGCCCGCAGACCCCGACAACCAACGGCAAGGGTTGTCGGGAAGAGGTCCTGTCCTCATCAACATGGGGACAGGGTGCTCTGGGGTGGGGGGGCCCGCAGTGCGCCCCCCTGCCCCAGAGCACCCAACCCCCCCATGTTGAGGGCATGCGGCCTGGCACGGCTCAGGAGGGGGGGGGGCGCTCGCTCGTCCCCACTCCCTTCCTGACCGGCCGGGTAGCGTGCTTTGGATACGGGTCTGGTATGGATTGTAGGGGGACCCCTACGTCGAATTTTCGGCGTAGGGGGGGTCTCCTTACAACCCATACCAGACCTAAGGGCCTGGTATGCTCCTGGGGGGGAACCCATGCCGGTTTTGTTTTTACAAATTGCCGTGGAGTTCTCCCTCGGGAATGCATACCAAATGCCGTCGCTGGAATGGGCTTTTACATGGTGTTACTAGTTTACACTTTGTAACACCAGCCCTAGTTTTACACTTGCAAACTAAAACTTACGCCGAAAAAACGAAGCTGGAAAGCTTTGTGGATCGCCTTAAGTGCTAATTTGCATACTAGAAGCGGCATTTCGACTCGAAATGCCCCCAGCGGCGGATGCGGTACTGCATCCTAAGATTCGGCAGTGTAATTCAATTACACATGCCGGATCTTCTGCCTAACTTTGGAAAACTGCTTCTGTGGATCAGTTCCAAAGTTAGGACAAGGGATACGATGGAGTAACAGCAGTTACTCCGTCGTATCTCTTTTGTGGATCTGGCCCATAGTCCTTACTGCGAACCAAAGGTACTATCCACAAAAAAATGCAATCACTGTTGTGCTATAGTCTTACAATACACATATATCAGCTCACTGCACAACCTGATGCTCAGTAGAAGTCCTAGGTTTGCCTAGTTCAATCTACAGGGATGCTTACAGCCCACAGCTCTGTTTCTGTGCCGCTTACAGAAGGTTTCTGGCATGCTGGGCTTTAAAATCAGCCTCTTGGCACCTGCACACAGGTGCACCGTGTCTGCGCACGGGCACGAGCAACCATGGCCCTCCCCCTCTCCATCTGCCCATTAGACATAAAGTGCGCTCCCGACTGTCATGGCGGTGCCCAGGGTGAAGAGGAAAGGGGGAGCAGATCACTGGAGGCTTCAGTGGGGGGACCCCTGTATGCATTTGGGGCAGAGCCTGCAGCGGAGAAGGTGAGTGGCGTTTTAACTGACCGACTTCACTGAGAGAGTCCTGGATGGCTATGTAAGAATACACCAGGTATGCACTTCCTCCAGTGGTTAAAACCAGGAAGACATCCTACTCACAAAATATTAAAATAAATTATTCTCTTACCTTATCCACGCCGCAGGAAAGATACTAAGATGTAGTTCCAGCTTTCACCCATCACGGCGGGCAAGTTGTGCCAACCTTCAGGTTTACCAAGGGTTCCATTAAAGAAACCTCATACAGTACCTGCCGCAGAGAATGTGTTTTTAGCACGACGGCATCGCGCTGATTCTCGGCGACAGGGTGCCGACATCTCGCGCTTGCTGGAATAGTAAAAGCACATTCCAGCAAGCGCGTCATAGAAGCGACGAGAGATCCGACTTGGATTCCCGCCAATTCTACACGTGTGCGGTGTTTGTTATGAATCCTGAGGGGGAACTCCCCGCCGGATTTTAAATAAAAATCCGGCATGGGTTCCCCCCTCAGGAGCATACCGGGCCCTTAGGTCTGGTATGGGTTGTAAGGAGACCCCCCCTATGCTGAAAAAACAGCGTAGGGGGTCCCCCTACAATCCATACCAGACCCGTATCCAAAGCACGCTACCCAGCCGGCCAGGAAAGGAGTGGGGACGAGCGAGCGGCCCCCCCTCCTGAGCCGTACTAGGCTGCATGCCCTCAACATGGGGGGGTTGGGTGCTCTGGGGCAGGGGGGCGCACTGCGCCCCCCCCACCCAGAGCACCCTGTCCCCATGTTGATGAGGACAGGGCCCCATCCTGACAACCCTGGCCGTTGGTTGTCGGGGTATGCGGGCGGGAGGCCTATCGGAATCTGGGAGCCAGATACCGGCCCCCCACCCTAAGTGAATGGATATGGGGTACATCGTACCCCTACCCATTCACCTGGAGGAAAATGTTAAAGTTAATAAACACGACAAAAGGGTTTTTAAAATAATTTATTAGTCTGCTCCGGAGGCACCCCCTGTCTTCTTTAGCTCTTTCTGCAGGGGGGGCTTGTTCTTTGATGTCTTTGGGTGGGGGCCGCTCTTCTTCGCCGCCGTCTGGTTCTCTTCCACCGCCGGGGGGGTCGCTTTTATAAAAGCACCCACCCCCCGGCGGGTTTCCTCCGACATCTTCGGCGGGGGGTGGTGTGCTTCTCAGAGCGGGGGGCTTCTTCTTCCACTATCCGGGGGGTCTTTTCCGCTATCCTGGGGGGTCTTCTCCACTCTCCGGGGGTCTTCTTCTATGTTCGCCGCTCTCCGCTGTTGACTCGGCGCACCCCGGTTCTTCCTCCCGCTGTCCGGTGCCTTCTCCTTCAGGGCTGAACGTCGTCTTCTTCTTCTGTGCTGTGACGTCTTCTTCTTCTTCTTCTTCTTCTTCTTCTTCTTCTTCTTCTTCTTCTCTTCTCTTCTTCAGGCTTCTCCCGATGTTGACACGTCGCCTCTTCTCGCTGCAATGACAGGTGCGCGGTTTGCATCTGACTTATATAGGCCTCACAGTCCCATCATGCTCTGGTACCTACCCATGTGATACCTGCCCACGTGGTCAGTTAAAGCGAAGCAGTGCCGTATTACAAAAAATGGCCTGGTCATTAAACAGCCAAATCTTCTGGGGCTGAAGTGGTTAAAGACTCCAGTAACTATCTGTCAACTAACAGGGATACATTTGTATTAGTCATGGAAGATAAAATAGGAGATTTCCCCTGTGACAGACCCAACCAGGACAGGGTTTTTTTGAGGGGACTACTGTCTACTGACTATGGCCCCTGGTGTGCTCTATTCGTTGGGAGGTGTGGGCCTGGGGCACCTTTCGAGCAGTTTTACTTCAGATTCAAGTCCGCGTCTTCCCAAAACACAGACTCTGAGAACTGGAGGATCTGGATACAGATTTGGGGCCTCTGTGTTTTGTTGGGAAATAGACAGCCCAAACCAGCACTGACTGATTCAATCCCCTCCAAGACTCAGAGACTCAAAGCAGATGATTATAATTGGCTCAAAACAACCTGATGCTGGGGTCTCCTGCTGTTATGTATAATCAGATTATGAAGGTGTTATGTGTTTACTGTGAAGTGTCTTTCTCCCATTGTGTAATTGCCCCATTGTGTGTCTCCTACGTGTAAATTCCCATTGTTAATTGGGTAACCTACTTTTTCTGTCTGTTTGCTAATTCTCCTGGAGATGTGATTAGTCCTGTGTCAACTTTACCTTATTACCTAACCATTGTTGGATGTTTACCAAAATGTGTAATATTTGTTTTTCTTGTTCATGTGGTGACTACCCTTTTTTTAAAGTGTAAAAAAAACACTGTATTTCTGTTCAATAAAGTATTTGAGTTTTTACTTCAACATCTTGTCTGAGTACGATGCTTGGGGTAAGGGGTTTGAAGGGCAGGAGGCACTGTTTGGCGGAGGCAACCAGGCAGGGTGCCAGACGGCCAGTCACAAATCCAGCAAGGCGAGTCACCAAGATTTTAGCAAATACCTTATAATCAATGTTAAGGAACAAGATGGGCTTCAAGTTACCGATAAACATAAGAGGCTTTTCTTGGTATGGGAACACTTGTAATGTGTGTCTGTAGGAATTCAACTGCACAATCTGCATTTTTAATCATTTTATAGATGCTTTAGATACAGAATAAAAGAGGGGGCACATTTCTTATAATATAAAGCTGTAGACCCATCAGAGCTTGGCACCCTTGACACCTCAAGACATTTAATAGCTTACACATTTTCTTCTGCTATAATTTCATATTTTGGAGAGGCTAACCGGGGCACTTGTAGCACTAAGAACGTAACCATTTCCAACTATTTTCACAAATCTTGGAAATGTATAGAGGTCCCAGGTATACACAAATTTCTACAAAAGTGGGACTGTATAGAAAAAAAGGTGATCTGGATTAGCTATTTGGTTTTGTTTGGGATTCATGCATCTGATTAAGATGTATTCTATAAAAACTAGATAGATTTTAAGAATACATGGTGCCAGCTCTGTAAAGATTTTAGAAAATTTTCACTGCGGATCATTGGAGACTGTGCCTAGCATTTTGGAATTGCTGTCTAACCAATTGATGTTGTGCCCATGTAGTGGCTGAATGGAAATCCATGTACGCATAGCATAGAATTATATTAAGATAATTGTTTCTGAAGTTGGGTTTGGTTTTTCGTGTTTTTTACAAAGGGTTATGATCTCTCTCCACATATAAACATTAAGGCGCGGATTCACATACATTGGTGCATATTTATGCCGGCGTAGCGTATCTAATATACGCTACGCCGATGTCTCGCAGAGAGGCAAGCACTGTATTCACAAAGCACTTGCCTCCCAAACTGCACTGGGTTCCCTTGGCGTATAGGATCTCCCACTCACCAATAGGGTTTCCTGAGGAAGCTAACAGCGAAAAGCATAGTGATCCATTGGTGCTGGCGCTGTGATCCCTTTGGCTGGCCTCCAGATAAAGATTACTGTCATTACAGCATACTCTATTATTTTCAGGCCATCCTCTCAGGTTTCCTCGTCCAGCTTTCAGTCCTGTATCGGAGACCACACAATATGACCTATTTATGTACTCACCCTTGTTGCATGTTTTTAATATGATACCTAATACATTTTGACATTTTATTTACGTTTGAGTAACATTTCTTCCCTACTGGGATTATAGTGGCAGCCTTTTTTTCATTTTCTCCATATTCTTTCTAAACAATTGGATGTAGTGCCACACATTGCGGTTCTTGTCTCCATTTTTCTCACACTTAATTAATTACACACCATGACACACAATTCATTTTATGAATTGTATGCCACTGTGTGGATAGTGATGTGGAGTATAAGAGCAATAATATCCTCTATTATAAATTACCCCCTCCCCTAACTGATTGCCTTTCTCTGCCTGAAAAGTCTCCGCCACGCCCAGATCTCATAATGCACTGCAGCGCTAAGCAAAAATTAGAAGGGCACCAGTAACAAAAGAGAGCTCAATTCTGATAAGCATATTTTAGGGCTGTTTGGATATAACAGTGAACAGCAAGTAGGAGGGATAAGCTTAATTACAGATAGAGAGCTGGATATGTATATTCCTCCTTAGGAGTAGTGTTGAGCAGAATATGCCATATTCGATTTCGCGATATATCTCGAATATATATTCGAATATTCGAGATATATTCGCTAAATTCGAATATTCGTGATATTTTATCGAAATTAAATGATTGCGATTTTTCACTATTGCGAATGCGAAAATAATTGCGATTTTTTGATAACTGCGGTAGGAGCACTCTGATTGGCTCAGAATATTCGTGATATTTTATCGAAATATCGCAACATGCGAATGCGATATTTATTGCGCAATTTCGAGAAATGCTGGAGGAGCGCTCTGATTGGCTCAGAATATTCGTGATATTTTATCGAAATATCGCAACATGCGAATGCGATATTTACTGCGCAATTTCGACAAATGCTGTAGGAGCACTCTGATTGGCTCAGAATATTCGTGATATTTTACAATACAAAATAATTGCGAATATTCGGCAAATGCGGAAGGAGCACTCTGATTGGCTCAGAATATTCTTGATATTTTACAATACAAAATAATTGCGAATATTCGGCAAATGCGGAAGGAGCACTCTGATTGGCTCAGAATATTCTTGATATTTTACAATACAAAATAATTGCGAATATTCGGCAAATGCGGAAGGAGCACTCTGATTGGCTCAGAATATTCTTGATATTTTACAATAGAAAATAAAAAGTGTTTTGCATTGGTGGTGATTCTTTACTCTATCCATCTGTCACAGCCGTTTGTCAATCAAACACCTTGAAGATTGAACACGTTCATGCTGCATGCTTTGGACTTTTTTTCACTTCACATATCAAAGACATTTTTATGAAAGATTATTTTTCTATTATTGGGACTATATTTCTTTATATATTTGTTTCACTGTGTATTTCACAAGTTATTTGCGCTTGCTTATTTTATAATTTGCCCACATGTCTTGTCACTAGACATATTTTTTATTCTTGTAGAGCGACTCCATTTTCTGTCTTGTATTAAATTATGTTGTATAACATTTTTGAGTTGCTGCTGTATTCTCCCCTTTTTTTAAGGTATGCGCAATTTTTTCCTTCTTACAAAAAAAAATAATATCAAACATACAAATATTCATAACAGAAACATACACAAAGCCCCCCCCTTTTGCATCAGAGACAATCAGAGTTCTCCTACCACAGTTATCGAAAATTCGCAATCATTTTCGCATTCGCAATAGCGAAAAATCGCAATTTTTTTTTTTTCAATTTGGCAACATAAAAGGATCGCCTCAGCTTAGCTACTCGGCCCAGGGTCTCTAATCATACCAGCAATGCTTTTAGACGTCGATAGGATGTGATCTGTTTTAAAAATCAAATTGAAAAAATGCGAATATTCGGAATTGCGAATATTCACTGCGAAATTCGAAATATATCGCGAATACTCGAATATGCCATATTCGAGCCGAATATTCTCAATACGAATATTCGTGAGCAACACTACTTAGGAGTGATTCTGCAGCATGTATGTAGTCTGTTCTCTCTTACTATTCTCCACAAGAAGTGCCAAAAAAGAGCCTTCAGAATACTACTGCTCATGCTTAGAACTTGCAAGCAACCGGCTATAAATGACTATGAAATATTTACTTTGACTATTTCTTATTTGCTTGATTAGAAAATGTACACAGTCACTATTCATATATACAGATCATTTTTAGGAAACACCTGAAATTAATTTAATTGTTATTTATGGGGAATTATTTGCAGCCATATTAATATTAACTTTAATTTACACATGTAATATATTAGTAAAACAGCAAATGTATTATACTGTATTAATATATAATTTTTATATAATTAATTCATAAAAAATAATATTGCATGTTATTCATTTATTGCAGATGGTGTTGCAGTGAAACGTATATCATACATCATACCTATTTTATTTTGCTTGCTTCTGAAAAAGTTCATATTGTTTTTGGCGATATGGATGATAAGAAGAAAAGGTATATTTTTTATTATGGCCACTCTGTACACTGTAGTATGTACTTTTCATATATTTAAATTTAATTTCATACAAAGAGAGACACCTACAGCTTGTGGGTCTATGGTTTATAAGAACTGGGAAATTCACAATTCTCCTGGTCCTCTAAAATGGTGATCATCTATGCAGATTTTTCCTGTATAGATCTCAGCCACACATAATCCGTAGAAATATCATCATCTACTACATTATACACATTCTCCTAAAACATGAAGCAAGGTTAGGAACAGTAAGAGCCGGTTCACACTGGGGCGACTTGCGATCCGACTTCATGTCGCCTCAAGTCGTCCCAAGTCGCGCTGTAGAGAAAAACAATGGAAGTGAATGGGAGCGGTGTTAATACACACGACTCAAGGCGATCCGACTTCAGAAAAGGTTCCTGTACTACTTCAATCCGACTTGTAGGCGATTTGTACCCATTGATTTCAATGGAAGTCGCCTCAGAAGTCGGATCACTGTCTTAACTGAAGCGACTTTCCAGGAAGATAACATACATTTCTCAGGGAAACATCTCCTGCACCCCTCCCTCCCCCTCCCTCTCCCAGAGCTGATTGTTGTTTTATTGGCCACTGGAAAGTCTCCTGTCCTGGAGACGACTTCAAGTTGTGTTGTAAATCGCCCCAGATCGCCCTGTGGTTCATGTTCAAGTCGTGTCGGAGTCGCCTCTGAAAGTCGCGCTGGAAGTCGTGTCGCCCTAGTGTGAACCGGCTCTAAGGGTCAGTTCACACCAGACACAGTTTCGTACCGTTTTGTTTGCATTTTTTCTGCACTAAAAATGCATGCACAGTGTTTCCCATGTATTCCAATGGCTCTTGTTGGCTCTAGTTCATACCATGCAGTCAGTTTCCGGTGCAGAAACTGACTGCATGCTGCAAACTAGAGCCAACAAGAGCCATTGGAATACATGGGAAACACTGTGCATGCATTTTTAGTGCAGAAAAAAAGCACACAGAATTGCATCTGGTGTGAACTGGCCCTAAAAGAGGAAAATGCCTTGTGTAGAATAGATGGTTGTTGCTGTCTGTTTTGAGTGTTAATGGTTGTATACCTACCGCTCCACAGATACATACTGTATGTTGGCAGAATAAAGCATTTCATGTCATTTTTACATATATCTCTACATTATAAATGGGTCAAGACTACTTTCTTTATATACAGTATGTATATACAGTGCTGTGAAAAAAAGTATTAGCCTCTTCCTGATTTTTTAGTTTTTTGGCATATTTGTAACACTTAAAGTGGTTGTAAACCCATTACAATAACTTTGCATCGTATACTAGCACATTATAAAAGACTTACCTGAAAATGAAGCCCTCCAGTGGCATGCTGTCACCACTGACAGGGCTTCTATCTTCACTCAGTCTTCCTTACGGGTTTGCGAGCTGTGGCCATCTGATTGGTCGAGCCTTGATGTCCTCACGCCCGCACGTGCACGCAGGAGCCGCGGCATGGCTCTCTTAATGGACGGCACGCTGTCCATTGAAAGTGCAGTGTGCATGCACCAGTGACATCACCGGCACTGCTTGAGTAAATATCTCGTAAACTGTTCACGTTTTGGAGATATTTACTGTACTGTACCTACAGGTAAGCTTTATTATGGGCTTACCTGTAGGTATAAATACAAGTAACACCTTTACTGCATTCCTTGCATTAGGCTAAAAAATGTTTAGGCATCAGCATCACCCTTCACCACCCCATTTTTCTTACCTGAGCCCTCATTTGATCCAGCGCTGTGCACATCTGCAGATCTTCTCTCCTCTTACTTCTGAGTCTTACTGGCTTTGCTGGGGCAGTGGGAGCCATTGGCTCCCAGTGCTGTCAATCAAAGTCAGAGACGAGGGAGCAGGGGGCGGGGCTGAGTTCGGGAATGAGTATGCATGAGTGCCCCATGGAAAGCGGCTTCTGTGGGGGCACTGGATAGAGAGGAGGGGGCCAGGAGCGCTGGCCGGAGACCCAAGAAGAGGAGGTTTGCGGTCGATTCCATTTCACAGAGCAGGGAAGTATAGAGATGTTTGTTATATTAAAAAATTATATAATAATATTACACAAACATAACCTGAGTAAATACAAAATGCAATTTTTAAATGATGACTTCATTTATTAAGGGAAAAAACTGTCTCGACCTGCCTGGCACTATGTGAAAAAGTAATTGCCCCCTAAACCTAATAACTGGTCGTGCTACCCTTGGAGGCAACATCCGCAATCAAGCGTTTGCCATAACTGGCAATAAGTCTTTCACATAGCTGTGTAGGAATTTTGGCAGGGGTGGACTGACAACTCATGGGGCCTCCGGGCAATAGAAGATTATGGGGCCCCCCGGGTTTACAGATGGCCACCATGCCAGGAGGCAGTGCAGAGGCAGGGCAGCTAAAATCTCAGGATTTTCACATCAAAAGCATGTCGGTTTCGGACATATCAGGGACAGATGTAAAAAAACACAGATTTTTACATACTGTCCCTGGTTTTATTAAAACTGGCAATCCTGATGGGGCCCCCTAGTGGCATGAGGCCCTCGGGCAGTGCCCGAGAGCCCCAATGGTCAGTCCGTCCCTGAATTTTGGCCCACTCTTCTTTGCAGAATTGTTTTAATTCAGCCACATTGGAGTTTTTTTGAGCATGACCAGCCTGTTTAAGGTCATGCCACAGCATCTCAATCAGATTTCAAAGTCTGGACTTTTACTAGGCCACTCCAAAACCTTAATTTTGTTTTAGCCATTCAGAGGTGGACTTCCTGTTGTGTTTTGGATCATTGTCCTGCTGCATAACCCAAGTGCGCTTGAGCTTACTCCTTCGGGATTTTCTGGTAGAGCGCAGAATTCATGGTTCCATCAAACATGGAGTCGTCCAGGTCCTGAAGCTGCAAAGCAGTCCCAGACCATCACACTACCAACACCATTTGATTGTTGGTTTGATATTCTTTTTATGAAATGCTGTGTTAGTTTTACGTCAGATGTAAAGGGACGCACAACTTCCAAAAAGTTCAACTTTTGTCTCATCAGTCCACAGAATATTTGCCCAAAAGTCTTAAGCCTCATACACGCGGTCGGACTTCAAACTTTTCCGTGGATTTTTGTTTGAAGGGCGTTGACTGTGAACTTGGTATGCATACACACGGCAGGACTTTTTCAGCAAACTTTCCCAAAATCACATGTTTTTTTTGCTCTTTTCTGCTGTTTACCACCACCCTTTGCTCAACCTCTGCTATTGTTGGTTGATTGTAACATTGGTTTTGAGCATACGTGTTTTTACGTTGGACAAAAGTCTGATGGACAAAAGTCTGATGGACTTCTGTACACACGATAGGACTTTGCACCGTAAGACTTTTGTTGCCGAAAAGTTTGTCCGTTTGCAGAGCGAACTTTTGTCCGATGAAAACTGAAAAAGTTTGCTTTTTCACATAGGGCCAGGTAGGTTTGGACAGCTTTTTTTCCCTTCATAAATATATTCATCATTTAGAAACTGCAGTTTGTATTTACTCAGGTTATCTGTGTGTAACATTTAAATTAGTTTGATCTGAATCATTTAAGTATATATATGTATATTTAGTCACAGAGACTATGTGGATGAAAATTTGTTGACACCTGGCCATCACATCAATATGATCTTGTTGAACCTGCCATTCCAAAAGAAAAGCATTGGAGCTAAAGGGACCCCTTCAGTGCCGTGACTTTTTATTCTGTCCCCATTGCTAACATGTTGTTTGGACTTCTTTGGGTTAAGTCTGTCTATGGCCATCTTGATTGATTGACCCAGAATGACGGATTTAACTTATACCAGCACCAAGGTATGATAGCAATGTACAATGTGCATACATAAAAAACATATCTGGCAAGCAGAAGAGGAACTTATAACAGACATACAGAGCCTTTTGTTTCATAAAAAGACTTTAGCTTCACCATTCCCTTGCAACTATAACAGCCACCAGTCCTATGGGAAATATTCCAAAAAGTTTTGGAGTGTGTCTTTGGGAATTTGTGCCCATGGTAATGATGCTAGATGAGAATAACTGGCTCACAACTGGCATTCCAATTAATTTCAAAAGGCTCGGTAGCATGCCCGGACTGGGATAAAAACTAGGTTTGGGCATTTTAGACTAAGCAGCCCCGAGCCTGGGAGCCCTTCTCTTGGAGCCCGGTGGCAGAATGCCAGGGCCCAGTCATCTATGCGACCTTTGTGACCCAGGTAGTTCCGCCAGGGGTGTCATTCGTTTTTATTTTACTTTTTATTTTTTTTATCATTTTTTTTAATTTATTTGTTGTCCAATTGGATTTTTTTGCTATTTTTTTTAGGAGCAGCATTGGGGACTTTGGTGAGATATCAAAGGTCTAAGCAGACCTCTGAGGTCGCAACTTTAAAACACAGAAAGAAGAATGAGGACAGAGCCCTCAACCTCCATCTCTGCAGCCTCAGCAGCACAGAATGAATGGACAGGAATAGCTCTGTACAGAGATTCCCATTTATTCAAAAACTGTACAGTAAACACAGTTTATTATGCCTCAGCTATGCATGGACAAAGTCAGTGATCAGTACTAATCACTGGCTGTCCATTCAGAAAAGGAAGTGTCTATTAATGACATATTTACCAGCCCCTTCCCTGTTCTCTAGCCTGACAGATCCCCCCACAGCAGCCAGCAGGAGAGGGGAGGAGGGGGGCGGGAGAGAGCACTCAGAGACCCAGAGAGAGCACAGGGGAACTAGGAGAGAGTATAGGGACCTAGAGGTAGCAGAAAGAAGATGGATAGGTGGGGACGCATATAGAGAGGAACCAATCTGTCCATTGCCACGCGTATTCAGCAGCGGCAGGAGAAAAATGGATGGATCGGTTCTTCTATATGCCGCCCCTCCTATCCAGGTGGCTCTGCCCGCCAGGCAAATGTCTGGTGTGCCCTATAGTCAGTCCAGACCTGCTCAGTAGGGTTGAGATCAGAACTCCGGCAACTTGAGTCCCTCCACTCCACTCAAACCATGTCTTCATGAAGCTGGATTTGTGCACAGGGGACACAATCTTGCTAGAACAGAAAATAACCTTCTTTAAACTAGAGTGTGATCTGTGTCTCTTTCCCAATAACATCACTATACATTTTTTGTCCTGGTGTCACAGGTTAGGAAAATGTCCTCAAAACAGTCACAGACATAACTAAAAACAGAAATGTTATATTTTCCCACTTTATGTAAAAAAATGGCTTCAGTTAGGCCTTAAGAGTCAGCCCTTAACTCTCCCAACATAAGGAACAAATTTCAGTTGGCCCCAGATTGGTATTTATCTTTTGCTAGATACTGAAGAGGTTCGTATGTTAGGTCTTGAATTTTTTTAAATCTTCTTGAATGAAGAGGTTTGTACGTTGGAGTCTCCAGTGGTAAGGCTATCTGCATACCAAAATGCAAGGTTATGTGATTTGCACCCCTTGCATTTTCATTTCAGCTGACTTATAATAAAACAATTAACAATAAAATGCAGGCCAATGTAATGCTGCTTGCAGGACTTCTTCCAACAAACTCCAACATAACTCATAAACTCCTACTAAAAACTATAGCTTTTCTAATTTCTATGTATTTTTTTAAATGTTTGAGAAAGCACAGAGACCTCTGTGCTTGGTTTACTGGGACTAGCAATTCTGTCCACCATGAACTAGTCCTACTCTCCCTGTTGGACTTTTAACTTTATTTTATATTTTGGAGACTGCAGAAGAAAGATGGGAGCATCTGAGAATACACTTATGTAGTATTAAGACTAAAATTCCTTGGTGGGAAGCAGCAGGGCTTAGGGAGAGCTGACCACTGGAGTACCCAAAAGCTTTAAAAATCAAAAGGTGAATCAGCCTACCAAACCTGTACATTTATCAGACCAAAACATATTCAGGGGCCCGGGACCCCAGCCTCTTCCTCGGTCGCTTCTTTTATTTATTTATTTATTTTTTAGGTGGAGAACAGATTCAACAAGAAGTTGAAGTATTGTATTGTGAACCAACCATTCCCGGTGATAATTCCATAAGAATCGACAGTCAGGTAAGTAATAAAGCATTTTATTGCTAAAGACAAACTATATTTGGTAAACCTAACAGTGTCCATACAATGGTCAATTATTTTGTGCCGTGCACCAAGAAAGGTCATCACATATTGGCCTGTACACAACAATGTTGAAGGCTGATCCTATAATGCCATTATTTTATTCTTCACATACAGTAGAGCATATTAAAAATACATCCCCCCTACCTCACCCCAAGCAATGTACTAACCCCATATTCCTGAGCTATAGTGCCTTGAAAAAGTATTCATATCCCTTTAAGTTTTCCAAATTTTTGTCATGATAAAACCAATAACTTAAAGCGGGAGTTCACCCGAAATTTTTTTTTTTAACATTAGATTGATGCTCATTTTGTCAAAGGGAATCGGGTGTTTTTTTAAAATCGAAGCAGTACTTACCGTTTTAGAGAGCGATCTTCTCCGCCGCTTCCGGGTATGGTCTTCGGGACTGGGCATTCCTATTTGATTGACAGGCTTCCGACGGTCGCATACATCGCGTCACGAGTAGCCGAAAGAAGCCGAACGTCGGTGCTGCTCTATACGGCGGTGGCACACCGACGTTCGGCTACTTTCGGAAAATCGTGACGCGATGTATGCGACCGTCGGAAGCCTGTCAATCAAATAGGAATGCCCAGCCCCGAAGACCATACCTGGAAGCGGCGGAGAAGATCGATCTCTAAAACGGTAAGTACTGCTTCGATTTTAAAACAACTACCCGATTCCCCTTGACAAAATGAGCCTCAATCTAATGTTAAAAATTAAGTTTTCGGGTGAACCTCCACTTTAAATGTATTTTATTGGGATTTCATGTGATAGACCAACACAAAGTGGCACATAATTGTGAAGTGGAAGGAAAATTATAAATGTTTTTCAAAATTTTCTACAAATAAATGTGTGAAAAGTGTGGTGGGCATTTGTATTCCAGCCCCCTGAGTCAATACTTTGTAGAAACCCCTTTCACTGCAATTACAGCTGCAAGTCTTTTGGGGGATGTTTCTACCAGCTTTCCACATCTAGAGAGTGAGGCCGCGTATACACGGTCGTTCCATCCGATGAGAATGGTCTGAAGGACCATTTTCATCGGTTCACCGCTAATGTGGCCTGATGGTCTGATGTGCGTACACACCATCAGTTCAAAATCTGATCGGGTCAGAACGCGGTGACGTAAAACACACAACGTGCTGAAAAAAAACGAAGTTCAATGCTTTCAAGCATGTGTCAACTTGATTCTGAGCATGCGCGGGTTTTGAACCGATGCTTTTGGTCCATCATTTCGATTTTAAAGCAAGTTCTATAATTTTTGTCCGAAGGACAACAGACCGATGGGCCGTACACACAGACAGTTTGGACCGATGAAACTGGAATTCAGACCGTTTTCATCGGTTTGGACCGACCGTGTGTACACGGTCTGACATTTTTGCCCATTCTTTGCACAATAGATCAAGCTCTGTCATAATTGGATGGAGAGCAATTTTCTTGCCACAGACTCTTAATTGGATTTAGGTCTTGACTCTGACTGGGCCATTCTTATACATGAATATGCTTTGATCTCAACCATTCAATTGTTTCTCTGGCTGTATGTTTAGGGTCGTTCTCCTGCTGGAAGGTGAACCTCCGCCCCAGTCTCAAGTCTTTTGCAGACTCTTAAAATTGCCCTGTATTTGGCTCCATCCATCTTCCCATCAATTCTGGCCAGCATCCCTGTCCCTGCTGAAGAAAAGCATCCCCACAACATTATGCTGCCACCACCATGTTTCATAGTGAGGATGGTGTGTTCAGGGTGATTTGTAGTGTTAGTTTTCCCTCCACACATAGGGCCGGATTCAGCAAGAATTTACGCCGGCGTATCTATAGATACGCCACGTAAATTCAAAGATGCGCCAGAGTATGTTCTTTCTGTATTCAGAAAGCAAGATACGCCGAAATTAGGCTAAGATCCGACTGGCGTAAGTCTCTTACGCCGTCGTATCTTAGAGTGCATATTTACGCTGGCCGCTAGGTGGCGCTTCCGTAGTTTTCGGCGTAGAAAATGACCTAGATACGCCGATTCACAAACGTACGTGCGCCGGCGGAATTTTTTTACGTTGTTTACGTAAGGCTTTTCCAGCGTAACATTGCTCCTGCTTCTATGAGGCGTACGCATTGTTAATTATGGACGTCTTTCCCGCGTCAAATTTTGATTTTTTTTTACGTCGTTTGCGTAAGTCGTTCGCGAATAGGGCTGGACGTAATTTACGTTCACGTCGAAACCAATACGTCCTTGCTGCGTACTTTGGAGCAATGCACACTGGGATATGTACACGGACGGCACATGCGCCGTTCGTAAAAAACGTCAATCACGTCGGGTCACCACCCATTTACATAAAACACGCCCCCCTCATCCTCATTTGAATTAGGCGCGCTTACGCTGGCCCCATATACGCTACACCGCCGTAACTTAGGAGGCAAGTGCTTTGTGAATACAGCACTTGCCTCTCTGATTTACGGTGGCGTAGCGTAAATACGATACGCTACGCCGCCGTAACAATGCGTCTGGCTACCTGAATCTAGCCCATAGTGTTTTGCTTTTAGGCCAAAATGCTTAATTTTGGTCTCAGCTGACCAGAGCACCTTCTTCCACATGTTTGCTGTGTCCCCCACATGGAAAACTGCAAATGGGACTTCTTATGGCTTTCTTTCAACAATCCCTTTTTTTTTACTCTTCCATAAAAGACAGATTTGTGGAGAGCACTACTTATAGTTGTCCTGTGGGCAGATTCTCCCACCTGAGCTGTGGATCTCTGCAGCTCCTCCAGAGTATTTACCAATTAGGTGACTTCTGAAGGCAATTGGTTCCACTAGTTAGGGGTATCAGAGTAAAGGGGGCTGAATACATATGCACACCACACTTTTCACATATTTATTTGTAAAAAAAAATTGAAAATCGTTTAAAAAAAATTTCCTTCCACTTCACAATTGTGTGCCACTTTGTGTTGGACATGACAAAAATTTAGAAAATGTCAAGGGATATGAAAAATTTTCAAGGCACTGTAGGTAAAACCTCTCTACCAAAACAGAACTTCTGGGTAAGGGGGAGTATGTCCCTAACTGAGTAACCAATCACCGGGGCTGGACATGCCTGGGATGTTGCAACAGGAAGGAGGCAAGGGAGCATGGCTTGGTAATTATATATACCTGCAGGGTTGCATTATGTGCGTGAAGGAGCAAAGCAACAGGGTTTATTCATAAGTAGAAAGATGTAAAACAAAGAAAACAATACATTTTCATATTGTAAAGTTAAAGTTGAACTCTATGGAAAACTTAAATGCTCTTTTGTGTCTAGGGTATCAGTAATAGGGACCTTTACTTACTAAAGTCCATGCTCCCCAAGCAGCCATCGCTCTCCTCTTCTCCCTGACACACTGGCTTGTAGCCAGTCCTATAGCATCCTCTTGTACAGTGCAGAGCTATTGCATTAAAATACGTTTGGGATTTTTTTTTTTGCTAGTCATACTTTCCTCGGTGGATACTTACCTCGCAGTATGCAGTATCAGATCGATGTTGCATCTGTCCCCTGGCATCTCTGCACTAAAAACACTGAGAAACCGAACATCGCCGATGGCTCAGTTCTCACTCCTCCCCGAGTAGAGCGATGCTGACTGACAGTCATTGGAGCGCTGAGCTGTGGAGGGGTGGGGAGTGGCCATCTCAGCGGCTCGCTGAGATGCTGAGACTGCCATCAATCAAGGCAGCTGGCGGATCCAGACTTGGAAGTCTGGATGACGCGCTGCCTCAAGTGACATCAGCGGAAAGCGGACTTCAGACTGCTCTCCTCTGAAACGGGTCACAGTTTTTACCCATAGGAGAAGCCCAGCCTAAAAAACATAGGCGGGACTTCTCCTTTTTAACCACTTAACGACCGCCTCACGAGGATATACGTCGGCAGAATGGCACGGCTGGGCAGATCGACGTACCGGCACGTCGTTTAGATCTACCCAGCCGTGGGTCGCGGGACCGGGACCACGAGACCCGCGGACCCGATTGCCGCTGGGGTCCCGCGATCGGTCCCCGGAACTGAAGAACGGGGAGAGCCGCGTGTAAACACGGCTTCCCCGAGCTTCACTGTGGCGGCTGCATCTATCGTGTCATCCCCTTTATAGGGAGACACAATCGATGATGTCACTCCTACAGCCACACCCCCCTACAGTTGTAAACACACACTAGGTGAAACATAACCCCTTCAGCGCCCCCTGTGGTTAACTCCCAAACTGCAACTGTCATTTTCACAATAAACAATGCATTTTAAATGGTCCCAAAAATGTGTCAAAATTGTCCGAAGTGTCCGCCATAATGTCGCCGCCATTAGTAGTAAAAAAAAAATAATTAATAAAAATGCAATAAAACTATCCCCTATTTTGTAAACGCTATAAATTTTGCGCAAACCAACCGATAAATGCTTATTGCAATTTTTTTTATGAAAAATATGTAGAAGAATACGTATCGGCCTAAACTGAGGAAAAACATTTTTTTTTAGATATTTTTGGGGGATATTTATTATAGAAAAAAGTAAAAAATATTGATTTTTTTTCAAAACTTTCTCTCTATTTTTGTTTATAGCGCAAAAAATAAAAAATGCAAAGGTGATCAAATACCACCAAAATAAAGCTCTATTTGTGGTGAAAAAAGGACGCCAATTTTGTTTGGGAGCCACATCGCACGACCGCGCAATTGTCTGTTAAAGCGACGCAGTGCTGAATCGCAAAACCTGGCCTGGGCATTTAGCTGCCTAAAGGTCCGGGGCTTAAGTGGTTAAGGACCATTTAATAAATAAATAATAATTTAATAAATAAATAAAATCTATTCACCTATATATTCTTTAATAAAAATGTATGGTCTATTGCTCCCAGCCTCCTCCAAAGCTCCATTTTTTTTCTCACTGCTGTGATCCAACTCCCAACTTCCTAAAAGAGAGTGACTACATTCATTCTCCACGGTCTTAGTCAAGGAGGCACAAAAACACACTAAAAAACGATTTCATGAAAAATAGATTACAGGGCCATTAGGTATTGTTTGTGTATAGATTATTTTTTTATAATGAGTATATCGTTTAGTACCACTTTACCCTTGCAGTAAGGGGAGCCCCAGTGTACCTAAGATCCAGCCATATTGGGTGGAAGTATTAGATCTAAACAAGAACATCAGTGGAAATGAGATCGGATTGGACCCATGGCAGTACCTATTCCATGCGATGGACGTTCCAAGGAAAAAATATAGAGCAGCAATCACCCCATTTTTTTAAATGCAGCGAAGACATTAATTCCGAAACAGTGGAAGTCAAAGCAAGCACCGACGATACAGTTTTGGTTGAGGGGGGTAGATAAAATAAGATTTATGGAAGAGGTAACCCACTTGTACAACAATTCCAAGGCTAGATTTACTAGTACTTGGAAAGGTTGGTTGGAGTTTAAACACTCCCTGGTATATGTGAGCTATATGGGAAATGAGGGTAGTATTTAGAGATCTACTTCCGCCCCCCCCCCTATTCTCTCTAGTAAGGGAGAACCAGGGATGCCAATCTGTGCCCAAAATCCATTCCGATCAGTGCCCACAAATGGCGCCAGTCAGTGCCCAGTAATAATGCCTGCCAGTACCTCTTTATCAGTGATGCCCATGAGTGCCATCTATAAGTGTCCATCAGTGCTACCCATCAGTGTCCATCAGAGCAGCCTTTCAGTGCCCATCAGTCCCACCTATGAGTGCCCATCAGTGCCGACTATCGATGCCCATTTGTGCTGCATACCAGTGCCACCTATCAGTGCCCATCAGTGCTGCATATGAGTGCCCATCATCAGTGCCACCTCATTGGTGCCACCTCATCTATTTTTATTGTATGGAGTATCCACAGTACCACACTGTAATGATACAGTATTTGTTTGACACTTCATCAGTGCCGCCTTGTCAGTGCCCATCAGTGCAGCCTCATCAGTGCCCAGCAGTGAAGGAGAAAACGTACTTATTTACAAAATGTTATAACAAATACATTTTCGGTCTTTTTTTTATTTGTTGCGCAATCAAAGCACTGATCAAATACCTCCAAAAGAAATCTCTATTTGTGAGAAGAAAATTATAAAAAAATTGTTTGGGTACAGTGTAGCATGACTGCGCAATTGTCATTCAAATTGCAACAGTGCTGAAAGCAGAAAATTGGCTTAGGCAGGAAGGGGGGAATGTTCCCTGTATTGAAGTGGTTAAAGGAGTTGTAAAGGGAAAAAAAATCACCTTAATGCAATCTATGCATTAAGGTGAAAAAACATCTGATGATGCCAACCCCCCCCCCCCCGAGCCCCCATTTTACTTACCTGACCCCTTGAAAGTCCAGCACTCGGTCCCGAGATCCTCTTCGCCGCTCAGCCTGGCCGCTGATTGGCTAGAGCAGATGGATTGAGAGCAGCACAGCCATTGGCTGGCGCTGCTGTCAATCACATCCAGTGACGAAGCGCGCCGAGGGGCGGGCCGAGTGATACAGTGAGCTCCTGTATCACGGGAGCGTGCCCGCAAGGACTCACCACCATGCGCGTTCTCTCGCATGAATGTGGTAAATTCTTGCGGGGAGGACCAGAGACACCAAAAGACGTGGATCGGGGCCACTCTGTGCAAAACGAACTGCCCAATGGAGGTAAGTATCACATGTTTGTTATTTTAAAGAGAAAAAAAATTAACCCTTTAAACCTCTATTTCAATGTGTGATTTCATATATGTAGTTTTGGATCAAAGTCCAATATATCTTCTGTACAAAATGATACTATGGTAATCTTCTTTGAATCTAATCATTCATAAAAAAAAATAAAAGAAAAGAAAACTTGCTCCCTCCGTTATCACCATTTGCGAGCCGCTGATCTTAATTGGAACACAGCCAGGCTCAATTTTAAACCACAAATAATCAACCCAATGCCAAATGTGTCTCCATATTTTACATTTTTCATTTAAAATCAATAACATTCCATCCACATTGCTCAACAAGGAATCAATATAGACTCAGTAGAACAGATATGTTATTGAATCCTCCAATAAAAATCTTTTGCATGCATCGGTTAATTACTGCCATTTGGAGACACATATATAGAAACTGGAAGGAGAAAAATACATCTCATTAGTCCTGGGAGACTAAATCGCTTTTTCTGACCAAACTTAGTTGTGAGGTCACATCAAATGAGGTGAGCACAAAACCCAAGGGGGAAACATTGGTGAGCACATTTTATTTTATGAATAAGAAGATTCAAAGAAGATTACCATAGTATCATTATATGAACTTTATATTGAACTTTGATCTAAAACTACATAGATAAAATCACACATTGAAATAGAGGTTTAAAGGGTTACTAAACCCTTGTGGCCCGGATTCATGTAGAGCGGTGTATATTTGTGAGGGCGTAGCGCATCTCATAACATTGAGAGGCAAGAACAGTATTCACAAAGCACTCGCTCCCAACGTTGAGCCGGCGTAACGTAAATTGTCCGGCGTAAGCCCACCTAATTCAAAGTAGGAAGGAAGTGGGCGTGATCCATTTAAATGAAATGCAAATGATGGGCCGAACGAACGGCGCATGCGCGCATGCTCAGAATCACGTCGAATTTACTCCCTAAGATAAGACGGCTCAATGCCTACGACGTGAACGTAACCTACGCCCAGCCCCATTCACGTACGACTTACGTAAACAACGTAAAATACGACGGCTGTTCCGACGTCCATACCTTTGCATGGGATGCGCCTCCTTATATGTGGAATAACTTTACGTCGGACGTATGCCTTACTTAAACGGCGTAGATTACTGCGACGGGCGAAAGTACGTTCGTGAATCGGCGTATCTAGGTCATTTACATATTCAACGCGTAAATCAATGGAAGCGCCCCTTGCGGCCAGCATAAATGTGCGCCCAAGATACGGCAGCGTAGGAAACTTACGTCGGTCGGAGGATGCCAAATTTCAGGCGTATCTTACTTGCAGAATCAGGCGCAGAGATACGACGGCACATCCGTGCACTTACGCGGCGTATCAGTAGATACGTCAGCGTAAGTCTTTCTGAATCCGGGCTTGTGTTTTTAAAAGCAAAAATGTCATACTTACCTTCACTGTGCAGTTCGTTTTGTACAAAATGGCCCTGATTCTTTGATCCAGGGGTCTCTCAGCAGCGCTAGTAGCTCCCCCTCGCATCGAGTGACCTGTCAGAGAAGCGCTCTCCTATGGTACACCCGGGCACAATCCCAGGTCCTGCTTCTGCATCTATTGATACAGAAAGCAGGACTCGGCCCCACCCAGCACTTGCATCTTTGGATTCGATTGACAGCAGCGGGAGCCAATGGCTGCGTGCTATCAATCTATCCAATCAGCACACGAGACACAAGTTAGAGCTGGTGTGCTCATTCCCAGGGAGAAGAAAACCGCGTTTAGGTAAGTAAAATGGGGGCACTGGGGGGGGGGGGGGCTGCAGCACTACAGGTGGTTTTTCACCTTAATAAATAGAATGCATTAAAGTGAAAAACCACAAGGATTTACAACCCCTTTAACCATTTAAGACCCGGACCATTATGCAGGTTAAGGACCTTGCCCCTTTTTGAGATTCGGCACTGCGTTGCTTTAACTGACAATTGCGCGGACGTGCGACATGGCTCCCAAACAAAATTGGCGTCCTTTTTTCCCCACAAATAGAGCTTTCTTTTGGTGGTATTTGATCACCTCTGCGGTTTTTATTTTTTGCGCTATAAACAAAAATAGAGCGACAATTTTGAAAAAAAATGCAATATTTTTAACTTTTTGCTATAATAAATATCCCCCAAAAATATATAAAAAAACGTTTTTTTTTCCCTCAGTTTAGGCCGATACGTATTATTCTACCCATTTTTGGTAAAAAAAAACCGCAATATGCGTTTATCGATTGGTTTGCGCAAAATGTATAGCGTTTACAAAATAGGGGATAGTTTTATTGCATTTTTATTAATATTTTATTTTTTACTACTAATGGCGGCGATCAGCGATTTTTTTCATGACTGTGACATTACATGCCAAAGTTTTTCGGCATGTAGAAAAAACAAAGTTTTTCCAACTTCATCATTAAAACTACGTTGCCCACACACCATCGTTTTTAAAAAATGCTTTAGCAAAGCGCGGTGACGTACAACGGCACTATAAAGGGGAAGTTCCATGCGGATGGCGCCATCCTTGGGGCTGCTTTAGCTGATTCCGTATTAGTAAAAGACGATTCGCGATTTTCTGTCTGTTACAGTGTGATAAATGTGCTTACTCCATTACGAACGATAGTTTTACCAGAACGAGTGCTCCCATCTCATAACTTGCTTCTGAGCATGCGGGGTTTTTAACGTCGTTTTAGCCCACACACGATTATTTTTCACAACCCGAAAAACTACACTGTTAAAATTTTTTGTCGTTTTTCAGAAGCCGAAAAATGATGTGAAGCCCACACACGATCATTTTAAATTACATTAAAACTATGTTTTTTTCATGCCGAAAAATGATCGTGTGTACGCGGCATAAGACCATTGTCAATGGAACAGGTGTTCCCAATAGAGATTTCTCTTGTTCTGGTGACAACTGCAACATATGGATTTCCTATCACTTTCTGTCCTGGAGACAATGGTTACTGAAAGAAAATAGAGTGAATCTCACCAGTGGGGACACAGAAAGCTATTAAGTCCCCCAGCACAACATACTCATAGGTCCTGGGAATTTTTAGGGCTTCAAATGTAGTCAGGTGAAGGAAAACATCAAACAAGTTTAATAGCTGTGGTGAGGATGTGGCTCCCACATAACAAGGCTTCCTTCGACGGACACCCAGAAGTATAAGTTTCTTGCTGTTTTTTGCCGAGAAACTCGGTCGTGTGTACGAGGCTTCAGTGTCAAGCCCATTCCATAATGGTGAACTTCTCCTGCTCATGCCTGGGGCTGTTTTTGCTGCCATGAACTCTGCAGAAACCCTGTATTTTATCATTGCAGTTGACTGTCCTGTGGACAATGTAAAAAACTCTTCTCATCCTTGCTTTTCTTTTAACAGAACTTCTCTGGACACG
The DNA here is from genome assembly GCF_905171775.1 of Rana temporaria. NCBI lineage: Eukaryota > Metazoa > Chordata > Amphibia > Anura > Ranidae > Rana > Rana temporaria. The sequence continues at coordinate 95,230,441 of NC_053501.1, forward strand.
AAAGAGACGACCATGAGAATCCTTACTCTCAAAAATGTATAACCCTTTATACGAGCCTTCAAAGTTTGTAGTCAAAATGTACAGATGTTAACGTGAGTTTTTTGAAAGTATAGTAAATTCACGCCACGCATATGGGATCTAATTCGTTTGGATTAGCCGCAGGTGCTATATAACAACATATGTGAAACTAAATGTCAATTTATTAAAAACTGTGCTGCAAAAAGCTCAAGATGTGCAAAAAGAGTAAAAAAATATTATAGAACCTTCAAACTTAAATAAAGCGACAATGCCGCCCGGAAGCAATAAAATAAAATGAGTGATTACTTTAAAATGTGTGCAAAAAATACCCCAAAATATGCAGTATATACAGCAGGTAAAATAAGTATTGAACACTTCACCATTTTTCTAGGTAAATATATTTCTAAAGGTCCTATTGACATGAAATTGTCACCACATGTCAGTAACAACCCATGCAATCCATACATATAAAGGGAAACCAACACAAATAAGTTCAGAAATTAAAGGGTCACTAAAGGAAAAAAAAAATTGCTTAAAATTAATGTCTGCAAGGTAGACAGACAGAATCGTGTAATGATTCTGTTAAAAAGCAAGTAAATACCTATTAAATTCCTTCATCTATATCACCTCCGGCATTCTAGTTTCCGTTCTCTCATTCACTTCCTGGTTTACATCGCTCGTGAATGTAAGAACTACATTTCCCAGTATGCATTGCGGCACGCCCAGTAATTCACACCTCCTTGAAGTCTCTAACACGTAGAGAGCGTCCTGCAGCACAGATGTAGTTCCCAGGAGGGGGTGAGCACGTCACTGACCACCGCAGTAAAGCCTCCCTTCACGGTGGTAAGTTACAATCAGACAAGCAGGAAGTGAACAGAACAGAGAAGAAATAGAGCAACTTCTGAGCAAAAACAAACAATGAGGAAGTGAAAAGAGGAATGTCTGCAGGTAAAGAATGCTTATTATGAAATAAAAAAATTTCCTTTACAACTCCTTTAAGTTATGTGTAATAAAATGGAATGACACAGGGAAAATGTATTGAACACGCTAAACTGAAATGTATTTAATATTACCAACAAAGGATTTTGTTTGAAGTAAGGGCTTCACAATGCCTCCTGTATGGAGAAACTAGTCGCATGCATTGCTCAGGTGTGATTTTGGCTCATTCTTCCACACAAACAGTCTTCAAATCTTGAAGGTTCCGTGGGCCTCTTCTATGAACTCTGATCTTTAGTTCTTTCCATAGAATTTTTTTTAATTACAAACTTTTTATTTGAAATATCGTGTTACAAACAAAATATTGTAGTCATATAAATTAACAATATACAAAGGATGGCAAGTATGGAGAAACAGAGCATAGGGTGAAGCTGAATATACAGGACTGGTTACATTTAGCTAGTTCACAATGGGGTGAATTCAGTAAGCAATTGCGTCTACGTAACCATAGTTACGCAGCGCAATTGCTTAGTTGCCCCGGCGTAACGACTTTTCTGTATTCAGAAAGCTTGTTACGCCGACTGCAGCCTAAGATATGACTGGCATAAGGCTCTTATGCCGTCGTATCTTAGGCTGCATTTTTACGATGGCCGCTAGGTGGCGTTCCCGTAGTGGTCAGCGTAGAGTATGCAAATTGCATACTAACGCCGATTCACAACCGTACGCGCTGTGATAGATTTCTGTAATAATGCCTATTTGATAAGCTGTGCTAATCTTTATATTAGAATTATTAATAATGTTTAGTATTATTCTTCATATTATTTTTGATACCTTTTTATATATAAGTATATTTATGCATGTGTGAAATATATGTATCACAATAAGTGTTTATTTTCCTTGAAAATAGTTTATATTAGAAATGATATATGCTATATGAAGCTTCCCCATCCCCCATTGTATTCACTCTTCCGTGCATTCCTGATCATTTCAAGAGGAAATTGTGACTTTGCTACATCCTGCCTTTTGGAGATGGAAAAGGAATTTGTAGCCTGGACTGTTTTTCCCTTAAAAGGCAACGTGCTGGTTTCCTGTGTATGGATTTCTAAATGGGCGATTTGCTGGAACTATTTCCCAACGAATATTCTTCCTCCTGTCCTGGACATGCCCCTTTCCAGCCCACCTCACTACATCCTTGCAGTTCTGATCGAGAGACCCCTATCACTTATGATGAAACAAAGACTTTGCCATGTGGATTAACAGAATGGGAGGGTAACTGGGTGGAGTAAAGGGTTATTGGGAGGGATTGATGGGTGTGTATTCTGTGACGACATAAGGAGAATAAAGCTAAGGATGAGAAGATTGCCATCAGCATCTGCTCACATTTTACCCCCTGCATCTCTGTGTGTGTGTGTGTGTGTGTGTGTTCGTTTGTCTTTGCTTATTTCCACAGATTATAGCAGTGAATCATGGCAGATCTAAATCAATTGGGCCCAACGTGCTTCTTTTGGACTTCAAGGACAGACTTTGTGGACGCACAAGAAACTGGCTGAGAATTGAGGGACCGTCTACCATTGAAAGGGGCGTCATGAACCCCTAAACACGGTAAGTGCGAGTTTTTTTTTGGCTCCCTTACACCGTGTTACAGGCTGGACGGCCTCTATTCCCATCTAGTTTGTCTGCAAATTCCGAGCCTTTGAAACAGACGGAATAATTCTGGTCCAGAAGTGAACCCCGGCTTGTGCTGATTCACTGCTATTAATTTTTTTTGGTGTCTTGCTGCCTGTGAGTAGAAGGGTGCGCTGTAAGGGTGTGAGTAGAAGGGTGCGAGTAGCTTGAGTAGAAGGGTGCGAGTTTGTGGGTTGTTTGCTGTCTGTTTGTGGGGTGTGTGAAGGGTGTGCGTAGCTTGTGAGCTGTGTGTGAAATCGGCCTACTAAGTGAGGTACTGGTCGTGCATCGTCTCGGATTAAGCCGATGTGATAAAGGTGGTGTGCACGGGGAGTGCATGCTGGCTCGGAATAGCCTGGGTTCAGCCCTAAGGAAGCTGGCTGCGAAGATGTATATATGGGCTTTTGTTATATTTAGGCTTGTGATAAATATTTCAAAACCCCTTTTAGATAAATTGGGGTACATTGGGATACTGGGGATTATTTGTGTATGAATGTAGTGAGATATATGTGTGGAGTCAGATATCTCCCATCTGCCTTGCTTTGAATTTCGCGGGGTTTTTTGCTTACTAAGTTTTCCTCTGTAAGGAAAGGTGGGGGTCGAAAGCTGGAGGAGGTTGTTGCATGTGTCCTCTGCTAAGCTGTAAAGCTGTTTCTATTCTCGTATCTAAATTGTTTCTTTTCTTGCACTTCTGCCTTTTGTCACAGTTGGCTAAGCAATTAACTCTTGGTCTTTCTAAACTAGCATTCTTAACTCTTTCGTCTGTGGCTTCTTGCTCTGCTAACTGTGCTGATTTGTGACCTGAAACCCTATGCCTTTCATCACAGCTGGATACCAATTAAGGGTTTTCTGCCTAGCAGTCTTAACTCTTTGCAGTCTGAACAGGAAACTTTTTCATTTCTGTGCCTTTCCTAGTTAATTTTTTTTTTGCTGGGATGATCCTTTTGTCTTTCTCAGTATGTATGTGTTTTTATTATGCTGGATAACTGTGTTTGACTGAATAGAATACCTGGCTTTCTTGTTGTATGTATTGACTGCTGTTGGCACTGACTTTTGTTTTTCATCTACAGAAGTCTGAAGTTTTTCTTTATAACTTCTGACTCCCCTTCTTCTTCGTCTTCCATTTTGCTTTTCTTTGGCTTTAGATTTTTCCCGCCTTTTCTGAAAAGCTCCTCCCCCCTCTGCCATCTTTTTCTTAGCTCCTCCCTTTCTTCTCCCTTTTTTCATAGCTCCTCCCCTCTCCACCATTTTCTTCTTAGATCCTCCCGTCCAACCCTTTCTTTGCTGCCTACTACACAGCCCCCTATCTTCCCCTCCCTCTATGTAGCATGCTGATTGTACTGACTGTGCTAGAAGTGATTTGATTGCGTCTAATGGTACATTGTGTCTGTAACATATAACTTATGGTGTCTTTCTTTGCATGCACTTTTCGTTTGGGTTCTCAACTCTGTGCTGGAATCGAACTCTTTCTTTCTTATTTCTTTCTCCTTTCTTCAACCCTTTTTTTCTTCTTCCCATTGAAATTCATTGATCCCTTTTCCCAATTCCTTGTTGGCAAGTGGTGAATGAATTCTTCTTATTATTATTTTTGCTGTTTTTTTTTTATATTTCTGGGATGCCTCCCTGATATAATATATACTCCTGCCCCCTCCCTGGTGGGGGGATAGAACTGGGTGTGTGAGGAATGTGGGAGGTCCAGACCCCTGCATCCTGCCCGCCCTGAGCTCTGCCACATTTGCAAGTTGGAGGATAGCCCCCCTCTTCCCCCCCAGGGACGACAACCTAGGAGACAGTTTTTTTGTAACACAGAGTTTTTTTTTTAACAAAAGGTTGACTTGGGATATTGCAACTGTTTCTGTACAATTAAAATTGGTCTGAATATGCCTGTTACATTGTACGCTGATTTATCAGATAATTCGATTTAACTAGAAATAATGGGATATTTCTCCTGAGGTTTAAAAAATATGGAACAGACATTTGATGCACATAATAAGCAATTGTTAAGTCTTTATTTTACAGTTAAAATCTTCTACAGAGAATTAATTTAGGTGAATTATTTCGTCCCGTTTTTTTTTTATCCTTTTAATCGGATGGATTGAATGCGTGTTCTGTGGGGACCTGTCCCATCTGGGTTGCCCACTTACACTTACACTGACGATGCCATGCACTGTATTTTGACTTGATACATAGAGGGCTTTTTGCCAGTTTTGAAATTTATAATGTGATACCCAGGGCCTGTTATTGTCTTTTCGTTTCCCTCATGTTCTGCCCACGATGCCTGCTGGAAGCATGGGCCCCGCCCGACTGCTTGAGGCCGTGCCCCTTCTTTCCCCTCATGTTCTGCCCAACTGTATGCCCCGCTGGAGGAAGCATGGGCCTGCCCGGATGCTCTTCCCTGCTGAAGGCTTTGCCTCGTTCTGAACGCATATGGTGTCGCCTCCTGCCCGCTGCCCGCTGCCCATACTGGATTCTGTGCCCTCCGGCCCACGGGCCTTCTTCTTCATGCCCTCCTTAGTCTGTCCAGGGGGGGGTAACTACAATGCCACTTCGCTGGACAGACACGTAAGGGAGGAGAATGATGTAGATGGGAGTGGCAGACCTACCTGAAGGTAGAATCCGCTCATATGCTGTCCTGTGTGCCCCGACCTCAATTCCTTGACCTCATGGGATGCCCAAAAGCGGTAGAGAGAGTGTGTAAATCCTGGCGTTCATGACTACAGAAGCTGCGTTCACAAGTCACAAATGAGGGATGAGGAGATTCTGGGTATCACATTGGAACAGTAGAACATTTTACATAGTACATTTAAATGGTTTTATTCCACATGCTGTGCCATGCCATCCTCAGGGTTAAGTGGGTAAGTGGCCCCAAGGGGGGAGCATTCAATACATTATCCCTTTCTGAAATCTTGTTTGAGACAGTCTCTAGATTAGATTGTTATGAGCTATGATTATGTGACCGCTTTTGAAAATAGGTAACTAATATTCGTGTACGAGTTTTTTCTCGCATTCCTGATGTAGGTACCGATAATTACCAATATCCCCTGGGTGATGATTAAGAGGTTCCTTCGAAAATATTCTCTGGAAGATGAGTGATATTATGGATTGTGCCGCCCAAATCTGAATGAAATTATATATCTTTTTTCAAATACATGGGATTGTGACAACTGGGGTTTGTGGGTTGGAATATCTCAAAGGGGGGTCCTTGTTACATGGGGTAATTAGTTAATTAATGTCAGAGTGTAAAGAAGTTCTTTAATGAGATAATTAAGTTTAATTCTGCCTGTAAATGTTTATGAATATGTTTACTCCAACAACTGAAAATGTATTATGACATGTCAAAACATGCATGGGATTAGAACAAAGGTTTAATGGGAAAATTGTTGATTGAGATTGTGTGAAGAATTGTATACAATTCAGTAAATGGTAAACAACATGGTATTTTATGTTTAACTGAAATCCTACAGATCTGGTTGTAAGAATTAATAAGTTGAGGTTTGAGCAATGTTTACAACAGATTCTAAACTTGGGTTTGGTTTATTATAAGGTTCCCCAGAGAAAAATATTAAAATATGAAAGTTATGTTCAATCTAAAAAACTTTATAAAAAATATTATTATAAAAATTGTAAAAATAAAATTAAAAAATAAACAAGTGTTAAAAGTTATTATAAAATGACATTTCTGATAAAATATAGATTGTGAGTAATTATGAGTGACTTTATCAGTAGAAAACAATGGTCGGTTCATGCGCAGGGACTGGTCAGTGGATTTCATGAGATTTGTCCTCTAAGCGATCTTTTGTCGCTATTGGAAGTTAAGGAATGTCATGTTATAATGTGGTGTACATGATTTTTGGCAGATGTACAAACCAAATATGTTTTAAAATTTTTGAAAAAGAGTTAAAAATGAGAAAAACGATGCAATTCGATTGGATTGTATATGGTCTAAAACTTGTACAATCTGCTCCAAGCATGGGGGGGGACAGATGTTTTCCCTTAGAGGTCATTAACAGCAGATCAGGTTACAGGCTGTGGTGGTTTACAGGAGTGAGTGCTAGCTTGAAATCCGACTCCCAGTGTAAACATCCTCAACTTTGCCTAGTTTGAAGGGAAAAATAAATAAATATCAGAGTTTATGTTAAGTAAACTATGGAAGCGTATTATGAGGGTAAATCTTTCTTTAATAATAAAAGGTAATTTGTACACAATCATTAGAAGATCTGAAAGAAAGCCCTTATTAATAAAGTATTATTTTTCTCTTTCTTTTCCTTTCTTTCTTTTTCTCTCTCTCTCTTTCTTTTGCTCTTTCTTTCTTTCTTTCTTTCTCTCTCATTCTTTCTTTCTCTCATATGTTACTAAACTGTGGTTTTTTTGCACCATTTGGTTTGAAGAATACCTTACTTTGAGGGTGTCATTTTAAAGAGAATGATAATGGTGTTAATCTGCATAGCTTAAGAAAGTCAGTTAAAATAGTTTAAAAATAAAAATACAAATATGGATAGATGATGCGGTATGATACAGCCATATTTATGGATTAAAGGGTCATCTTCCAGGTTTTGGAGTGACAAAGGTGTTCAGTCAGAGAGGGAAGTTGTGTTTTGTAGAAGGATCCCTATGAGATACAGTGAATCTTTAAGACTGAACCAAAGGCTGCTATGTTTGTTTAAACAGACATGCGACAAGAATATTCATGCTGCATGATCAGTCCTGAAAACTAGTGTAATGTAATAAAGTTTCTTTAGGAAATAAAATATTTAGGACAGAGCCCAATATAAAATTAAAATGCTAATGAAGGGAAATATAGTAATTTGGTGGGAACGGATGCTTTTATGAAATTTAACTTAGTAATGTAAATGTAGATTGGATCAATTATGGTTGCTATGGTCAATAGAGGTTTGTTAACTACACCAGGGATGCACTCCAGGGAATAGCTGAACAACTAGAAGCCACTTCACGGATGACTTTTCAAAATCGCATGGCCCTAGACATGATATTAGCTGAAAAGGGGGGTGTATGTAAAATCTTACCTGGTACAAGTACATGTTGTACGTACATTCCGGACAATACAGGTCCGAATGGCAAGGTAACATTGGCCATTAAGAAATTAGAGGAACTCTCCAAAGAATTAAAAAGAAATTCTGGGTTGACAGATCCCTGGGACCAGTATTTTGGATGGATGAAAGGGTGGCAACGCATTTGTACTCAAATAGGTATAGCAATTTTGATTTTGGTTATATTGGTTGTGGTGATGTTTTATTGTATTCTGCCCTGTATAAAGAAACTGTTAGGGAAAGCAGCTGAAGAGGTAACTCCTACTTTTGTAAATTTGGGTGAAATAGGAGATTCATTGAAGAAAGTAGAAGAAGGACCTTATCCTCTGTTACCATCCTTGACTGTTGAGACTGCTTACAACATTCTCAAGTGAAAGAAAGGGCAAAGAGAATGTAGGGATGTTGCTTTTCAAATAGACCTTATAGGGGGGATTGTGATAGATTTCTGTAATAATGCCTATTTGATAAGCTGTGCTAATCTTTATATTAGAATTATTAATAATGTTTAGTATTATTCTTCATATTATTTTTGATACCTTTTTATATATAAGTATATTTATGCATGTGTGAAATATATGTATCACAATAAGTGTTTATTTTCCTTGAAAATAGTTTATATTAGAAATGATATATGCTATATGAAGCTTCCCCATCCCCCATTGTATTCACTCTTCCGTGCATTCCTGATCATTTCAAGAGGAAATTGTGACTTTGCTACATCCTGCCTTTTGGAGATGGAAAAGGAATTTGTAGCCTGGACTGTTTTTCCCTTAAAAGGCAACGTGCTGGTTTCCTGTGTATGGATTTCTAAATGGGCGATTTGCTGGAACTATTTCCCAACGAATATTCTTCCTCCTGTCCTGGACATGCCCCTTTCCAGCCCACCTCACTACATCCTTGCAGTTCTGATCGAGAGACCCCTATCACTTATGATGAAACAAAGACTTTGCCATGTGGATTAACAGAATGGGAGGGTAACTGGGTGGAGTAAAGGGTTATTGGGAGGGATTGATGGGTGTGTATTCTGTGACGACATAAGGAGAATAAAGCTAAGGATGAGAAGATTGCCATCAGCATCTGCTCACATTTTACCCCCTGCATCTCTGTGTGTGTGTTCGTTTGTCTTTGCTTATTTCCACAGATTATAGCAGTGAATCATGGCAGATCTAAATCAGCGCGCCCTACGTACGCATTTTACGTCGTTTACGTTCGTCGGGTTCCGCGTAAGGCTGCTCCTGCTATTAGCAGGGGCAGCCAATGCTAAGTATACCCGTCGTTCCCGCGTCGCGATGTTTGAAAATTACGTCGTTTGCGTAAGTGAATCGTGAATGGCGCTGGACGCCATTTACGTTCACGTTGAAGCAAATGACGTCCTTGCGACGTCATTTGCCGCAATGAACGTCGGGAAAGTTTCCCGACGGAGCATGCGCACTACGTTCGGCGCGGGAACGCGCCTAATTTAAATGATCCACGCCCCCTGCGGGATCATTTAAATTACGCGCCCTTACGCCGGGCAGTTTTAAGGAGCGCCCGCGCAAATTACGTAGCTACTGCTTCATGAATGAAGAGTAGCGCAGGTAATTTACGGAGGCGCAGTGTTAAAACGGTACGCTGCGCCTCCGTAAGAGGGCGCAATTCATATCTGAATCCACCCCAATATGTACCATATTGGGGAATTAAAGAAATAAAATACACAATAACAGCAGTGGGTTCAGAAGATCCGCCTTACATGTTTCGACATATAGCCATCATCAGAAGCTGCGTATTTATTTGATTATTAAAAGTTAATGTTGGAGTTTACTATACTATAGTTATACTATACTGTATAAATTAAGGGCCAGATTCACATATCTGGGCGCATCTTTGTGCGGGCGCAGCGTATCCTATTTACGCTACGCCGCCACAACTTAGACAGGCACGTAAATGACGCGCCTAACGAACGGCGCATGCGCGTGCATGCTCAGAATCACGTTGCAAATACTCCCTAAGATACGTCGGCTCAATGCTTTGTCGAAGTGAAGTAACCTACGCCTATCCCCATTCACGTACGACTTATGCAAACAACGTAAAATACGACGCTGTTCCGACGTCCATACCTTAACATGACTTATCCCTGCTTTATGAGGGGTAAAGTTATGCCGGTCGTACGCCTTACGTAAACAGCATATATTAATACGCCGGGCACAAGTACGTTTGTGAATCGGCGTATCTAGCTCATTTGCATATTTATAATGGGAACGCCGAATGCGTCCAGCGTAACTATGCTCCCACGATACGCCGGCGTAGGCAAGTTACGTCGGACGGCTGAAGCCATGTTTTTGGACGTATCTCGCTTTGTGAATCGGCGTAAAGATGCGACGGCGCACATTTGAAATTACAGTGGCGTACCTGGAGATACGCCGGCGTACATCCTTTATGAATCTGGCCCTAAGTGTTTAATAAAACGTATTGCACTTACAGAAGAATCGCATGTAACAGGCAAATGGTATCATCTAAACACGGGCGCGATGGGTGAAGGCCAGTCTGTGCATGCTGACATCACACTGCTAGCTTCTCCCGACATGTTTTTCCCTTAGCTAGCGTCCTCTGGGATTGGAGATCCCAGAAGATGCCTTTTAAGGGGAAATGCGGCCATGTTTAGATGATACTTTTTGCCTGTTACATGCGATTCTTCTGTAAGTGCAATACTTTTTATTAAACACTTGATTGCGGGTGGCATACGAGTGGCGCTTTGTACTTTAAAAAAAGGCACAGGACATTTTGTCATGCATATTGGTTGTGTTTGAATATTTCAGTTTAACATATAATATGCACTTTAAAGGAGGTGAGGTATATTTCTAAGGGCTATTGTGTGCCATAAGCATTTATGAATGTGTTCATCATTATATTGTAGACAGGGCCATCATTAGAAATCATGAGGTCCCGTACAGCCTGGCTGACATGTTCTCCCCCGTATATGCAGTGCAATTCATTCTGGATGGCATTTCAACACACCTTGCAATGGAATTGAGTTGTGCTGCCAAAAACTAGAGTGTGTACAAACCTTTGGCATCACAGCACACGTTAGTGCACTGCAGTGTCTTGAAAGAGTATTCATACCTCTTGAAATTTTCCACATTTTGTCATGTTACAACCAAAACATGATTGTATTTTATTGGGTTTTTATGCGATAGGCCAACACAAAGTGGCACATAATTGTGAAGTGGAAGGAAAATGATAAATGTCTTTACAAATTAATATCTGAAAAGTGTGGCTTGCATTTGTATTCAGCCCCCCTGAGTCAATACTTTGTAGAACCACCTTTCTCTGCAATTACAGCTGCAATTCTTTTTGGGTATGTCTCTACCAGCTTTGCAAATCTAGAGAGGGACATTTTTTCCCATTCTTCTTTGCAGAATCACTCAAGCTCTGTCAGATTGGATGAAGAGCGCCTGTGAACAGCAATTTTCAAGCCTTGGAACAGATTCTCAATTGGATTTAGGTCTGGACTTTGACTGGGCCATTATAACACAATGTTATACTTTGATTTAAACCATTCAATTGTAGCTCTGGCTGTATGTTTAGTAATTGTAATTACAGACATTTGCTTGGCTGACAGGAGCTGAAACCAATACATGTTAAGCCCAGGTCAGCCAATCAGGGGATGGACAGCCCATCAGGAGCAGGTCGGTAGATGATCCTACCATATGCCAAGGGCTATCTTTGGCTGGTGTGGCTATGATCTGCAACTCCCAGGCACTCGTGAAAATGTTATTAGCTGCCAGGCAAGAGGCAGGAGTAGGACCAGGGCAAGTCTAATCAAAAGTGCCCCCAATTAATCAGTTTGTGTGGCTCTCCCACTCCACTTCACAAGCTCAAGCAGCCAACAATGTAGGCTATCACTGGAGGATTTGAAAAGAATGATATAAGTCCACCAAATTCTCTGGCCATCCCTAATGCTCATGTGACAGCCAACAAATGGGGAAGATGAGCAGCATTCCCTTGTGAACCTGTGACAACTGTTGGAGAGGTTCCAGAGCTCGACATTCTATGCTTTGCACAGTTTGGGACTCTCATTTTGCTTAAAAGTCAAACCCCTGTTGATCCAACATGGCCTGGGCCCGCTATGGAAGGGATTACTGTATCCATATTGGCAACTCTGTGCATATACGGTAGCTGTAAGTTGAAAAAACTGTAACATATAAAAAGGAAAGGAGGGCGCACTGTTAGTTATTCGCTATTGCTGTTGCCTTGAACACTTGTATACCACGCTTTTTTGTGAGTACAACCATTGCTGTTTATACCTTTATTAAAATTATTGTTGGTAATGCACAAGGTCGGTGCGCCCTCCTTTCCTTTTAATATGTTACAGTTCCAAGGACACCCATTGTTCTGAAGAGGGCAGCAAGTCCATACTAGAAGGGTTGACTGGACCACACATCCTTAGACCTAGCACCCAAGCGCAGGAGAATTGTTCTGTGAGTTGGAAAAACGGACCATAGTTACTATGGATAAACCTAAAATGTTTACATTGATAGGTTCAGAGTTTAATTTTGTTATGTAAGATATTGTTATCAGCTATTTTTATTGATATAAATGAAAGAGTACATTGCAGTATATCTATGTTCTTTGTAATTTTGTCTTACCTAAAAGTCTTGTCATTTTACTGGCATGCATTTGCATGTATTTGCTTCAGATATATAATGTATTTTACCTTTTTATGTACTGTATGTAAAAGCTTCCAATGTCAGATCCATGGGCATGCAATAAATTGATTATGATGGATACATTTGGTGATTTAATGTGTATTTTGCCCATTTTCACATGTGTAAAAATGACCTAGTATCCAATGCATTGGAAGATTGGGCTTTGGGGCAGGATGGCATTTGTCCTCCAAGTGAGTACTAATAATTTACAGTGGATTGGTGGCTGTTGGCATTGATATGAGATATTTTACCATTCCAACATTGATCAGAGTGTGACCTGCATTCAATGATACATGGTGGACATTATGCAGCTCCATATTCAGACTTAAAGTCTCAGCATCTGGCAGATCCCAGGCACCAATGGCACCAATATCGTTTGTGCCTCTGAGATATCATGTGACCAAATGCAGGGATCCTCAATGAAAGTCAATGCTAGGATAATGCAAAACTGTCAAATGTGTTGTGCTCCCACCCTGAAAGGTTGATAGAAGGGTGCAGGTGCCAGGGAGTCTAACTACTAAACTGCTAAACATTACAGTAAGTATAGAATAAAAAACATTTCCATTTTCCTGGCCTCCACATGTCAGCAAAAACACAGAATATAACTAGTAATGCTGACAAAAGAACAAAAAAATGGGGTGGGACCATATTCAACAAAAAAAGTAAATGCTAAATTCAAAGAAAGTATAATGCTAATAAATGTAATTGGTTGCATGTGCAGCTGACACAATGGCATACTAAAAGAAAGTGAAGGTGAAGAAGAATCATAATGTTTAATAAATGTGTCTGGGGAATACCAGTTCTCAGCTCTCTTCCTGTGACACCTTTGCTCACAAAGCCCAAAAGGATGACAAACTTCTGGTGGAATGAGCCTTCAACTCTTCCTTGGGAGGCGAGCCTGAAGTAAGAATGCGCCTCTATAACAGTCTTTACCTGCCAGGCTGGCTGGTGAAGACTATTATAGGGGTGCATTCTTACTTCCATCTCGCCTCCCAAGGAAGAGTTGAAGGTTGTCTTCTAAGTAATGAAACATTAACAGATGACACGAGCAAAGAGCATCTTCAAGAAATTTTTTGGGAGCTGTAGGTAGGCCATGGAATCGGTAATGCCTCTAATGTACAACAAACAACAGATTATTCTGGCAATACTTTGCTATGGCAATATGGGGATATGCATACAATAAATTCACCAAAATCATCCAGCTCCCCCTTTGAGACAACCTCTGTAATTGATCTCATGTACTGTGTTTCATCTGAAACCTCTTTGGTTTGATGAAGGAATTTAGGCTCTTGAGGTCTAGAACTGGTCTGAATTTGCCACAAGCTTTTTGCATGAGAAATATCAGGGTGTATAAGTCGTTGCCACATTCTGCCTCTATAACTGGACAGATTGCAATAATTCTTCTACATTGTAATTTTCTCTCTGGAAGTTGGCAAACACTAGACATGTGCACACACTGAAATATTTTGTTTCGTAATTTTGTTTTAATCCGAAAAATAAATGTATTTAGTTACTCCTGAAATTCGTTTTTATTTATTTTGTTTTTCGTAAAAAAAATTGCATTCGTCTGAAAATCTGAATTAAGGTAGAATCTGTCATTGAAAGCTTATGGTGTCTGTCGAATGTTCAAAGAAGATTAGACGGAGCAGCTAAACTGTACAACGCTGCAATCGTACATTTCCCGTCGAATATTTCCGCCTACAAGCTATAGTAGAATTCTAATATTGTATGATTGACTAGTAATAATTATATTTATTAATTATTATTACTAGTCAACCAACATTAGAATTTTTCTATAGCCTGTGGGCGGGTGCATTTGACCGGAAATGTACGATTGCAGCGTCGTGCAGTTTAGCTGCTTGTCGAATCTTCTTAGAACTTTCGACAGACACCATAAGCCTTCAATGACGGATTCAACGTTTGTATGTTTTTTGCTGCTTTGTCGAATCTTCGTTGTTCATGTTGAGTAGCAATCGTAAGTGAGTTGGCTGTACGTGTGTACTTGGTTCTAGCTATTTTACTGCTCCTCCTCTTTGGTTACAATCAGCCAATAACATTAATCATCATCCCCACGGCTGAGGCTTTCGGAAGTGGGAACAGGATACCTGTGAAAGACAGGTATCCTGTCCCCCCCCCCCCTCGAAAGGTGCCAAATGTGGCACCGGAGAGGAGGAGGAGTACAACGAGTGGAAGTTCCACTTTTTGGTGGAACTCCACTTTTAACACTCAGCAGAATATTTAGTCTTATATGAAGTATGGAGTTTCCTTATACATTTATCCATGCCTTTGTTCCAGTTTGAGCTGATTCTTCCCCAAGTTTCCTGTTTCAGGGTGGCCGCTTTCACTTGGAGCATCCTATGGAGCCACCCTTGCATTCAGGGGTTGGAGCTGTGTCTCCCTACAATGTGTGCATCAATAGAAGCACACATCCTCATAGCCTAGGATGGCAAGGCACTCCCCTGATCCTTTCTCCTCCTCCCTCTCCCTTCTCCAAGCTAACAGGCTGGCTGGAGACTACATTGTCCACTGATAACTTTTTCTTATGAAGACTGGATGTTCAGGGAAGACGCAGCATAATGGCAGACAGCAGTATTAAAAATTGTAAACGGCAAGTACCGGGGTAAGAATTTTATCAAATTGTTTACTGGGAAATGTTAATTGTATTGTGCCCAATGTGCTATGCTAAAAACTGAGGGTTTACCAAGCTCTTAAATCATGTCTTGATGACCAAGATTTGGGGCCTTCGGCGTACAGAGACAACTGTCAGTCTTCATATGCTCCTTTTTTTTTGCTTTTTATTTAAATTAGTCTCCTCCTTCCTCCAGAGTTTTTAATAGCTCAGAATCACCAAAAATGGCAGGCTGACTTATATTGCGCACATTGTAGGAGGCATTTTTCAATGGGAGAGAGTATGTGATGGCCAGAATTGAAAGCTATGCAAAGAGGGATACTTTGCGGCATTTGCATAGTTATGTTTTTTTTTCTGGCAACTCGATCATGCACCCCAAATTTCTTCAAGTGCCTTCTTATTGTGCATCTTGAAAGAGCCACACCACATGTTTTCAGAGAGTCCTGTATTTCATCTGAAGTTATTTGTGGAATTTTATCTTTTGCATCCCAGACAATTTTCCTGGCAGTTGGGGCTGAAATTTTAGTTGGTCTACCTGACCGTGGTTTGGTTTCAACAGAACCCCTAATTTTCCACTTCTTGATTAGAGTTTTAACATTCTTGATTCCTTGGATATCTTTTTATATCCCTTTGCCGTTTTATACAGTTCAACTACCTTTTCCCGCAGATCCTTAGTCAATTATTTTCCTTTCCCCATGACTCAGAATCCAGAAACGTCAGTGCAGCACTGGATGAAAGATGCAAGGGTCTGTCAGGAGTCCAGAAACTCATTGACATTTTATACACAATAACTAATTACAAGCAAACAGATCACGGGTGAGGATAGTTACCTTTAATAGCCATTCAAACCCCCTTTGTGTCAAGGTGTGTGCATGTTATCAGGCCAAAATCACCAGGGTATTTCAACTTTTGATCAGTGTCATTTGGGTAGTTTCTGTTGTGATTATGATTTAAAAAGAGTAAACGCAGTTGATTGATAAATGGCTTCAGCCAAACACTAACCATAAGTCAAAGAAATGTTTTTGTGTTATCATTCATATTCTCTGAAAACACTGGACACTGATCAGGCTGCACAGATGAGATCACAGATCTGGCTGCACTGCTGCGGACACAGATCTGGTTGCACTGCTGCGGACACAGATCTGGCTTCACAGATGGGGACACTGATCAGGCTTCATTTGAGGGGGACTGCCTGGGGCCTGGTGTCAGGGAAGCTGGTAGACCAGACTATGTGACTGCAAAAGAGGAAACCCAAAACGTATATAGGTAAAAATAATAATTTATTAAGAAGAGGGGGTAACACCCCACCAGCTCCAACAAACACAGTGCAATAAATAAATAAACAAGCAGTGACAAAAACAATGCTAAAGACGATATGTACAGTAATGGGGAATACCAGAATCATAAACAGGCCAGGCTGAGGTCATGCACAGGGAGATCATAAAATGGATGAGGACGGGGAATGAGCAGGAATCCAGGGCAAAGGGGAACGCAGGAAGGGCAAGTCCAGGATAGGGATCAGGTCAGATCAGAAGTCCAGGATAGGGATCAGGTCGGATCAAAAGCAGAGTCAGGATAGCAGGCTCAGGGTCCGGATAGCAGGCTCAGGATCAGGATAGTAGAAAGATACCAGGGTGAGGTATGCTTGCATACGCCGGGTATATGTAGAGGTGTGGTAATTGAGTTCAGGTCACACCTGAGCGCAGTAAAGGCCATCTCCACACTGCCAGGGTCCATCCGCTGGTTGAGAGCAGTGATATAACACCAGCAGGGAGAAGTTCTCCTGGCAGTTCCAAACTGCCAGGAGACACCTGCTGGTGAAACGCAGTACTGCGAGCCAGATAATAAATAGCACCAGCGGATGGAACCTTTCCTGACAGTACCCCCCCTCAGAGGAGCGGCCTCAGGACGCTCCAACTGTCTGTTGACAGGGAAGGTCCATGGTGACAAACTGGGCAATAAGAGGCTTGAGCTGAGCAGCGGGTACAGACAAATCCGGGCAGACAGCGGGCACATCAGGCTGGAAAGCAAGCACATCAGGCTGGAAAGCAGGCACATCACATCAGGCTGGAAAGCGGGCACATCACATTAGGCTGGAAGGCAGGCACACCAGGCTGGAAGGCGGGCACACCAGGCTGGAAGGCAGGAACCGGGACACCAGTCTGGAAGGCGGGCACATCAGGCTGGAAGGCAGTAATCGGGACACCAGTCTGGAAGGCAGGCACATCAGGCTGGAAGGCAGGCACCGGGTCACCAGGCTGGAAGGCAGGCACATCGGGCTGGAAGGCAGGCACATCAGGCAGGAAGGCAGGAACCGGGACGCCAGGCTGAAAGGCAGGAACCGGGACGCCAGGCTGAAAGGCAGGAATCGGGACGCCAGGCTGAAAGGCGGGAACCGGGACGCCAGGCTGAAAGGCAGACACACATAGGGCTGGAAGGCAGGCACATCGGGCTGGAAGGCAGGAACCGGGATGGCAGGCTGAAAGGCAGGAACCAGGACGCCAGCCTGAAAGGCAGGAACCGGGATGCCAGCCTGAAAGGCAGGAAAAGGGACGCCAGGCTGGAAGGCAGGAACCGGGACGCCAGGCTGGAAGGCAGGAACCGGGACGCCAGGCTGGGCAGCAGACAGGAACACCTCAGGCTGGGCAGCAGACAGGAACACCTCAGGCTGGGCAGCAGACAGGAACACCTCAAGCCGGGCAGCAGACAGGAACACCTCAGGCTGGGCAGCAGACAGGAACACCTCAGGCTGGGCAGCAGACAGGAACACCTCAGGCTGGGCAGCAGACAGGAACACCTCAGGCTGGGCAGCAGACAGGAACACCTCAGGCTGGGCAGCAGACAGGAACACCTTAGGCTGGGCAGCAGACAGGAACACCTCAGGCTGGGCAGCAGACAGGAACACCTCAAGCCGGGCAGCAGACAAGAACTCATCAGGCTGGGCAGCAGACAGTGGCTCATCAGGCTGGGCAGCAGACAGTGGCTCATCAGGCTGGGCAGCAGACAGTGGCTCATCAGGCTGGGCAGCAGACAGTGGCTCATCAGGCTGGGCAGCAGACAGTGGCTCATCAGGCTGGGCGGTTGGCACTGAAACGTCAGGCTGGGTAGCTGGCACAATGGTGTGGGTCGGAAAATACTTCTGCTTCTTTTTAGGTTTAGTCACTGCAGATTTGTTAACAGGAGGGGTGCATGAAAAGAATGTAATTGAATAAGAGGAAGGGTTGGAATGTGGCAAAGACACAGGAACAGTGGCTGGAGGAGGTTTTTGTTGAGTTGTTACAGGTGGAAGGGAAGAAGCAGTTGGATTGAAGGCGGGGTAGGTACAACTAGTAGAGACTGGGTAATAATATTTGGTAGGAAGCGGAATTAACTGGGCTATAGCTGTGGTTGCCATTGGCGATGGACGGATGGATTCTTGGGAATGCAGGTGATTAATGGCAGGGCTAAGATGTAGTGGCTTGGCTGAAATCAGGAGATCTGACCATGCCTGCAGCACAGATTGAACAAAAGCAGGTTCACACACACACCCTGTCTAATCAGAGACTGCACTGAACTAATGCACTCAGATAACTTCTGCTGGGGACAAGAGGAATAATGTTCATCAAAAGAGGCTGGATCATCCTCCATCAACCATACCAGGGATTCGAATTGTTCACGACTGAAGGGGGGGAGAGAAATCATCGCTACCATCAGGAATAAACGACAGGGCTGGTTTAACACATAACCGGATTAATGGCTGAATATCATCAAAATACATATAACCCTGATCCAGCAAGGAATGAGCTAATCGGATGGTTTCCATCAACTGGTCACTAGTCCACCCCTCCAAAACCTGGCAACAATACTCCTCATCCTCCTCTGCCAGCAGAGAAAAGTAAGTGATTTCATTGAAATCCATGTTCAGAAAAACGCACCACAACAGGATGGTTCCTCAATGCAGGCACGTCTGGTCAAGGAGTGGCCCTGGTATACTGTCAGGGAAGCTGGTAGACCAGACTATGTAACTGCAAAAGAGGAAACCCAAAACGTACAGTATATAGGTAAGAATAATAATTTATTAAGAAAAGGGGGTAACACCCCACCACCTCCAACAAACACAGCGCAATAAATAAATAAACAAGCAGTGACAAAAACTATGCTAAAGACGATATGTACAGTAATGGGGAATACCGGAATCATTAACAGGCCAGGACGAGGTCATGCACAGGGAGATCATAAAATGGATGAGGACGGGGGAATGAGCAGGAATCCAGGGCAAAGGGGAACGCAGGAGGGGCAAGTACAGGATAGGGATCAGAAGTCCAGGATAGGGATCCGGTCGGATCAGAAGCAGAGTCATGATAGCAGGCTTAGGGTCCAGATAGTAGAAAGATACCAGGGCGAGGTATGCTTGCACACGCCGGGTATATGTAAAGGTGTGGTAATTGAGTTCAGGTCACACCTGAGCGCAGTAAAGGCCGTCTCCACACTGCCAGGGTCCATCCGCTGGTGGAGAGCAGTACTGTGTCCCAAAGGTGATATAACACCAGCAGGGAGAAGTTCTCCTGGCAGTTCCAAACTGCCAGGAGACACCTGCTGGTGAAACGCAGTACTGCGAGCCAGATAATAAATAGCACCAGCAGATGGAACCTTTCCTGACACCTGGGCCCCAATTTGCACAATCAACACAAGCGGCCTGAGGACAATGTGTGTGTGTGTGTGTGTGTGTGTGTGTATGTATATATATATATATATATATATATATATATATATATACACACACACACACACACACACACACACACACACACACACACACACACACACACACACACACTTTTGAATTTTTGAGGTGGGGGGCGGGAATCTTGGGTAAGCTCCCACACTTTTTTTCCCCAGGACTTGACCCCGATTACACTTATAAATTAGTCTCCTCCTTCCTATCGCTCCTCCAGAGTTTTTAATAGCTCAGACTCACCAGAACAGGCCGGCTGACTCATATTGCAGGCTAACCAGTGAGCAAAGGACCAGGTGAGCCAAGACTAAAGAGCTAAAGGGAAAAAAACATGCTTTCTTTAATTTCTTTTTTATGAGTATAGGCAAACAGAAAAGATTAGGATAAAAAAAATCTTTCCTGAAAGGGTCTTAAAGGTATTGCAATCCACCTCCCCCTCTGCTGCTGACATCTCCCTCACCGTGCTGTGTGTGTTTAAAATTGCAGCTGCCAGAATGCCACTGTAAAAGCACCCCCATAAATCCAATGCAGCAGGTTCCTGCTGGTGTGAGGATACATTGCAGCCTCCCCCTGCCTACAAACTGATGTCTGTCTTGATCCAGGCAGAATAATAAATAATAAACTGATGACAAAAACTAGATTGTATAAGATACAAAACTACTGGTCGCAAGTACTAGAGGTAATACAGGAGGTGGTGGGAATAGATATAGCCCCAACCCCGCATATATGTCTTCTAGGCTTAGAAGAAGAATTATCCCCTAGGATGGCAGAGAGAACTCTGATAGAACTCCTGATATTCTATTCCAGGAAAATGATCACTCTCTGCTGGAAAAAATGTGCTCCGCCATCCATATAAGCTACGAGTAAGCATCACATGATGTGAAACATGTCAGTCACCCTTTTCCTGTTCACTTCATTTTGACTGCATCGCTTTGGTTGTTTTTTGGATTTTATTTGTATAATAAAGACAGCGTTTTAAGGAGTGCGGCAGTCCAGGACCTTCTTCTATCCAACCCGCTGTCCATATTGCTATGGAAAACACATGTTAATATAGTACTACCCAGGGCTTTTTTTCAGGGGGAACTTGGGGGAATTTAGTTCCACCACCTCTGGCTCAGACCCTTTGGTGGTCAGGTAGTCAGGTTTCTGTGTTTACAAGTGACAGCTCTACACTCTGGCCTGGATTCTTAAAGCACTTACGCCGACGTATCTACTGATACGCCGCGTAAGTGCACGGATGCGCCGTCGTATCTATGCGCCTGATTCTGCAAGTAAGATACACCTGAATTTTGGCTTCATACGACCAACGTAAGTTTCCTATGCCGTCGGAGCATGGGCGCATATTTACGCTGGCCCCAAGGGGCGCTACCATTTATTCACACGTCGAATATGCAAATGACCGAGATACGCCAATTCACAAACGTACTTGCGCCCGTCACAGTAATATACGCCGTTTACGTAAGGCATACGTCCGGCGTAAAGTTAACCCTCATAAAGCAGGGGTAAGTCATGTTAACGTATGGACCAGGGAACAGCCGTCGTATTTTACGTTGTTTACGTAGTAGTACGTGAATAGGGCTGGGCGTAGGTTACGTCATGTCGTAGGCAGTGATTCGACGTATCTTATGGAGTATTTTCAACGTGATTGTGATCATACGCACTGGGATGCGTCCACGGGACGTCGCATGCGCCATTCGTTCGGCCCATCATTTGCATGGGGTCAAGCTTCATTTAAATGGATCACGCCCACTTCCTTCCTACTTTGAATTAAGCGGGCTTACGCCAGACAATTTACGTTACTTACGCCAGACAATTTACGTTACGCCGGCGCAACGTTGGGAGCGAGTGCTTTGTGAATACTGTTCTTGCCTCCCAATGTTACGTCGGCATAGCGCATATGAGATGCGCTATGCCCGCACAAATATACGCCGCTCTATGTGAATCCGGGCCTCTGTGTGAACTCTGCACTCTGTATGTAATGCAATCCTGGTATTTAATGCCCCTTTAAGACCCTTCTACCATTTTTGAAATCTGAACGGGGTCGTGGTTGAGTTCCTGCACCTATTTTCTGAGAAAAAAAGCTCTGGTACTACCACTCTAAGGAAACCTACCAAAATAAAGGATGCCCCAAAAAATATGATGGAGTGTAGGCCAAATGGCTAGCTGAGGCCTCCACGGCAACCGCAGACTGATTGAGCATGTACATAAAACCACTCTACGGGTGGATGTGATTTTGATAAAAAAAATGTTTTATCGTAATCTCTATTATGGGTTTATTGGATATCTATTATTGTCCCTTGGGTCTCGACTGAAAGATTTGATCCTTGGACATTTCAATTGAGCAGGAGCCAATACAGCACTAGGTTGTTTGTTATTTTCTTGTAGATGTGCTACAGCTGTATGTTACCAATGATGGAAGCAGCCCAATTGCCGGCTGGCACTGACTCCTGCGTGTGTCTAGTCCCGATGCTGTGGCAGGTTTACTGTTGTTTGCTTGTTTGTTGTTTGTATGTCTTATACTCAATAAAAAGATTTTCAAAAAAATAAATAAAAAACTTAACACCACATCATTGCAGAAAATGATTATGTATCAAGATATAAAAGTTCGAATTTTCAGATTCACACTTCTTGTAACCAAGTATTATCAAAATGGTGACAGAAAAGACACTTATGAATTGTAAACCTATACAGTATACGGTATATAACTTTTATTTTTATACTTGTAGAATCCAAATATCACCAAAAGCTCTTTTCAAAATGTATTTTTTTTTTTACAATTCTTAGTTTAATACAAGTACTCAAATAGCACAAGATGGCAGAAAGGAATTACTTATCAAAATGTGACAGTAAAGCCCTGTACACACGATCGGTTTGTCCGATGAAAACAGACCGATGGACCGTTTTCATCAGACAAACCGATCGTGTGTGGGCCCTATCAGTTTGTTTTTCATCGGTGAAAAAAAATAGAACACTTTTTAAAATTTTCCTATGGATAAAAAAACGATAGAAAAAAAAACGGTCGTCTGTGTGGAAGTCCATCTGTCAAAAATCCATGCATGCTCAGAATCAAGTCGACGCATGCTCGGAAGCATTGAACTTCATTTTTCTCAGCATGTCGTAGTGTTTTACGTCACCGCGTTGGACACGGTGGGATTTTTGACCGATAGTGTGTAGCCAAGACTGATGAAAGTCAGCTTCATCAGAAAAAATCCATTGCATTGAATTCCATCAGATATCCGATTGTGTGTACTGGGCTTAACATTAACAAAAGTAGACTTTTCTGCTACCTTGTGGTGATATTTGGGTACTAGTTATAATAAATTGAAAATTGTAGATTTATTTTTTTACATTTTTAAAAGTATTGGCTTTCTTGGATCTTGTGGTAATATTTACACTCTACAAGTATGCATGAAACTGAAATTTTTTAGAAAATGTTACATACATTTAAAATATTTATTGTTTTCTGTCACCTCATGGTAATATTTGGTTGCTAAATTCTAATTTCAGATCCATAATTGTAGAACCTATTTATCACCACAAGGTGGCAGAAAACATTTATTTATTTGTAGATAAAAGTAACAGTTATCAGTAACAGTGCTGCTGAACAAACACTGCTTATCTTAACCACTTACCGACGGCTGGACGTCTAAAGACGTCCTCGGATTTGTGGGGCTATATGCGGATCAGCTGGGGAACGGAAATGTCAGACTAAGCCGCCGACATATGTTTCGTGGAATCCACGTCATCAGGGGGGCTTCCACGAAACATATGTCGGCGGCTTAGTCTGACATTTCCGTTCCCCAGCTGATCCGCAGCTGATCCCCAGCTGATCCCGCTCACAGTCTCTGCAGCTACGACTTGGACATCTGACCACACGGTGACCTGTGCGATTCAGACCCAGTCCCTAACGCTACGCATGCAGTCCTAGTG